>NC_022015.1:31407568-31496656 GCF_000317375.1 Microtus ochrogaster
AGAGAGAGAGAGAGAGAGAGAGAGAGAGAGAGAGAGAGAGGAGACAAGAGTAAGTGATGAACCTGTGTCCTGCGTTAGTATTTTTTCCTCCTTACATTTACCTGTTTGCCCTAAAAGTTTGCAGTATAGTAAATGTCCAGAATCGTCAACTTTGTATACAACAATAAATTTACAGATGAGCGATGGCTGTAAAACAAACTGCCGCAGTCCCAAGATAACTGTTACTTATTTATGTTTCTACACGTTCCGGTGGATGTCTGCATTTGAAGAGGCATCTACAATGATGATGGAACATTGTTTCTAAAGGAACCATCAAAGAATCTGCCGTGGAGCAGACCCATGAGAGAGTACCTGCGGCGGGGCTGAGCCATATCTTCTGTGTTTCCATAGAGATTCGGACTAGGAGCTAGAGGATAGAATGAGACGGGAGAATGCCACACCTCCTTTTAGTGTTGTTTTTTTTTTTCTCATAGAAGACCTTGTTTGTAACCAGGGGGAGGGGATAGCAGGGGGTGGAAATGGTGGTCCAGGCGTGGGCCCCCTGCAGTCAGGCAGCAAACATACGATTGATTTTACTCATGCCGATGGTAAACCACCCCAACAAAAGCAATTGAAGGGAGAAAAGGCATATTTTGTCTACAGTTCCGGGATGGTTACAGTCATCATGGGGGGAAGGCACAGTAGCGGAAGCATGAAACTTACTTGTCACGTTGTATCTGCAGCCCAGAGCAGAGGGGAAAGAATGTGGAGCACACAGGCAAGAGCTAAAAGCCCACCTCAGTGACATACTTTCTCCTTCAAGGCACCATCTCCTAAAGGTTCCATAACCTTTACCAGGTAGGGAGCAAGTATTCAAAACACAAACCCATGAGCTTATGGGGACATTTCACATTCAAGCGTCACGTGTGAAAGAAGACATGACCGTTGAAGAAGAAAACATGGCCAGAAAGCAGGTTTAGCTCCAGAGCATCATCGGGAAGCATGAGAAGTCAAGAGGTGGTGATGGTTGCCCAAGGCTAGGTGAGGAAAGAAGAGCCAGGTCCCCAGGCGCCTACGGTGTTGATTGAAGGGAGTTCAATCCTCCTTGTTCCACTTGATGGTTCCACAGCTTCTTTTGGCAGGTGCTGGGTAGCAGCCACCAACTGGGACTCAAGTTCTGTGTTCTTAGAAAGAGCCAGCTGTCCCTGGACTTTCAGATCCATGCTCCCCAAGAAGCTAGGGCACCCCTCTTAAACATAACCTTCACTGCAGGTAGACTATCCCTCTCTAAAGGTCTCTCCTGTGAGCGATCCACATCCTGGGACAAGAGCTCAGCACAGGTCACAGAGAACACCTGCAAGAGGAGAAGGGTGGAAATTCCGAGGAGGGAAGGGTGGAAATTCTGTTCAGCCAGAAGCAGAGGCTTGTTTTGCTGCCTGGGATTGCTCTTTTACCAACGCCAATTACAGCAAAGCGTGTCAGCGATTACGGACTTGCTGTGAAGGGTAATGCAATTCAAGTGTTTTAAACAGACTTGGGGGAAAATGTTTTAATAAAGATCCCAGCTCCTGAGGTGATTTACCCAGAAAATGACAGCTCGCTCGGGCTTGCCAATTGAGTAAAGAAGGAAATAAGTGTCATTGCTTTCATGGTCATATCTGGCTTTTGTAGGTCGTATTCTGGCCTGTGATGTTAACAAACATGGCTTCTGTGTTAATAAGCATCACAGTGTAGCTGTCATGCGCATGATGCCCTTTGTCTAAAAATCAAAAATTGCAAACATTTTTGAGAGAGGAACATGAGATATTTTTAAATCAAAGTACATAACAAATTAAAATATTTGTGTAGTCTCTGTACAGTGTATTTATTTCATTATAACAAAGGATTAAAAATGGGCTTCACGGAAGACTGGATTTATTGAAGAAGATTTAGTTAATCAAGTAGAAGACTGTTCATAAACATAGCATGGTTTTATCCTTAGTTGTGTTGTCATTTTATAAAGGCCCAAGATAGTCTAGTATTTAATTAACTTTTGGCAATCCTGAGGATTGAACCCAGGGCCTCCTGGAGGCTAGGCAAGTGCCCTAACACTAAGATATATCTCCAGATCTCTTTGCAGTTTTCATTTTGAGGCAAGGTTTCATTAGATGGTCTAAGTTGCAACAGTAGGTCTTAAATTTGCAACCCTCCTGCTTTAGCCTCTTCTGTAACATCATGGGATCACTGCCCAGTACCACTGGGCCTGGCTTTAATCTCTAAACAAAAAGCTATCACCCACTGTCAGGGGCATGGCTGGTGCATGAAAGTGGTCCATTGTCAGAAGTATGACTAGTGTGTGAAGATGGTCCATTGTCATGAGCAGGGCAATTGTGTGAAGATGGTCCATTGCCAAGAATAGGACTAGCTTGTGAAGATGTTCCCAGTGTCAGGAACAGAGCTAGTGTGTGAAGATGGTCCAAGTGTCTTAAGTAGGGCTGGTGCTTGAAGACCCCATTGATAAAATTCCAATGGAATCTGCTTCTAACATAGATGCTTTCAATAACTACTGGCTATAAAAATTACTGCCATCAACTAGTAAAGATGTCACATCCTCAGACCAGGGTTCCTCAGAGTCATAATCTCAATGTGCCACATAGTAGGCATACTGCCTGCTGGCTCCTCACCACCTCACTCTGTAGCACAGTTAGACCTTTAAATATGTGTCTGTAGGAACATGCTCACAACTCTGAATAACATCTCATCCCATTTATAACATCTGCATCCAAAACACTTCACGTAGGCTTTTCTGAAAATGTCAAACCTTCAGGTGTGTGTGCAGATGCTTGGGGGATGTTTGGGCTATGCCTCATGCCTTATGTCTCACTGGAAGTCAGACTGACAAGCCACCTCTACCCTTTGCCACAGCTTGTTTGTCCCGTGACACTAAGACCCAAAGGGTCACATGGTCATAGTACAGAAAAATCCTCAACAGTGTTAACAAATAGTCCCAACGTTCCCTTAATGTCTGTCTCAAAAGCATGAAAATTTCAGAAACAAAATTAATTATAAAGTGACATTTAGCTGGTATATATGTAGATCAAATTGTACACTATAAGATATCACTGGATCAAAAACAGGTAAGATCAGAAAAGTTTGTGTCTACCTGACTAACCACAGAGAGCCAGTTTAGACTGTGGTCCGGCACGCCATAGTAGCCACGCACCGTCTGTACTCAAGCAAAGATTCTCTGCAGTCTCTACTCTTCTCTTCACTCATGAATGACATGCAGAACCAAAAGAAAAACAAATTCCAAGCTTTCCAAAGATGCAATAAAAAATCTCCTGGATCAGCTGAGACATGGGGCAGAATAAATCCTCGCATCCCTATAGAAGCTACAAGTGGAACTTTAAACCAACCAGGACATACATGCTAAAGAATCATGCCGGTTAGCATGTGTCAAGTCTTGTTAACTTGACACTTTTTGTCAAATTGACAAGACTTGACACAAGCTGGGATCTCCTGAGAAGAGAAAACCTTGACTGAAAAAAAAATGTCTCCATCAGATTGCTCTGTAAGCAAGTCTGTAGAGCATTTTCTTGGTAATAACGTGAGAGGGCCATGCCCACTGTGGGTACCACCACCTCTTAGGAGGTGTAACAACGGTAGCTGAGCAAACCATGTGGGGGCAAGCCGGAAAGCATCATTCTCCCATGGTTTCTCCTTCAGTTCTTGTCTCCAGGTTCCTAACTTAAGCTCCTTCCTTGATTTCCCTAGGTAATGGATTCTCACCTGTAAGATGAAATTAACCCTTAACTCCCCACGTTGCTCGTGCCCGTGGTGTTTATCACAGCAGCAAAGAGAAGCAAGCCCAAGAATCTTCAGGGAAATGGGGGTATCGCAGGTGAATAAAGAGGGTGATCCCAAAAATAAGTCAGTACACACCCAGAACAGGGAAATACTAGGTTCACAATTCCTACAAAAGTTGAGCTTTACCAGATGAACTCAAGACAAGACTGGCTAGCGGAGAAGCAATGAGCAGCAAACAACATAGGGCCAACGGAAATTATCAAAGCTTAATTAGAGGGAAAATGTTGCACACACAAAAATATAAAACACACATGATAACAACAGTGGGAGCAAGTGTTCAGCTAGATGCAGACACAGCTGGCCGCAAATGCAAACATCTGCAGAGCAGACAGGACGAGGACCAGCACACACAAGCATCCACCTGTTTCACCAGCTGACAGGGCCAGGAACAGTGAGAGCCTCTCCATCGGAGATGTCAGTCTGCGATGACATTTCCAACAGAAGGCATCCATGCTCTGTGGGAAAATGGTTGATTCTAGAACTGGAGCCTGGATACACAGATTAACTGGGAAGAAGCAAAGGAATCCTCAATCATAAAAAGCACCGTGAGTTGAGAAACCTAGCTATCTATTGAAAGAACCCCCAAGGGCCAAAGCTGGAGAAAAGTCAGTGTTAGAATCAATAAAATTGTGTCATATTTTATCTCAGGTGTACAATGAGTGCATATGGTTGCTCATATGAGCGATGGAATCAATGAATGGATAACTTGAGAAAGCATAACACCTCCTTGGACATCCACGAGTAACATTATTCTCCATCACACAAAAGAGGGATGAGCCAGAAGTTCCTCCGACAAGCGCATCTTAAAATGAGAAAAAGGTGCCCATGATGCAGACACTTGACAAACTGTCCTATACCACATTATGAAGGCTAGCGTGACCAGGCACATTATGAAGGCTAGCCTGTCCAGCAATAAAGCAAATGGCTAATGTGTATACTTCATATCTTTGGATGGGAATACCACAGAACCCTCAGCAGTCTTCCCCTCAAAACACATTATCCCAATATTTCAGTATAAAAACATCTCTAAGATGAAAGAGAATAGGCCAGTCCATACCATTCCAAACAAGAACAGCCTAAATGCTATGGTGAGATACTATGATAAATACCATGGAGACATGAAAACTGAGCACAGCGTGATATTCTGTGTGAGATCTTAGAAGCCCAAAAGAACATCAGGTTTGAAAATAAAATAAGAATAGTGCCTCAGTATTTTTTTAATTTTGTTCCGTGTTCCAGACCAATGCTGTATAGCAACAATAGAGGGGGCAGATATTAATGTGTAGCCTTGTAATAACGCCACAAATCTGAAAACAATATTTTTATTTCTTAGATTTTAATTTTAGTTTTATTTATGTGTGAGTCTCTGTGGGTCCCAAGTGTGTTAGTCCCCAGAGAGGCCAGAAGAAGGTTTGGGTTCCCTGGAGATGGAGTTAGAGGCTGTTGGGAACCACCTGATGTGTGCCCCAGGATCTAGACTCCAGTCCTCTGGAAGAGCAGCACGCGGGTTTTCTCTCCAGTCCCTTAAATTAAAGGTTTGTTTTTTGAACTCCAAAACAATCCTGGCGTGGGGGAGAGAGCAAACACAGAATCAGTACCATGTCAGGAATTGACTGTAACCCACTTCCACACAATTAAATTTCCAGAGGGAAATGGCATCTAAGTACATTACTGTTAAACTCCAGGATACCACATAGAAAGAAGAGACAGGGGGATTTTTTTAAAAGATATCAAGTGGTAGCCACTGGAAATTTGTCAAATTTAATGAAAAAAGCAATTCACAAAGTCAAGGGACTTAATAAATGCCAACTATGATAAATTCAAATAAGACGACATTGAAGTACATCACAGTTAAACTCATGAAGACCAGAGGTAAGAAAAATCTAAAGAGCCGCGAGGGAAAAAACAGATTTCATGGGCAGACGTCCAAGAAAGGGAGTCAAGGCTGACTTCCCATGCAAAGCAGAGCAGGCCAGAGGACCATGCAGCAAAGCTCACTCATGCTAATATAAATCCTGCCATGCTAGAATGAGAGAGAGAGAGAGAGAGAGAGAGAGAGAGAGAGAGAGAGAGAGAGAATATAAATAAAATCAATTTTTTAAAATAAAGACAAATGAAGATTTTTCTTGAAAATGAAAGGGAAGGGGATTTGTAGCCAATAGATCCACTCTCCAGGAAAAGCAGCAGGGAGTCTGAATTGTAAAAAGCACACTCCCTAAGGACCAATGAAGGGAGGGAATTCTGAGGGTTAGGCATTTACCTTTCCTCCTTAAGAACTTTGAAGACAAGTGACTGCAAACCGTTAGCCAGGAAGAAAGCTGTACAATTCCTTGAAGCAATGCTCACAGTAAGACGATGGGGTGAGGGCAATGGGACTGCAGTGAAGGGGCCTTGAATGTGATGCCTTCTAAGTTATGCATGCAGGGTATTTGCTGGATAGCAGCAACCAGCAAGCACACAGAGAGGGGGATTTCCTAAGACCCGGGGAAGATACAAGGTGAGTAGCTACAAAATTACTTGAAAATGTCCAAGAAGGTTAGAGAGGATCGGCAAAGGAAGCCTGAAAAGGAGATGAATGAAAGAAACTGCAGTATGGCAGACACAAAACCAACTGCATCAACACACACACACACACACACACACACACACGCGCGCGCACGCACGCACGCACGCACACACACGCACACTGAATGCCGTTGACCTTGAAGCCCCAATTAAAACAGCAACACTGTCAGAATAGATTTAGGAATAAAGAAATGCTTTCAAATGCACACTGCTAGCAAGGCAATCAACTTAAACACAAGGGGCAAAGAGGTTAGAAGGCTTCAGGGCAGGAGTGTGGTGTATGGGAAGGGAAGGTTCAAACTGGGAAACCAAGGAAGAAACCTGGAGGCAGCAACTGGAGCAAAGATGGTGAACGAACGGGGCTTTCTGGCTTGCTTTCTGCTTCTGTTCACTTTGCTTCCTTACATAACCCAGGACTGCTCAGGAATGACACCGCTCACAGTGGACTAGCCCCTCCTGTCCTACCAGCAATCGAGAAAGTTCCCCACAGGCATGACCACAGGCCAATCTAATGAGAGCAGTTTCTGGGCTAGGCCAACAAGAACATAAGGCTGAGGGGACTACAACTCCCACAGTTCCATCCTCACCAGAAGCCTGCCTACCTGGTGGTCCTTTGTCCCCAAGTCTCATCTGGCCTCCCAGGATATCATATCACCCTCAGAGACCTGAAACCAGGGAAAAAAACAAAGGACTCTTTGGCACATAAGAGATGGGTGGAGTCAGCATCAGCTACTGGTTAATAGAAGAAGATGGGCAGGCAGCTCACCAAGGAGTCAGACCCTAGAGTGGGTGGATCTAGAAAACATCATATTGAGTGAGGTAATCCAGACCCAGAAAGACAAATGTCATATGTACTCACTCATAAGTGGCTTTTAGACATAAAGCAAAGAAAAACTAGCCTACAAATCACAATCCCAGAGAACCTAGACAACAATGGGGACCCTAAGAGAGACATACGTGGATCTAAACTACATGGGAAGTAGAAAAAGACAAGATCTCCTGAGTAAATTGGGAGCATGGGGACCATGGGAGAGGGGAGAAAGAGAGAGGAGAGGTAAAGAAGGGGAGCAGAGAAAATATATAGCTCAATAGAAGCAATTAAAAAAAAATAAGGTCTGTTCCATTTCCCCTCCACATCATCTCCTGGGGCAATTGCACACAGAGATGGTGGTAGAAAAAGGCCTCACAGGGATGGTCCTGTTGGTATCTGTAAATGGAAGTAGTTTCACACTCTCTTGCAAATATCCCTAAAGAGCATGCTTCCAGGATGCTAGATTTTGTCCCCCTGTCTCTCAGGCTTCCCTAGTCCCTGAAGCAGATCTCCAAGACGACCTTCTCTAACCCAGAGGCCCTTCTCTAGGAAACTGTCTCAAGGCCAAGCCAGGACTTGCAGAATGCCCTATTCCAGCAAAGGAACTCCATCATTACAAGGACCTAGTAAGAGAAAGCAGCAAAGAGGAGATTCTTGTTCGCTGTAGGCCCTGTCTACAAGACACACAGAGCTCGCAAATCACTCTCAGATCCTGAGGGACCACATGTGACCGTCTCCCTGATTCCCCGCCCCCAGCATTTTTCCTCTTGGCTCTTGTTACCCTTACTGAAGCTTGGGAGTCAGGATAGACCAATGCATCCGCAACTTTGATCTCTGGCAGGAGACATTTCGTTTTTACCTGAGGGCTCACTTGGCAGGACCTAATAGGAGAGTTCACAGTGCCCAAGATAACACCTGTGCCAGCCACCTTCCCGCTATTGAAGCCTCCTTGACAATGGTGCAGTAATGTGCCACAGAACCATGCCCTTGCCCAGCAATCTGACTTGCTGCAGGAAAAATGAGAGCGTGAGTTGGTCCTTTGCTGAGATCAGTGTGTAAAGCAACCTTAAAGATCCCCATTACAGCATGAATAAGCAGGCCTCTGCAGAGCCTCACACAGAGCTTAAGATGGTCCAGTCCGCTAACACATAGACCAGAGACACCCTGCAAGGCTGTCCATGGCATAGTCACATCCATAAAGGGCTCTGTATCCTGAACTGAGGAGGAAGGATTCTCTCAAGTCACCAAGTGGCATGAAGACATCCCCAGTAGGGACCAACCATTGGTCCTTCCTCACCCACTGATGGCCACAGGAGGACTTTATCAAGCACCAGGATCCTACCCTTCTTGTCTACAACAAACAGGTTTCAGGGTTCTTTTCAGGTTTGTCCTTCTCACCCAGAGGTACAGTAGAATAACAGACCTGATGCCAAACTGGCCCCTTCCATACCAGTGATCAATCCAATGACCACTCCTTCTGATAATCACTCTCCACTCAAAGCTGGAAAACGTCTCCCCTAACCCTTTCCAGGGACCCCATCCATCCTACTAACCCCTGTCCAGGTACCTGGTCACCAAAACTATGGCCAGATACATTTCTGTGGTCCAAACCAGTGTCAAGGCAGTCTCAAGACTTGAGTCATTTACTTTATGTCATAGTGTGAGGGCCAAGTGTCACATGGACATGGCAGTCTTGAAACAGTGTACCCACAGGTATGCAACCTGACTCCTCTGAGCACATGTATTCCCAACACCCCAACATTAGAGCACCATCTGCCCCCTCTCCCCTCTGTGGGGACACAGGTGCTTATGCCTCTTCTCCAAGTTGGGATCAATTGGAATGTCAGTAATCCAACAGTCCTATCAGCAGCTCTGAGTGGGTGTGTGTAGAAGGCCAGTGGGGAGAGAGTGTGTGTCTGGGGAGACCGCCATTCACCTTTAATCCAATTCCAACTTCAGGACCATTTCTTTGCTGGATTCACCCCTGCCTTGCTCAGCTCAGGACAGATGCACAGGAACCAGGAAGAGTTTATGGTCAGATGACTCTGAAGTGGGGTGTCCTCCAGACCAAAACCGAAGACCAAAGTGAAGGCACGCCACAGCTCAGAGAACAGCAGAGCATCCAGGGTCAGGCCTGATATCAACAGTTAGCGGTGTGATGCTCCATAGATCCACTGCCTCAGCTTGTTCTGGGCAGAGAGAACATGAAGAACTCACCTCCCTAGTAGGAAGCCAACTACACGATCAGAACAGCTCAGCAGGCTCAAAGGCTGTTCACCTCCCCAAGAACAATGCTCACCAATTTAAACCTAACTATAGCTTTTGCTGTGCTCCAACTGCAATTTCCCCTTTTCAGCTTTATAACACAATTTGTTAGTGGTTTGAATCACCGAGGGCTGCAAGTTTGGAGCTGGCCATAGCACTGATGGAGCCATCATTTCATCTGCCCATATTCAGAATTCATTGAAGCAATCAGGACAGCCACTGCCTTTCCATAATCCAATCAATGGAAGCCCACTGGGAGAGAGGCAGTGCTTTAAAAAGTAATTGTTTAAATGAACTTGATATTTTTATTACAAAAATACATCATCACGCACTTTAAGGTTCGGCTTTTGCTCAGGAGCTCCATGCATTATTCAAGTGATTCATGGCATGGCTAATGACAAACACTGTTGTTTTTTGGATAATCTAATAAAAGGTTTACTATGAGGGGGTGATAGTGACGGGTACATACACGCACAGTGATGTGTTCATTTGGCATAATAAGTGGAATTCTGTTGGATGTGGTTTTACCTCAGCCTGGCCCTAGCAGCCCTTTCCTCCTCTATTTTAGCCTCTAAGCTGACCCTTTGATGACTTAGAACACAGGTAGTGATACAGCCTGAGGCACAGGTGCAGACTCTGCCTCTGGCAAGTGGCTGTCTGTCCCCAACCTCCCTTGGGCAGGTAGGGAGTCATCTCCCTTTCCCTTAGAGTGAAGTGGCTAATGGGGCTCTGGATGCTGCTATACAGGAAGGACTTCCTACAGAGTTCTTACAATCACAAGCAGGGAGTGTCAAAGACAGGCATGGCTGTGCCCAAAGGAAGAGGGACAGGGCCAGAGGAAACTCCCCCACTCAAACAAAGGGAGACAGAGAGAGGAGAGACCCCATCCAGGCTGGATGGGGCAGGGCCAGGGCTGGGGTGACTCCACCCAGGCAAGGAGGGGCAAGGGAGCATCCTAACCCATGCTTGCCACCACAATGTTGGCCTGTAGCTGTTATGAGTGGAGATGGGGGCTCCAGGAAGTTGTCTAGATCTTGGGTCTCAGTTCCCGAGTCTCCAAAGATGTGACCTTCTGCCAAGCCCCATAACCTCTGGAGGGACTAGCTTCCTCACTGTATCACAGGGCTGGAAGCCATGATGTTGGTTTCTAGAAAACACAAATGAAACCAGGTGTGGTCCCTGAGGAAGAGGGGCTGGTGGCTCTCTGAGAAGGTGGGGTGGACATGGTACCTAAGGACTGTGGCAGATGCGCCTTTCCCCCTCTCTAGCCCTCACTCCTCTCCAGAACATGTCACCTGTCATGTGTGAGCTCTGTCACCCTCTTTAAATATATACATCCCAGCACATAGACCAACCAGTAAGTGCTGTGGGCAGAGTTGGGAAATGGGTCTGGGATGTTCACAAGGCCTGTGGCAGAGGGGGTACATTAGACAGCCTTGGATGCCAGAAGAGTTGCTGCCCAGGAAGCCCAGAACTTCTTCTCGGTCTTGCTAAGAGACGTGTGGCTTTTTTTTTTTTTTTTTTGGCATCCCTTCTCCATTTGAGAAGGGAAATGGGACAGGGAGGAAGGACACTTTCCTGGGGCTTGTGCAGAACTTGATTAAATACTTTCTTTTCTAAAATCATCCTACCCACCTCACCCCACCATGCATCTGTCTTTCTCTCTACAAGAACACCCTTCACCCAGGGATTAGTCAGGCTTCTCCCATTGTATTCAATTCCCTGCTACTATATTGCTTCCTTGACAAATCCACTCCCAGTACCCCCTACAAATAGTCTTGTCCATCCCAGGCCCTATCCATCTCAGGACTTGTTTATCACAGGGTCTGCCCATTCTGAGGCCAGCCCTCCACCCCGATAGGGTCATCCCAATGCAGGGTCTGCCCATTCCAGCCCCTGCCCATTACAGGACATTGAGTCCCAGAACTCTGACAAGGAATGAAGAAAGAACAGACAAGCAGACATGTGCACAGAAAAGCTGGAGCCAGATGGGGTGTGTGTCCTCTGCTGAAGTGGCACCCAGGTGTGATGTGCGTCCCCTGGTGAAACTGAACCCAGGTTGGGGGTGTGTCCTCTGGTGGAGTGGCACCCAGGTGGGGTGTGCATCCTCTGATGGAGCGGCACACAGGTGGGGTGTGCGTCCTCTGGTGGAGTGGCACCTACTACCATCTTGTTGCAATCTGGAACCTCGGCATATTTCTTAAGCACATCACTAGGGGAAGGGGGTTAGTAAGTCTCAGTAGGCAGTCTCTGTGAGCGAGCAGTCTCTGTGGGCGAGCGGCCTCTGGATATAAACCTGAAGGGGGAGGTAGATGCAGTTGCTATGTTTTATATACACTGGACACTTGTTTGCACTCAGATACCAAAGAAAAGTTTTGCCACTCAGGAAAGGCTTTGTCAACCTCATAAGGCTGTTGCACTGGAGTCCTTTAATATGGTAGCACACAAGTCAACAACACACATTCACTCAGAACTCCACTCACTCAGGGTTTCCCTGCTCTCTGCATCTGGCATATATCTTCCACAAAACATAAAGGAAAGCAAACTTCTAAAGCAAGCACACGTCTCATGTCAAATGTGTGAACACTTGAAATAGGATTATTGAAGAAAAATATAAATCTTATCTCAAGACACAATGTCAAAATTAATTGACATTGAATTTAGGAAAAAAAGGATGCAGTTTTTATAGCTTCTGAGGCTGTGTAATACAAATAAAGGCAAACTGCTATCTAAAATTATCTACAAAGAGGATTAAAATACATGCAAATAAGCAGTAAAGGCGGTTAAAAAAAATAAAGCAAGAGAATTTATGAAGGACACTAAGAGTTAAGCAATTAAAATAAAGTTTCCAAAAGGGGTAATCAGAACATGAGAGAAAATATAAGGGGTATTAGAAAGGGAACATAGCCCTCACCACAAATAAAACGTGAACGTTTGTAAGCTTGAACACATCAGTTTTCCAGAATTTTTTTTCTGCCATGAAGAAGTGGCAGCATGAGGTGGTCAGGCCTGAATGTGCTGAGGAGAAGACCATGGGCCCTCTGAGAGCTAGTGTGCTGGGAACTATGCAAACATAATTCATTTGGCCAGCAATTTAACATTCTAAAACCATGTGGTCTCCAGTTTCCATGAAAGCACCTGGTAATTCATGAGACTTCTGGCTTAGTTTCCTAAAGTTCACAGTAAGCTAAGTATAGCTCCATAGTTTATTCTAGACATTAGAAATAGTTAAAGCCTGGAAGCGGGCATAGGAGCCTATTATCACTATAAAACTTTTTTTAAAGAATCTCATTAAATACTTTTTGCTGCATTGGTTAACAGTGAAAATAGATGTATTTATTTATGGTGTAAACGGAATTTTGGAGAGAGGCAAGCTGCACCTGGGCTAATGATTCTACAAAATGGAATGACTGAACTTTATGATTAAGGCTAAAGTATCAAAATGACCCAGAGCAGAGCCATATATTTTTGAGAATTCCAGTCCTTTTTAAAGTCACCATTGCCAACCTCTGTGCCTGACCTAGCATCTTTATGACTATCAAGATCGTTACATCTATTGTTAAGAGAGCCAGCACAGCTTCCACCAGGTCCTAAAGCTCAGGACCGTCACCAAATAGCACCTGCAAACTCAACAGAGCTGTCTCTACTCTGCTGTCACCCTCCTGCCTGTGGTCCTCACCAATGTGCTTGATAAATCCTTCATTCATGACTTTCTCTATAACTAATAAAATTTCACTAAAGTCTTCCACAGAGGAAGATGTCTTTTTCAAAACAACCTGAATCCATGTTTCCAGACAGGGATCACTCATGTTTGGTTCAAGAGCAACTTGCCTTACTATCTTCCTCTCTTTGGACGAGAACCGTCTTTCTGTGCTGATAGACGTAAGAAAGATGGCCATCCGCAGTAAATACAAAAATAATCTCTTGTCTCAGCTCAGAGGGCACATGCCACATAACAACAATGTCAAGGAGAGAGTTATTCTTGTCTTTGCATATCTACAAATTTTTCAACACAAATGCATGCATACACTTCCTGTCAGTAAGTAGATTTAGGTGGGACAGAGAAGACTGCACAAGCTGTTAAAGTCTGTCTGTGAACAACAGCGCAGGAATATGACACCACACCTAAAATTTTACCTAGTTATCTGACTTTTTACATTTCTGTAAGCAGCTTTACTTCCTTTGGATTTTTCAATAGATGTAAACAAAAATAAGTGAGGACCCAAAACAGCCATCAGAGTATGCCCGCAGGATACAAACCGCAGCTCTATCTCCTGGAGCTGAACCCCAAGAATCCCTTGGGGAGCAGAAGAACATCAGGCGGCCATGAGCAATGAGCACTTCACAGCCTTCCAGTCAACCTCTCAGAGTGAGGTCTCAGGGTCATTCTTCCAACCCCAAACCTCCCCTACTTCCCTGGGTAAGGACCTTTCTGGGCCAGAGACTTTGTGTCTCTCAGGGAGAGAAATGTTCCACCTTAGACAGTGGTACCGCCTTTAATCCCAGCACTTGGGAGGCAGAGACAGGCGGATCTCTGTGAGTTCGAGACCAGCCTGGTCTACAGAGCTAGTTCCAGGACAGGCTCCAAAGCCACAGAGAAACCCTGTCTCAAAAAAAAAAAAAAAAAAAGAAAGAAAGAAAATAATTTTATGGTTGGGGGTTGCTATAACATGAGGAATTATATTAAACATTTGCAGCATTAGGAAGGTTGAGAAACTCTGTATTGTATTAGATAATCACTTCAAGCCCAATGCTAAGATCCTCAAGTGAGAGCCCACCTGGAGAACCAAAGAGAAGCTTCTTTTACCACTGTCTAAGGTGGTAAAATTATTTTCATGCTACTTCATAACTGTAATTTTGCTACTGTTATGAGTTGTAATGTAAATATCTGTGTTTTCCAATGGTCTTAGGCAACCCCTGTGAAAGGGTCATTAACCTCTCAAAGGGGTTGCGACTTACATGTTGAAAACCACTAGCCTAGTATTTTATATTTTCATACCCAAGAGGTTGGAAAAGGAGTTGGAAAGAAGGCAGGTGGTTTGGATTGACTTTGGGTTTTGTTCGCTATTAGTTTTGGCTCCTTGCCCTCTTTGCTCTTTGTTGCTCAGAGTCTGTGAAGGTATTTATGAACAACAGCGCAGTGAGCTCTGAAGAATGAGCAGTCCTCATACCTTCATCCGGGTCCCAGCAGAGCCTGACCACCCGGAACAGAAGCTCAGGTAAGTTGTCTATACAGACACAAGGAATATTTGGAAATCATGGAAATCATGGTACTCAGATGGCTTCTAAGGGTATATGATGCCGTGAGCATGGATTTGCCCTCTTTTTTCTTCTTATTTGTTCTTATTTTCTTTAAGATGCTAAGGAAACCCGATTCCTGCCCCCTCAGCCTTCTCTTCTGTCAAGGCCCTGAAAGAATGTCTTCTCTACAGCAGCTGCCATGCTGTCCCAGAATCCCCTGAGGTAGATGCAGTTGGATATAGATAGATGATATCTGGACTTCTAGCTTGTTATCAGCTGACCAGCGCTGGCTTTTGGCTCATCCTCTCACAAAGAAAATGCCAAGCAATCACTCAACAAATTGCGCACAGCACCCACAGCCTGCTGGGTGCTGGGCAGACAGTAGGTGAGAGAAAAGCCTTAATTGGATTTGTGGGTCACAAAGACAGATGAAGTCAGGGCACGTGGAGGGGCTTTCCCTGCGTAAGTATGCTTAGCTTCTTGTGCTCAAGAAGACATGCGTGCCAGTAGGCACTCATTGGCTGTTCGGGACACCAACGTTTGAGTGATGGTGATTTGTCTTTACTCCCGGCAAATGTGTCTGGCTTTGCAACACAGGAGGCAGAAATCATGTCCAGTTTAATGGGAAGCATTCTGGAATCCCAAGGATTCTGTAAAATTTGGGTCATGCTAGCATGATTCTTAAAGAAGAACTGAAGAAGGAAGGAAAGCAGGGAGCATAGAGCATGCAAATCTGACCGCTATTACCATTGTCATGTCTTTAGCCTGGCCCTGATGATTGCTTCTGGAGTCTCCATGGAGAGACGGTTACTGAACAACCTAGAACCAAATGGAGGGGACCCTAGTCTTGCCTAGAGTCAATATGCACAGGATAACTGGATGCCCTCTGTCAGGGATTTGGGGCTGAAGGGCTTATTGCACAGGTGGGCAGGCTTGGCACACCACCTACGTCCAGGTTGTAGGTAGACATCCCATGAAGCAAGAGGCATTCTAGAGTGGAGCGTACCTCAAAATGCACAGCAAAGGGGGAAAGACTTACAGCGTTTGAGCTTACCAGAGACTTTGGAGAGCTCTGCAGGACAGAAAAAAAAAACTCCTAGCATTTCCCGCCGTGTGTCCTCCATAACACGGGCAACACCTAAGTTTAGAAAGTGTTCGTCCAAAGGTGTTTACTTCTTTGCTTGGAACCATGTTGGTATGGGAACAGCTCCAAGAGGGCAAGTGTCCCAGCATGCTCTAACCCTAGAGCCCAGAGAGAAGGGGTCAGGCTGGAAAAGAAGCCAGGAAGCTCCTGAGAGGTTATTGGCTATACCTGGCATGGGGAAAGGCTGAGGTGGAAAAAGTCACACAGAAGGACATGAACTACCCCCTCTGTGTGCCTCTCTGTCACATACTAAGTCACTGTGTCCTCAGCCAAATCCCCACAAAATGTTCCTTCTGGCCCTCCTCCAGGTGGTCAGAACAGAGCCACCACGGCAGGAACCACAGCAGAGCTCACCTAACCTTCCCACACACGCTGTTAGTTTTGCATATGAAAAGTGAAATTGGTCTCTAAGCGGAATTGCCAAACATCTTTCTGCACAATGCAAGACATTTGTGTCTGAACAGGAAGACTCTTCAATGGGCGGCAGCACAAAGCACCTCATTTAGAAGTGCTCAGCCTCTGCTCGGCATGCAGAGGGCGGGGCGCCTTCACCTTGCTCATTGCTCCTCTGTTCCATGCTGTTCCATACCTCAAATCGTTCTTACAAGAAAATAGAATAAAGGAAACAATTGGGCCTGTTTGAGTTATATAGAAAGCAATAGGCTCCATGTTATCACCCCAAAACCATTGCTAGGAATTCTCTTGTGACTCTCTAGTACCCAGTGTGTGTGTATTTTAAACATATGATATATCAATATACATTAATTACTATGTATATTGATTTTAATCCTACCTGACTAATACAGATTGCAAACAGCAAGGGCACTGAAAGTATGTGTACATCAATGTTCAAGTGCATAATCATGCACATGGGTGCACACACTCATGCAACACAATTAGATATGACTCTTGGCCCACAAGCCCCTCATGTGGAGTCATTATCTCTCTCCAATCTGAGGAAGGCTCTCTGTCTGTGACTCGTCTGGCTTAGGCTCATTTTCAGTTTCCATCTCTCTCCAGCCTCCTTTCGGGTGTCTTTCCATTCCAGTTTCTTCTTTCTCTTCAACCTTGCCCAGTGTGAGGAGGGGCTTCTGGTGGGCAGTTCCCGACACTGCTGTCAACTCACCTAAGCAGCTCCTTTCCGGTCCATCTCTCTAACTCTTCCTTCCATGGATCTTCATGGGCTCCAGGGTCTTTCTACAGCTCTGTTTGTAATAGCCAGTTTGCACGGGTGTGAACTCCCTAGTTGCCTGTATCACCTGTGGTAGTGCCGTTCTCTTTTCTCTGGGGAGCCATGCTGGGCATCCCTCCATCCCCCGAGAACAGCTCAATAGATGACCTCACTTCTAAAAAAGTGTCTGGTCTCTGCCCAGCACCTGCAATCTTTCTTAGTGCTGTTCAGATGTCTCAGAACTGCAGGCTCTGCCAGGAGGAGCTGACTTCTGGGCTATGAGAAGTGGGTTTGTTGGGTGGAAACCAGAAGGGCTTGGAAGGAAGCAGTTTGACTCTCTGCCTTGCGTCTGCAGCAGGCTCGTCTCTCTTCACCCTGTCATTGCTGAGAAGACCCCATTGGCTGCAAATTCATAGATGCCTTGCTCCAACAGCATCCTCAGGTGCCAGAAGTCATAAAGGTTCCCTCTGGGTCATAGTGCACTCTTCTCTAAGAGGATGCATTCAGAGTCTCCCAAGAGCCCCAAAGGCCTGTGCCTCTGTGTGTCCCCTGTCATGGTATCTTGAGCCCAGCTCTCCTACTCCTAACCCCTTAGGCACACGAGGGACATCTTAATGGAGGAGTGCTCACAACATTGCCAAATA
This sequence comes from Microtus ochrogaster, assembly GCF_000317375.1. Lineage (NCBI taxonomy): Eukaryota > Metazoa > Chordata > Mammalia > Rodentia > Cricetidae > Microtus > Microtus ochrogaster. The sequence goes on from NC_022015.1 coordinate 31,425,235, forward strand.
CCAGATTCCTTAGAAAGTGGAAAGGCTTTTGGTTTTTGTTGTTGTTTTCAGTGTGTGTATATAATGGACATGCATGTTTGTATGGGTGTTTACATATATATGAGAATGCATGTACGTATATGCATGTGCATTTGTGTATGCATCTGGATGTGAATGTATGGGAAAGCCCTAGGTTATATTAAGAATCTACTTTGATCATTCCCCATTTTATTCAATGAAGTAGAGCCATATGTTGAGCCCATAACTCACTGATACGGCTAGTCCAGCTCTCCAGCTTGCTCTGGAGGTCCTCCCTGCCTCTGGACACTGGAACTGCAGATGCTCTGCTATGTCTACCCTAACTGTACATGAGTTCTGGAGATCTGGACTCTGGTCCTCGCGCTTGCATGGCAAGCACTTCATCTGCTGAGCCATCTCGCCAGCACCAGCAGAAAGATTTCTTCTGTCATCTGATGGCGAACCTCAGAGCCTCTGACTTACCGAACTGAGCTACCTACATTAGAGGTTAAAACTGGACAAGAAGGGTCAGGCATGGTGGCTTCCCACCAGAATTGCTTGACAACCAGCAGCCAGGACCTCAAGCACCTGAGGATCTAGGATGGACCCTATAGGCCGTTGAAACCCAGGGAAACATTTGGTGCATGCCCGCTCACCTGCCTGATCGGTTCCTTTGCTTAGATCACAATTCTCCTGCCTCAAGACTGAGAAATACACAGACATCCAGTGAAGGGAGAAACTTTTCCTAATATCTATAGAGAGCAGTAGACAAGGATTGCTGATCCGGGAGAGGAGAATTGGAAAGACTTTGCTGCTCCTCCCAGAAATACAGAAAGGAAAGGCATCCAGACAGAGCATTCTTCAGGCGCAGGAAATTAAAAATAATGACAGCATTTCACTTCTGGGAAACAAGAAATTCACAAAGGCATCCCACGCTGCTGAAAGCTGAGGCACCATCACAATACAGTGGGGACTGTTTAGACAGGTGATTAACAAATACTAAACTCCCAGGATGGAAACCGTTGACAAATATATCCATTCTGGAAGGATGGGGATGCTCACATAGTGGTCATTCCCCCTGTCCAAGGTTATGCTTTGCTCCAAGTAAAATCTCATGAAGCTTTGTTCCCTAGCAAGTCCATATGCTTTTATTGTCCTTAAGGATATTTGAGGAGCCATAAATAACAGAACTCATCTGCTTAGCAACCAGTTGGCAGTGATAATTTCTTTTTGAGCTTTAATTTATCTTGAATACTCCCAAATTAAGGCATGAATTATCAGCTGATCCACTTGAACAGGCCTTATTTGCAAGGAAAGTGTATGGGTCAGTGCGATGGTTCACAAGCTAGAATCGCCCTGGAAGAGCATCTCGTTGAGGGATTGGATATAACAGATTAGGCTGCAGGGGATTTTGTGACTGCGTCAGTCTATGTGAGAAGACCCAGCCTGAAAGTGGGCAACATCCTTCCCTGGCTCTGCATCCAGGACTGTATACAAGTAGAGGAAGGCAGCCGAGCACTAAGCATATGAATGCTTATTCCGCTCTCCTCTTGAGTGGAAGAGTCTTTTCTCTCCTCCTAAAGTTTCTTGTGTCCAGGGGTTTTACCACAGCAACAGTAATGCAGCTATAACCATCATCTCTGGGACCAGACCCTGGATAGAAACAATTTCTGGAAGAAAGGATTCATTTTGGTTCCCAGTTCAGAGGATGTAGCCATCGGGGGAGGAGGTGTCTTAGAAGAACTGCTGTCTATGGCAATAGGAGAGTATATTTTGCCTTGATCAGCATTCTCCTTTTCATTATAAACCTTCATTAGAGTCAACACTAATAACCACATGACGGAGTCTCTACTAGGCTATTTTGAGATTTTCTCTGCTAATGGAATTAATCCAAAACTCTTCACTTTAGCGTCAAGCAGGCTTTTTGGACAAGGGCAAAAAGAAGCCACGTTCTCCACCAAATATCACAAGAACAATCTCTAGACAGCATGCTAACATTCTTCTCCTCCAAGACCTCTTGTGCCAGGCCCCCATCCTTCATCAAATCACATTCAACACCACTGTCTTCTATGTAACTACTAGGATGACCCATTAAGCAGCACCTAAAGCTTTCATCTGCATTTCTAATCCACGGTGCCAAGGTTCATAGTCCTTCAAACAAAAGCATGGTCAGGCCGATCCCAGCAATACCCCAGTCCTGGGTACCAGTTTCTGTCTTAGTTAGTGTGAAGAGATACCACGACCACAGCAACTATTGTAAAGGAAAACATTTAGTTGGAGTGGCTTACAGTTCAGAGGTTGGTTTATTATCATCGTGGTGGGACATGAGAGTGTGCAGGCAAAGAAACATGATGCTTGAGAAGAGCTGGGAGACTGCATCTGGATCCGCAGGCCACCAGAAGTGAGTTGAGACACTGGGCATAGCATAAGCATATATGAGACCTCAAAGTTCACCCCCACAATGACACACTTCCTCCCACATGGCCACACCTCCTAATGATGTCAGTCCCTATGAGCTTATGGGGACCAGTTATATTCAAAGTACCACAGCAGCATTCTCTTCAATAGTAACAGAGACTATTCGGTCCAGGTCATTGTCTCACTTAAAATAATTTCAGAAGTTTAATAACATATCACGCTTTTGATAGAGGCTAATCTTTTTACCAAAAAGATAGCTTGATCAAATAACTTTATTTGCCATTGTAGATGTGATTGATTTTAATGTAAAACCCAGTGAGTCTAATAAGTGTACAGCATGTCATGTTTAACTTGAGCGAACACCTAATTAGCAACGCCTAATGCTACTTGATAAAAAGTCATATTCATTTGTTTTTTTTAAAAGATGATAAACTATTCTGAAATTGCTTTGGAATGGTTCTCAACAGTTCTACCCAGCACTCCACAGCACTCCATCTAAATCTGTACCTGAAGCAAAGGAGGAGGCTGAATTGGGTATAGTGTTCAAGGAATTGATGGTCAAGAAAGAGTCAGGACCAATCACAGGGCAAAGGGAAAGGAGCTGAACATAGGCCATGATCCAATCGATGATCTACAACCAGGCCTACTGTGGCCTCGCTATCACCTGAAACAAATGCAGAACAGACACTTCCACTGCACGGCTGTGACATGGACCACACGAAACCCAACGGGACCTGGGTAGACTTGAATGAGAAGTTCGGACTTCGAGGACCAAGTCTAATTCTTCTTCACAGAGACAGACAGATGCAACCAAAGCAAACAGCAAGACTGGTAACTGCTTCAACACTGGCGACGCCTTGATGGGAAGGAAACGTTGTTGGTTAATGTGGTAAGGGGTAATGTGGAGTGCTATGGGGACTTAGAATGCAGCCTCCGTCATAGGTCATATCTGCCACTTAGCTTCTAAGCTGTGAGCTTCTTGGACCAGAAGATAATAATGCAATTCGGAGTCTTCCTCAGAGTAGGGAGGAGGAGGGAGAGGGAACAAATTTATTTGTCATCTCTCTAGCAAGCAGAGGGAAACTAGGGACAGCTGAAGGGAGGCCATGAAATAAGGCTAGGAGCTGGAGTAGAGTCAGAGAGGTGACAAGGACAGTTCCACCCAATGAGTTCCATGTACAAACTTTCTGCTCACCTGTTCTCTCTCTGCAGACAAGGTCTGATCCTGCTGCCAGCCAACCCCAGCTCAGCACCCTCTGTGAGCAGAAATGTCAATGAACTTCGCAAAGCAAGAGGTGGTGGGAAGCCAGAGGAGAGAGAGCTCTTGGAGAAGCGTGTCACAGGATGCTGAGAGTCCAGGATGCTGGATTGCATGGGAGGTAGGATCTGCCTCTCCACTGTGCTCATACGTAGCTCCTCCCTTAGAAGGAAGAGGTCCTAAGATGCTGCAGAGACATTACACGGACCAGTCCTTTCTTCCCATCTGTGGGTCGGGAAATGTTCTTGTTTTCTAGGTGGCTTCAGGATGTAGTCCTTCATGCCAGGGCCTTACACAGAGCTAAAACAGACCTATTGGTCAGGTGAGATAGGGACCCAGCCTGCTCAGCACTGTGGCTTACCAAAACAGGTTTCATATTCACACTGACCTAAAATCACAGGAGGCAGGGGGCTGGGCAGAGAGCTCAGCCTGCCACAGCCTGCAGGTGCCTGCCTTACCCTGTAACCGTGAGGGCCTGAGCTGGATCCCAAAGCTAGGCATGGTAGCATGCACTTGTAATCCCCTGTCTGGGGAAGCAGACACAGGTTGTTCCCTGGGGCTTGCTGTCCTGACAAGCCCAGCCTAATCAATGAGCCCCAGGTCCTAATGAGAGACCCTGCCTCAAAATACCAAGGTGACCGCTCCCAACAAGCAACCCCCAAGGTTATCCTTTGGCCCCCACACACATGCACGTGCACCTGCACATACACGAATACACACACAAGGTGTGCACACACACACCTATGCACACTTACACAAAATAAATCAATTGAAACTAAACTCACAGGTGAGAGAATCTGAGCAGAAATCCTACCCACCTGCGAGGTGGCCTCCCCTGAAGCCAGGGGCTCCCTCTGAGCTCCCTGCCCTGGGAGGAGGTGCCTCATCTCTACTGGCTGCATGCACCTGAGAAAATGCTGAGACGAACCAGGAAAGCTGGCTGCTGGCATTATGATTCTTTTACTGTCTGTCTCGCGAGGAATTCCCAGCTGGAGATAAAAGTAGAAAAGTTAAAAACTTGCAGACATCATATTCAAAACGCAGCCAGTGAATCGGGCACTTGGAACTAATAAGCCCTCAATAAGCGTGGTCCTGGCACTGACAGAAATGACACAGAGTGCCACAAAGCATAAAAAGTCTCCTTCTGAGGCAGGAGCTGACAGTTCCCATAAAATGCAGTGCTTTGAAAAAGTGCCGGTGTCAATCACACGCGAGTGCCTGACAAATCCTCAGGATACCACATTTTCTTTGCTGCAGGAAAGAAATCAAAGGAGCCGGTTTCACCAGGAACCCCATTACCCTAAAGAGACTTTAAATGCAAACCTCCTAGCTGTAGCCAAGAGTCCATGTGTGCGTGATCTGTGGGCACAGACACCACCCCTCCTTTGGAGGATACTCCTGAAAGCCTTCGAAAATCTCAAACCAGCCCCTGTATAGCAGGACCCCGCCAGCTCCACAGTGGAGGGCAGCCATGTGCTGAGAGCCATGTGCCATGCTCCATGAACCAATTCTGCTTTACAGGAGCAATGAGCAGAGGTCAGAGTCACTGAGCAAGTGGGTGGAAGGTTCTAATCCTGGACGTTAAAGGCATATGCAAAAGTGAGAGACAGTGAGGGATTCTAGAAATTCCCTAGGTTCTTTGGAGCCAATCAAAACTTTAATGCAGTAAATAGGGAGAGAATGATGCTAAATTTGCACACAATGAATTCATATTTCAATGTGGAGTAATGATAGAAAGAGCTTCAGCTATGCCTCCAGCAGAAATCCATGAATTCCTTGTAAAACCGTCATTTGTCCCTGGGTGAATCCAGAGAAGTAACAGATGGTTTGGGAAAGAAATCGGAGTCCATATTAATAAATGCTATCCCTGCTTCTGCATGGTACCCTGAGAAGACATTAAATTCTATTGCAATTCACTGTCTAAATACCATTTTCACATAACCTGCGAGGAAGGAACGGACCTCTGTAACAGTAAGGCTGAGAGTGCCATAGGTACCCAAAAGAATGCCATTTAATTTAGTAAACAGTGAGTTGTGCACCCTGGAGGCCTTGATCCTAAGAGTGCCTCACACTGCCACTGCTCCCCAGCTCGGAGAGGTTCTGTGAGCCAAATGCAAGTGTTCCCAGAATGTCACCCATAAGCAGTGCACGAGAAACGGGCTGAGACCTCAGAGCTGCGGCACGCATTGAAGGATGAAAACCAGGCTCATCAGCACAGTGCAAAGAAAAAGGGCGGAGCCAAGCCTGGCCCAGGACAGTGGGCGGGGTCTCCAGATGGTAAGGCAATTGCTTTCTTTAGAGAATGTCAGGAGGAATGGGAGGATGCAGCAGGTTCTGTGATAACTTTCAACACAGCACCACAGCTTTTAGCACTGAGATCAGACCCGTGCTGATTCCCTGGGTTGCTGGGTTACAAAGTGAACTGGGGCTACCTTCACAGCCACTGCAGGTTCCTTAAATGAAAAGTAGAAAAGTAGGTTGGGGAAAGAAGGTAAAGAGAGGACCTGATAGGACATTGAGTTTCAAGGATTTCAAAAGCACCAGAACCCTGGGTCTCTCTCAGCAGAAGTGGCAAACCCCATCCCTCACCAGACTTCTGTACTTTAAAGGATGGCAGGTCTCTCGCTCTGTTGCTCACACCTAGGGAGGATGTCCTCTTCTTGACCTAGGAAGCTAATTATAGCACCAAACCCAAGAGAAGAAAATGCATTCACTGGAAGGATGGCCAGGCTTACTCACCTGTATCTGAAATACAAAATCAGAGAGCACGGAATCTTGGGGAGAGAGACATGTTTGAATAGACCGACTCGGAAAAATCTAGAAACTTGATGACTTGACTCTTGTTACTATCTGGCTCTGCCAGCTCAGCTGACTCACGGGATGCTCCAAGACAGATTGCACTCAATGTGTGTGAGAGGCCAGATGCCTTCTGGAATGGTGAGGAAAACAGTTCAAAGGCTCTGAGACGTAACTATCAGGACAGGCCTGGGTCACTTTAGAGAGCAAGTCCCCTGAAGAGGACAGTCACTCACAATAGCTCTGAGAGAATATTGCCAGAACTCTGAGGATAAAGCACTAGGAGCCTTCATCCGGGGAAAGCAGCCATGAGGTGGTAGGTAGCTTCCTGCAGGATTCAGGCCAGTGTTACCATTGTCCTAGAGCCTAGAGACACCAAATGTCACAACCTCCCCCACAGCCGATTCAGAGAGCCAATAGAACTGAAGAGCCAGGTCCTAAGAGCTGCCGGGCACATAGAGGGTGCAGCAGACTGATGGGATCCCTCTCTGGTCCCCTGTACATCTGACTTACAGTCAGAAGCAATCTCTCTGGGCACTCAACACCTGTAAAAAGAGCTAACCTGCAGGGCCTCCAAGTGTCAGCATCAGATCCTTCCTCTCTCAGATTAGTGGCCTGTAGCACACTGACGTCATATTCCAGGAGTTCCTGGGACCACAGATGCAGGAGACTCTAGCACAGGATGAAAGATCACTGGGGTCCATGGGACACAGGGACATACGTGGACATGCTCAACACAGTGTGGGGAGGGCTGAGGGGTGACAGGAGGCCTGGCGGAGGCTCTCTTCCTCAAAGGATGGGCATCTAGGGTGAGGGCAAGATGCCAGATGAGGACCTTGGTATTTCTGGCAAGGAAACAGAAGAGCTTTTCACACCTGGACTGGAGGACACGGCAACAGGCACCTCCAAGCCATCCACCCAGTTCCCCGTCAGATGCAGCTCCCTTGGCTGGTTTTCTTAATCAAGTGAAAAAGTAACCAAATTTCTCACTTCACTTATTCTGATGGGAAAGCGACTGCTTCGCTTTGAAATCAGAAGCTGATGAGGTCCTCTGGAGGGAAATGCATCTCTTTTCTCCTCTCGTTAGAGAGCATGGCACTTTCCTGGATCTTTCTGGCCTTGATTCAGCTCTCCGACAAGCCCAGCCAGCCCAGGACTAGCATCCCCAAGGACCCCTCTGCCAGGAGCAACAAGCAAGTTGTTGGCAGGTGCCCGTCCTCTCCCAAGGCCATATCTTCAAAGCATAAAGAAGCCTCTAGACAAATTTAGACAATCGCCCCTGTTTCATAAGTGCGGAAATTTTAATAAAGTAAGGAGAGGACTATATCTAAAGTCACACAGCTAGTTAGCTGTCTAACGAGCAATGGGCCTCCCTCTCCCGTCTTCCAGCCTGTGAGTTCACAAATGCTGTAGAGCTAGCAAGCTGCTGTCTTACCAAGGGTGCTGAGGGGTCCTAGGGCAGAAAATACGAAAATGGATTTGTCCAGCCTTGCTTGGGGCTTTGGACCAGCAGCACCTATTAACCACTATATGCTTGGTATAAAGGACTCGGTCCCAAGGGGCTGGCCCACTGTGTACTAGAATTTCCTGAGTGGGAAAAAAAAACCCTCTCTTAGTAGGAAGACAGGTTTTATGTGAGATCTGAGGATGTCTGATGTTGTGAAATCAGGGTACAGAGCTGGAGAGGTCTTGCTCTCACTGGGGTTTTCTGAAGGACTAGATCTGGTTCTAACCTGCGGGTCTGATGTTTGTGATCTGGTCAGTCTGCTCTGAGAATGGCTGCTCCTGAGAAGGTCTCAGGAAGAAGCAGAACTTGGGAGAAAATGCAGTTTCATAGTGACATCAGAGGCAGATGGAGACCTTGTGGGGGATGCCAGGTCAGAAGGGACGTGTCTGCAGGGAAACAAATGTCTCTGCACTTGAAGGGTACAACCTGGGGAGGCTGGTTTGCATTGTCTTTCTGCTGCTCACAGAAGTGTAAAAGCTGAGCGGGGCCTGGTAGTACAACAGGCTACTGAAGACTGAGGCAGGAGAAGCACAAGTTCAAGGTCAGTCTGGGTGCCTTAATGAGACTTTGTCTCAAAACAAGTTTGTAAAGGTGTGTGCGTGCGTGTGTGTGTGTGTGTGTGTGTGTGTGTGTGTGTCCCTGATAGAACACTTGCCTAACATATGGAAGGCCCTAGGTTCAATTGTTATTACCTAAAAATAAATGTTCACAATGTATTCTCTTCACAAGGGTTGATTTAATACCATATTAACAGAGCACTTAAAAGGCATGTCCAGCAAGTCTAATCCTTGCTGTTTAGAAGACAGAAATTACCAAAGATATATACAAAAGTATATTTACCAGAGTTTCTGACTCATTCACCATGGCAGCACTGGCATCACACAGTCCAGCCCTGTGCCAGCAGTGCAAGCAGCTACCAAAGGGGATCCTGGCTAGGGTTTTACCTTTCAGCATCATATCCCAGGGGTGTACTTTTCCTTGGTACAGCATCTGCATCAGTGTGGACGGACAAGAAAGACATTAAAATGTATTTTCCAAGGAGAAAATCTGTTAGAACCAGAATATATAGTGTAACTCAACTAATAATAATGATGATGATGATAATAATAGTAATAATAATAATCTACATTAAAAAAATCTTAAAAAGTCATTTTCCCAATATGTAAATCACAGGTAATTTAGATCCTAACACTGCAAATAACCTTAATGTTGTGTTCTTTATATATTTCAGAGGCTTGCAGTAACAAGATGTTCTCACAGTTTACTTGCAGAAGACCTCACACATGATATATTAACCTAAATTTTAAATGGACACATAAAACTGTGATGTCTGTAGTTATGTCTATAACACCTTTTTTTTAGCATACCATATATTTTTTTATTAAGAAAAAAAAAATTTTCCGCCTCCTCCCAGCCTCCCACTCCTCCCACTCTCCTCCCTCCCAACCTCCCCCCCTCCTAACCTGCCCCCCCTCCTCTCTCCCTCCCTCTCGAGTCTGAAGAGCAGTCAGGGTTCCCTGCCCTGTGGAAAGTCCGAAGTCCTCCCCCCTCCATCCTGGTCTAGGAAGGTGAACATCCAAACTGGCTAGGCCCCCACAAAGCCAGAACAAGAAGTAGGATCAAAACCCAGTGCCATTGTCACCTTTAATCATGTACAGTGCATCTGTGTGCACATGCATGTATATACATGCGTACATGTGTGACCTTATGTATATGTGCATGCATGCATGTGCACTCTTCTGCGCATGTGCATATGTGCATTGTGACACTTTTATGAGTATGTCTGGACGCATGTGCATTTGCTGCATACACATATGTGTATGCATGTACCCATGTGTGGCTCATGTATGTATAAGTGTGTGCATACATAGGCATTCCTCTATGTATCTATGCATGTGTATGTGACCTTTTTTATGTGTGTATATGCACATATGTGCATTCCTGTGACTAACTATATGCATGTATGTACCCGTTTATGCATATGTATGAACATATGTACATCTCTGTGCATGCATGAATGTGTATACATAAGTGTACCCCTTATGTATTGAAATGTGTATATATGTACATCACTGGGTATATACATGTGTGCAAATGTATATTTATATACCCTTTATGTATATGGGTATGCACATATGTACAACCTTATGCATGTACATAAGTCCATACTATGTATAAATGTGTACCCTCCTTTATGGATATATATGGACACACTTTTGCATCCCTGTGGCATCCTTGTGCATATATGTATGTGTGTGCATGTGCCCGAGTATGGTGCAGACATGTGTATTCACTCGGATGGGAGTTTAGGAATGGCTGTGGGGCAGAGAACTCAGGCCTTGAAACCCAGAAGAGCCCAACAGCAGTTACACAGGAGGCATGTGACCAGTCCTGCAACAGAGATACTCCTAACTCTTAGATGGCCTGGGCATACCTGTGACAGCTAACTGGCCAAGGAGCCTCTTGGTAACACACTGTGTAATCTGAGCTGTGGAGGTGAGCAGCATGACACGTGACAGAGCCGGACTCCTGTGGCTTCTGCTTAGGATTTTGCTCTCACCCGAGGTAAGCTCGGACAGCTTGTCTAATAACACCGAACCTCAGCTTTCGCACCTGTGAAATGGAGACCAAATGTTAAGCACTTGGTGCATGTCTGTAAGTCCAAGCTCTCTGTATTGCCCTATACCGGGAGCAGGAGCCAGGCAGCCTCTTCCATAGAAAGGATTAGGGTTAGGGTTCTTTGATCTTTCTTTTTCATGGGTGTATGCAGCAGCCATCCCTATTCTGCAAGGGCAGTGTACTGCAGGAGGTAGGCAGACTTAAGGCAGAAGGACAGCAACCTCCTTAGACCAGCTCCTGCAGCCAAACGCTCCACACTCTGCCAGGCAGCTGGGCAGCCGTCACACCTGCCAAGAAGCTCCCCGGGGGTCCCAGGAGAGGAACAGTGTCCTGATGATTGTCACAGTGTTTCCCAGCAAGCTCTCTGCTCTCAAGCCAATCTCCCATATATTATTCCAGCTCATTAGCGAAATCAGTAGTAATAAGTGATTAAACATTTACTCTTATAAATGCCAACAAACCATTAATCACTCTGCTCGGAGGCTTCACTGCTGTGAACTCTGTGGCTTAATTTTGCATGTTGTCTCTTGTCTGTTGCCCTTCCTGCTCCAAGTAGTACCTTCCCAGCTAACCAGCTGCTAGCACTTGTCATCATCCACTCTCCAGCAGCTGATGGGGAAGACTCTGGCAGCCAGAGAAGCAAGTAAGAGGATGGGGTGGGCAAATTCCTCCAAAGGATGCAGAGGGATAGAGGGGAGCGATATCCGGACTTCACCACCCACCATTTCAGGTGCCTCTGCCAGATGTCTGCACAACAGGCAGGATTGGGTTCCGTGCTGAACACTCTGCCCCAAACATCTCACTCCAACTGTGTCATTCACTACAGTCACAGGCTAGACCTCCTCTTTCCCCGTGCTTGTTTACAAGAATATCAGCCTGTGCTGGGGAGGCACCAGCCTTTGGTCCCTGACTGATAAGTGGCAGCTATGAGGGCAAGTGGAACAGCTCCCACAGCACACAGCGTGGCAGGAACTTGTTGGTACCCTAAGCCCTGTGTGGCTTCATGTCTGACTTGATGCAGAGGCCCAGTAATGAATGCTGTCAAATGTTCAATGCATAACCTCCTCCATTCCACTGGTCTGCCTCGGGTTCCATGTGTGGGAACTTGGAAGATCTTCCACCAAGTTCTGAGGGGGTTCTCAGAGGATAGTGAACCACTGCTGCTCTCCATCATTGCTCCATTAGATCCAAACCACTTCTGTCTCCCAGTCCAGGATTTGGCACTGGTTTTCAGTTGTTCAGAGCGATGATGCAGAGAGGGGTGGCAGAGGGGATCCTGTGCCTTACAGAACCTCAGGCAGCCACCTGTCCCACAAGCTGTCCAAATTAAAAATCAGTAGAAACCTGCTAATGTATGTCAGCAATACAAGATCGCAGCTGCTCATGGGCTCAGAGTACAAGGGCTCCAATCCTCAGCTCGGGCTGCAATGACAGGTTCTCCATGACCCAGCCTCCTCCAGTTCTGCACCCAACTGGCTCACACCTTTCCAAGCTCTGATCAGAGCTCTGAGGGAGATGTGAGATAAAACCTAAAGATACAGGAGGCTGGTGAGTGTTCAAGTGGGATCACTTGCATAAGCAGCCAAAGGGCATAGAACTAGAATATGAAATACTCTAAAAGGCTTGAGCAAGTGTCAGGGACTAATGGAGATAGCAAGGAGCGGGGTGTACTAGACTCCCACTTCCCAGGACTTCTGTTTCTTAGTAAAGAGATAATTAGCTTAGAAGCAAATGCATTCCAGGAGGAAGTGTGGCGAAGAAACGCAGACATCACAAGATCCAGAGTAATGAAGGGCAGTGCTGAGAGAAAGCCGATGGGATTTCCCGAGTGATACTGAAACCTGAAGCACAGGAGACCGCCTCCAGACAGGATGCAGGGCGGGCATCCTAGGCCAGAGCAGTAGGTTAGGCCTGAACAGTCAGGGAAGTAGCTCACATACAGAGAAGCAACCTATGAGAAGGATGCAAGTTCGTTCAGAGAACCCAAACAACATCCCATGGAAGATGATGAGCATCACCGGAGTTAGTGGGCACCTGAAGGTGTTAACAAAGCTATGCTGAACAAGCGTCTGACCAGATGCCTGGAGTAGTGGGACCAAAGTGGAGCCAGCTCAGACTTCTCTGAATCATCCATCCATGGTGGGAACAGGCTGAGAGAACCTCCTTCCCTGCACCTGTCCAAGCCTTGGGGACAGAGTGTGACAAGTGGATGTGTTCATCTCACATCACAGCAAGGAGCGGTTCAAGCGGGGGAGGGATATCCTAGCCCGAGGTGCTAGGGCGGGGCTGGTGGCCAGATTTGGACTTGTTGCAGAGCCCTGGAGGATGGACTGAGTAGTCAAGCTTTTCTCCAAAACTCCGTGAGAATCTGAAGTTGAGCATCCTAAGAAAAAAATCTGGGACAGGAGAGTCAGTTTTCCTCAAGGATGCAGCCCCTAAGGAGGCTTCCGATGTTCCGAGAGATGGTCTTCCACCCATGCATATACAGGCAGAAAAAATAAAATAATAAAATAAAAACACATGACACGCGGGGGCAAAAGTCCTAGTGGAAATAGAGAGGAGGTATGTAGTGTGGATAGAAGGGAGAGTGGATTTGATCAAAACACATTGCATGTATGAAATTACCAATAAAAACTAACAATAAAAATTTTCAATATTAATTGTACACTAAGCAAACAAACAAAAATCTTTTCAGAACGTAGGAAGACAGACAAGTCAGGGTTGGCACAACAAGGCAACCCTGTGAGTCACATGGCACTCTGTCACTTGGACTAGGGCAATCTTTCTGCGTTCATTCACACAGCATGGCAGAGAGCCTTGATTATCTCTGTCTACCTATACAGCACGCGACTGTTCTGAGACCCCTGGGGTGAGCAGAAGACACACCCAGTGAGTGGGAGGTGCCAAGCAAGCTTACTCTCTAGGACAGAGGGTGGGTCTCTCTCTCTCCTGGTCCTCCCTGCCTCCAAACAGTGGGAAATTCAGTGTGCCTTCTTAGGTGCTGCAGCAGCCTTTGGCGAATCAGAATGAGGCTCCATTTAATAGCTTTCCTAGCCCAGAACATTTTGCTAAGAGGGCACGTTACCTCTGCCGGAGAGACGTGGGAGTTTGCCCTGCTCTGCCTTGAAGAGCTCGAGTGTTTATCATTAGTCTGTGAAGCAAAGTAATCTTTGGGCTAGAGCTGGCTGTTTTAAAAAGCAAACCTGTTATGCATTTGAAAGTTAAAAATAAAATCTCCTATACCACGGAAATTGCCCAGACTTCCCTAACCGAAATCCAGAATTTGAGGTGGGGGGGGGATGGAAAGACTGCATTTTTTTTCAAAAGTAGAGTCTTATTCCAAACAGCAGCCAAGGGGCCTGGTGGCATAATATGTTATGATTCGATAGGAAGAGGCTCATTTAAATTGCAAATGAGTATGAAATTGCCACGCTACTGCTATCTTCGCTCTGCTAATGTATAGAAGAAATGATCTCTGGATACAATGAAGTCGCATGTCCTCTTTGTTTGCAGTTTATATTAAAACTTCACTTGGATGAGATTTCCAGGCAGGTTTCCTAAAACGTTCCCTGAGGACAGAGAAATTCAATGACACCAGATTAAATACAAGAAACAATAAAAAAAAAAAAAGGTGTGTGCTGCATGTCATCGGGAAAGTCCCCAAACTTTGTATCAGAAGATGAATTATTCATTAAAGTTTTGGGGGAAAAGCCCTAGTTTCAAAAAGAAAAAAAAGGGAAAATGATTTTGAGGAAAGAAAGCAATTTTAAAGTTAACAGTGCCTTTATCTCAGGATCTGCTTTGTGGACTTGGGCTATAGTCAGAGGAAGGAGGATGCCTATGGTGGACACCTCTTCAAGGTGTCTCTCCTGGAAAGGCAGAGCTAACTACCTCTGTTCTCACAGGGAGGAAAGGCCACCCTGAACTGGGAACATGTAGAGTTAGCAGGGACACTCTTAGAATGAGGACCAAGCTCGAGTCAAAAGTGAAAACCGGAAAGGCGGCAGATGGCACCTTTCCAGGTGTGCAAGTCTGCAGGGATCTGCCCTGGGCCTGAGACCACCCTTGTGTGCAGAGCATGTTTCATGGGGGACAGGGCAGCAATCTTCCTGCTATTCCCAGAGAGTGTGGTACCTCTTGCTGAGAGTGGCAGCCTATTCATTTATTCTAATAGTCATTCACTATACAGGGGATTCAGGAATACCATTCCAAACACGAGAGAACGCAATTCCCAAAGGAGAGCACCCAGCCTCCACCTCGCTACTGGCTCTTCAGATATCCAAATATCCTGCCAGGATGCTGGCTTGTCCTGCCTGTTTCCTAACAGCCACTGTCTCTTAGCTGTTCTCCAGAGGAGAAGCTGTAACCATGAGCATCTCTCATGGACAAGATTTCCAAGATGCGATCATTCCTCATAGTTACCTGAGACCAAGGAAAGGCCACGACCACAGCCTTCCACATCTCCTCCAGACCAGACAGGGATTTCCCAAGCTAGCTATCCCTGAAAGTCATTACATTCAATTATTTTTCTTTCCTGGTTGGTTGCAGATAGTAATTACTTCTTTTGCTCCCCCTGCTTCTAATGGCCTTCCCAGCTATTAGATGCTGAGATAGGAAACCTGAGCTGCTATTCTGGTCCTTGCTCTGAGCACGAATCACCCCGCAGGAGTATAACCAGAGGTGTATTGCCAGGAGGGGAAAGAAGGACTGTGTGTGGGCAAATGCAAATTACAGTGTTCAGTGAGGTTATGCTCCCTCTCAGAGACTGGCGTTGTCTGCCTTTCCCCAGCATGCCTGCGTACAGGTGTGTAGCAAACCACCCCATCTATCTTGGCCTATCTAATAAATGTTCTTTCATTTTTATTTTCCGCATGCACATACTGTCATTTCAGGTTTTTCCTTTATTCTTTCTGGTAGATTTTTGTGTGCCTGTTAATTGCTAAGAGATGTTTATATTCATGTATGAGCCCTTTGCAAAATGAGATCAATTGACTCCTCCGCACAGCTTGGCGTTTCCAAGGGGGGTGTTCATCTGTTTGCCCAAGTGATCTGGCATTCTCCTCAATTCTTCCTGATTGAGCAGGGCTAAAGAACTAAAATACTCCCTTTCAGTTCAGGCTTAGCCCTCTGGAGGTGTCCAGGGTGCTGAGGGAACAGGGCATGGTGACAAGGTGTCCCTACCAGAGGCCAAGGTGAAGGTACAAAGGTCTCCTGTTCAGTGGCTTCCCACCCAGTTGAAGTCTGAGGTTTGGGTCAGTGTTGAAACTTGAACCTGGTGTGGCCTGTGGACCAGTTTTTCCCTAGGAACTCAGGTCAAAATGACGGCCCTGGCCTCTCTCTGGCTCTCATCAGAGCCAGCATACCCTCTGCACTAGAACTGGATTCAGCTGGTTGGACCCTGCTTTCTACTCCACAGCCATCCCATCCTTCATGGAGGCCTGGGTCTTGGGAGCCCAGTGGCCAACAGGCCACATGCATGCCCTTCTGGTATGATACAGTAGCCTGCAGGCTGGCTGGCACTCAGCCCAGCCCCTTTCCACTCCTCGGTATTCCTTCCTGTCCAAGCCAGGCTCGGAGAGGAGGCAGGCTGCTGGGTCTGAAGTCTCTCACTCCCCTACCTCTCCTGTTCCTCCCTGACTCCCAAGGCTGAGGGACCTGGATCCATTTCCCCTTTGCCATATTCTGCTGCAGTGCAAAGTGTTTTCTCTGTCTGTTTACTCAGCACTGGGGAAGGCTTGTCGTACAGGATTTTTAACTGTTAGATAAACAATGGCGGAGCTGAGGCTCTCACACGCTCTTAGCCGGTTACACATTACCTCATTTCCTCTTCACAGTAATCCTACGTGATGGAGACTTGTTCCCATTTCAGATGTGAGAAGATCAGGAAGGTGAGAGCTGAGTTCCTTACCTGGTACCCCTCCCAGGTAAGCATGGGCTCTGGAAGCCCTTTATCACAGCCCTTGGCAACCAGGGGACCAGAAGTCTCTGCAACCAGGATAGCCTAGGAGGAGGCTACCACTCATCCCAGCACCATGGAAAAGAAGCCCTTGTTCTCATTCCTCCTGCTTTCCTAACTTGGGTTTATTTCTTTGCTATTTAGACTATTGATTCCATTGCTTTAGCATTTGAGCAAAGAAGTGGGCCTGGCTTTCTCCTCACAAGCTGAGCTGGCTACTCCCTATTGCTGGCTAGCCCAGCATTCCCAACTGTCCTTGAGTGCCACCAGAAACCTGTGTCCCCTCCCCCAGGTGTGGGCTGATTTTGTGTTCTGTTCCACTGGCTGTCTGGCCTAAGTCACTCTCCATTTCTACGTTGACTCTAGGCAAATTCATGCCTGGGAGACCTACTTACCGCCTAACTTGGACATCTTTAAAGCCCGCTCATCACTCAGCTGTCCTGGTGGCCTTTAGACCTCTCTGGAGGTGCTGACTGGGACAGTGCTCTGAGATTAATTAGGGGAGAAATGACATCTTTATACCGTCATATTAATAATCCTTCCATTTGTTTGTCTTACTTTATTCCTTTTCCGTAAAATTTTATGAGTCGCCTCATATGGGACCGCAGACTGCTGGCGCGGACTTCCAGAACTCTACATTCGGTTGATATGAAGCCGTTTTGTTTATTACATTCTCCAACTGCCTCTAAAGCCTTGCATTTAGGAAGATGATGGAGTTTTCTGGGAGCAGGGTCACCATGGTAATCAATTCACTGTACCAAGGTGGTTTCATAAACATCCTTCTCCCCACAATTAATGTGGTCAGTTATATTAATGTATTCCCTAATATTAGATCATCCAATTACTGAAATACTTGTGCCCAGGACCGACTCTATAAATACACTGGTTTTACTGTGTGTTAGTTTCTGAGAACTCTGCCACAACTCACCCTAAACTGGTTCCCTTATGACAACAAAAACTTACCTCGGTTCTTTAGGCAGGATCTAATCCTGCTCTTATACAGGGCCGTGGAGAGGAGTCACCCCACATCCACCGCTCCTTTGGCCCCTTCATTTTTTGCAACCCCATCACTCCACTCCTCATTCCCGTATTCCCACGGTCACCTCCCCTCCCTGTCTGTATCTTTGTTTAGTTATGTGTGAACACGGACGCTGTAAAGTTGTCCCATCATACTAGCTCAGAATCGAGTGCAATAAAGTGTTCTTTATTCGGGGCAGACTCACAGATAACAGTCCTCTGCATGAATGGGGAACAGGAACTGAACCCAGCGGCCAGGAGAGAGAGCACGTGCAAGCTTTATAGCTACATTTATAGTATAAGGGACCATGCCCTGGTGTGGAAAGTCCTGTCTATGTTTTGCTTTTATTGGTTAATGAATAAAACTATTTTGTCCAGTGACTTAGCAGAATTGGGCAAGAGTTCCAAGCAGATAAAGGAGGAGAGAGTAGGTGGAGTGAGGGAGAAGCCATGTAGCCAGCCACAGGAGACAGACACCTCTGCCAGAGCCCACAGGAACCTCGCTGATTTCTGTGTGATTGTTTTGAGTCAGGGCAGTCTGGAAACAAACTAGCAGCCTCTACCAACAATGCCCAAATGGGCTGGTATCTTAAAGGCTATTGGCTGAAGAAGCTCCCACAGCACCTCTCTCTTTTGTCTAAATAAGAGAGTTCTAAGTCTGATACAAAACTATATACAATAAGAACACAAATTAAAATTACAACCGCATGAACAATATCAAGCAAGACACATATGCTAAATGTTTCAATAATGTTCCTATCCTGATGTGAAAGCGTCATATATCAATCTGTTGATTTCATTGGTTAAGGAATAAAGAAACTGCCTAGGCCCCTTGATAGGCCAACCCTTAGGTGGGTGGAGTAAACAGAACAGAAGGCTGGATAAAAGAAGTTGAGTCAATGAGTCGCCATGATTCTCCTACTCCAGGCAGCTGCAGGTTAAGATCATTCCTGGTAAGCCAGCTTGTAGACTACACAGATTAATAGAAATGGGTTAGATCAATATGTAAGAGCTAGCCAATAAGAGGCTGAAACTAATGGGTCAAGCAGTGTTTAAAAGAATACAGTTTCCGTGTAATTATTTCGGGTATAAAGCTAGCCATGCAGGCGGCCGGGTGCTGGGGAAGCAGCCCACCTCTCTTAATTCAACACTATCCTAAGGAGTCTAAGTATTAGAAATAGCTTGGTCAAGTCATGAGAGGAAAACAACTACAACTATGTAGTCTTCAACCCCATCAAAGACCTGAGAAAGGAAATAATATTACTTGAGTAAACAGGAAGTGCAATCAAGCAACTTCCAAAATGTGCAATAAATGGCAGAGACACTTGGGTACCTGGGCAATCACCCAAAGTCTCATTTGCAGCATTGGAGCAACCAACTTTGGCTAAGGCCTAGAGTAACTGACAGACCATTTTCAGAGGCAGGAAAATTTTCAAAACTGTCTTATCTGTCTTGGCAAGGTTTGGCAGTCTTTTTTCTTGTATCCTGCTTGTCCTGTCCAGACACCATGCATTTTCTCAGTGGTCGAGGCATAGGCAGTTCCTTGCCCAAAGGCCAGTTTTGCCAAGAAGAAACAAGCTCCAAGTGGAGCATCTTCAGTGCTCAGCATTCCCTCAGGAATATATTGGTGCTGCCAGGAGCAGTTGTGTCTCACAGCAACAGAACCCGAATGTATTTAAACACCAAATTCTACAGTTCTTTGAAGATTATCTATCTATGTGGAATACAATCTCTATGTATCTAAAGAACCTGATTCGTCTAACTATAAGTATGACAAACATGGATGACTATTGACCTATAAATCTTAATCCCTATATAACTTAAAGACTAAGACTTCATATTAGAATATTAAACAATTTTTAAATAACTGTGCAGCAAATGAGGACAATGATCTCAAAATGGTGCACCTTCTTAAAACATTCTGTCAAGAACTTTAAATAGGAACCTTGGAAAAACCCTATTGACTACTCAGACTATTTACAATTATACCAGACAATAATCTTGAGCAGCTGGTACCCAAAACCAGTCTTAAAGTAGCACTATCAACATTATGATGTTATACCAACCATCATTGTTGTGGGGCCCCCGTCTTTTTCCTGGAAACTTAAAAGATTACTGTAGGGAAATTTATTGTTCATTGTGGAAAACTTAAACATTATTTATGTAGACATATATTCAACAAAAGGTATAATAGAGACAAAAATAGTTATGGCAAAAAGTAAAATTTTTCCTAAATTCTTCTGTCTGTCCCATACTAGATGAGACAGAAACTCTGAATTTTTCTCTTAACAATATGCTTGGATTTAGAGAAGGGTAGCCATTGTCCAACTCCAAAGCCAGATTTGATTTTTGAGTCGTGACTATTATTCCACTGGGTAGAAGATATATAAATGTGTGTGTGTGTATGTGTGTATGTGTGTGTGTGTGTGTGTGTGTGTGTGTGTGTGTGTGTGTGTGTTCAGAGATTTTACCCTGCAGATGATACCTTTTGGGCTAAAGACCTTTTGGGCCTTTTGGACCTATCTCAGTAATTGTGGAGTTCGGATGTGGGCACCAGATGAAGATGGATGTGATAAAGCAATCCTATGCTAGCTCAGAATTGAATCTAATAAAGGGTTCCTTATTCAGGGATAGACTCACAAATCACAATCCTCTGCATGAATGCGGAACAGCAACCAATGAACGGGGAATAGGAACCAAACCCAGCAGCAGGGAGTGAGAGCACACAGAAACTTTACGGCTACATTTATAGTATAAGGGACCACACCCAGATGGGCTGATATCTGAAAGGCTATCTGATGAAGGAGTTCCCACAGCATATGTGTATATCCTTATAAGGATGACTGGTCACACTGAATCATCAGACTCCCACCATGCACTATGATCCCATCTTGACGGAGTATAACTGCAATGACCCTTGCCTTCAAGGGTGGGAAAGATCTTCACAGGTCCTACATTTGCTTACACAGCTCTGTAACCCTTCATCTGTCCCAGGAATGTTTCTCACACACATTCCCAGTAGGACAGGACAGGCATGTTACAGAGATGAGCGTCTCTTGTTTTTATACATTGGGTTATAAACAAAGACACATTCTGAGAGCATGGCATTTGCCAGTGATATTTATTCCATGTGACATTGACATTATTCCCATGGTTTAAGTCCCCATAGGTAGATTATGACCACATGAAGCCAGAGTTGGCACCCCAATGCTTCTTTAAGTATCAAACAAAGATTTCCCTCTCAAACCCAAGGACTTCTCTTGGCAGGTTCCAGAGAAACACCTGTCAGGTGGCAATCACTCTGCCCAGATGCTTTGTGAGAGAATCCTTAGTCAGCATCCCAGAACTCCTGTACTGGAGGAGCCCCTGGACCACCACTGTTGAACCTAAGAGAATGGAGTCATGTGGGAACATAGGAAAGGGGTGTCCATCATGTGAAGTGACGGCACCCTGAATGTAGGAATAGCTTCAGGTCAGGGACAGGCACTGTGGGGTCTGTAACAGTATCTCTGTTAATCTCACCAAATGAATGTAAAACTTACCAACCCAAACTATTGGTCAAATTAAAGCTATCTTTATTTCTGTGCCCAGCAAAGCCAGTGTGGTGGCTCTCTCTCCCTAAAGAGAACAGCCCTGAACACAGGGGATGTGAGGTTTTTATAGCTCAAACCCACAAAAGCTGGGAGTTTCCAAAGGCTGGGGAATTTCCAAAGGCTATTGGCAAATGGAAAACAGAAGCAGATAGTAGTTTGAGATTACTTAGCAGAACATCTTGTGGTTTTCATGGGGGTGTAGGCCAAGGCTTGATCAGGGTGTGTAGCAAGTCAGATTCCAGAAGAAAGAAACTTAAGTTTTACAGTAAACAGAACCAAACTTATTTTGACCTTGTAATGAGATGGTTTCTGATCGTAAGATGGAGTCAGACTACTCTGTCAGCCTCCAGAGTTGACTGAAGCTGTGTGGTGAGGAGAGGCACAGAAGAAGAATCACGAGAGCTAGAGCCTGCTCATCCCTCAGGAGCAGCTCTTTGCAGTCCAGGAAGCATGAACTTGTGCATGAACATGCTTCAAAGTTACAAAGAACAAGGATCCAGACCCACAAGATCCAACTCATGGGCCTCAGGTCCCCATGGAAACCCACTTTGGGAAACCATGATGTGGTTTTTCAAACAACACGGAAAGCTGGAAAGCATCCTATCTTCATTTGTGAGACACTTACCTACCCTTGAACTAAAGCATCCTGTTCACAGATGGCTCGGGGTTCTGAGAAGCTGGCTGTACTTGGGCAGAACCAGGCCCTGAGTGCGTGTCAAGAGAGTACGAGGGAACACCAGACCCAGAAGCCCACAGTTGCCTGCATGTTCTCACTGGGCTGATCCTATGAACAAATAGGACACACCAGAGCCTTGCTCTCACTTCATCCACAACCTTATGTCAGCATTAAGGATGACACTGCAGGGGCCATTGACACAGCAGACAAGGGTTGCAGAGAAGTACAGAGTCAATGTTCCTGCTAACAAATGACACTGCTAGCATGCCTACCTTCCCCATGCCTGCGATCACCTTTGATCAAGGAAAGGTCTGTACTTTTCAGCAGAGACACCTGGAGTTCCTCTAGTCTTCCATCTATCTGCATCCCTTTGGACCTCCAACCAGTCACCTCCAATAAAGTAGAAATTATACTTGCACAGCAAGACTTTCCTGGTCGTGTTTCCCCATAGGAAAAGCACTCAGAATCAGGAACCAAACAGGGACTTTTCATTCTTATTACAGAACAGCAAATGTTGTCCTTGCGAGACCCAGAACAAAACACGTGTCAGCATTGAGCCTTCCCTCATATGTGGAGAAGTGGATTATCCATTGTGAGGACTGAGCACCAGAAATGAAACCATGTCCCAAGCCCAGCAAAGCCTAGTATCTGTATGCTTTCCGCTGAAGTAAAGAGAAGTTTTTCCTTGCGGAGGATACACATGCCATGGAGAACGGCAATATTGATTCTTTGGTTGTCTGGGATGAGTGTCTCTCTTTCAGATATGACATTCACTTTGTGGTGCCAGGCAAGCCCTTCATAAATGGCTGTCAAACAGTCTAAGGGTAGCACAGATTTAAATGTGGTAACCGGAAATGTCCAAAGAAAAGCAATTCTGAGTCCATTGGGAAATAATAGCTCCCCTGTGTAAAAGAAGTAACTGGACATTCTTGCCACCCACACACAAACATCACAACAAGTAGGAACTGACCAAGCCTGATATATGCTTCCCATGGGTGTGGCTGGATTATTACCTTTTTTTCCTGAGAGCTCAGAAGAACAGCATTCCCATCCTGAGCAGAGTGGGGAAGTACAAGGCAAAATTCTTGGGGCCCTGCTACTGTTTGAATGCGTCCCTAAATTTCTCACATGTGAAGTTTAATCCTTGAACCTGTGTGCTAATGTCATATGGAAGGAGTGACCTGGGAAAGTGAGCCATGAGGGCTACACACACAAAAGTGTAATTGCAGATGGGAGGATTTGTGGTCTGTAAAGGAAGTGACTTTGCCAGAGAACAGCCCTCTCTAGCATGTTTCCTCCACCTTCCTGGGGAGCCCTCTAGCATGTTAGTCACCATCCAGACCCCCAGGGGCTGCGGGGAACATACAATACAACATACAATACACACTTGGTTCTCCTACTCCCACAACCAGGGGAAAACATCTGTTCTTTACAGACAACCCACTCTGTAGAGCTGAGCTACAGCCATGAGATTCACAGTGCATGGGAAAAGGGCAGTCTCTGGGATAAGGACAAAGATGTGCCTCCCACAGGGATTTGGCCATCTGGGATCCACTCCCTGGTCAACCCAGACAAACTTTCCCAGAGCTACATGAGCAGAGGGAGGCTTTTACCTACCATGTCCCAGTTATCTCAAGGTAGTAGAGTGCTAACTGAACCCCCCACCACCACCAGAGTCTGTGCCACAGCTGATGCTGGCTAGTGTTGGGGCATGGACAGCAAGGCTGGCCAGTTCTTGACTGTCTAGCACATCTTGGACATCTTGAGCACATCTGTCTCAGACCTCACAACTCTACACAGGTTTCCGAGAGGAAGGCCAGAGACAGGATATGCTTTAACTGAGCTCACAGAACCACCCAACACCGGACACATGGGGAATTCATGTTTCCATGACTCCAGCCAGCATCATGATATTCCATCTGAAAGCATCCACAATCTGACCATAGGAAAGCCAGAGCCTGAACTGAACACACAGAACATTCAGTAGCCAGAGCCTGAACTGAACACACAGAACATCCGGGAAATAACCATTGACTGCCACTTTTGCCTTGCAACATTTATGGTACGGAGATAATTTGCAAACCAGACACATTTACCTGTATGCACATCAGTGACAGTGTCCTCTGAGGTCTACTGCAGCAGGCATGCATGAAAGAGCACCATGCATGAACAAACCTCCCACCTCTCCAGCTTCATCCCAGAGCAGGGCCTTGAAATGCTGGTGTCTGCCATGGTGGCAAGCCCTGTGGATGAGTGTGGTGTGCTCCCAGGGTACTGAGCTGACAGATGAAATACACACCATAGGAGCTGTCCACATCCCCAGCTGAGCATGCAGGCCTCTCTAAATGGTCCACCAGGGCCCCTGAATGGTGGTGCTAGAAATTCTCTATCTGCCTCTTGTGCAGCTCTTTTCTATCATATGAAACAGTTCCTCCCAAAGGGGAGGAGAGGCTCAGAAAACTCACAAGAAAGTGGCAAGACTTGAGATCCCTCCATGAGGTCATACAAGCAGTAAACACTTGCTAGAAGAGACCTGAAGTAGTACTGTAACTGCCCTGTGTGGGCCCTGGAGCTCTGGGCATACAGTTTTCCCGAGAGGTCACCCATGCGGGAGTGGAAGAGCATAGGTGGCCTTTGCAGTTATACAGCTGCCCTCATCACCCATGCACCTGTGACCGCAGTAAACTCATTAGTTCACCACGCTGGGCTGGGATGGATCATTTCTCCATTCGTGGTTGTGTTCCCTATCTGAAAACAGACTCCTCTAGGAAGTCACCCAACACTGGCTATGCGAAGCTCCCCATCCCTGTGCACAAGAACAGCAATCTTGGGGCCCGCGTCTGCCTGGTACTGACCACCTCCACCTGGGTAGGAAGTGGCTTCAGGGAAGAAAAGAACAATGAACCCTGCCCGGCATCAGTGGAGAGCAGAGCATCCTCCCTGACTCCAGCTCTCAGCCTGCTGGAGAAAATCCCAGCCAGCTCCACAAAGCTGGGATTAGAGGATGCATCCTGAGGATTTACTTTTAATTTCAGGACAGGATTGGAATGCCCCATTGTGTCTGCCTTCCAATAAACTGATAACGCTCATATTTCAGTATCTCCATTTTGATGAAAAGAATAGTAGTGTATCAGCAAGATATAGGCTAACCCGAATTCTCTAGAATTTAATCCACAGGCTTAATGAGTAAAAAGTTAAAAAAAAAATAATCAGGTTGGTAAGGTGGCATTTGGAACTTAGGCTCTTTGCAAAGTAAGCACAGCATGGCTCAATTACTTTTCTCCCTGTGTCTTTTCTGTTTTTAACCCAAAGTGGAAAATTATCTCCACATACCTTTTTTTGGGATTACCAAAATGCTGAGTTCTCAGATCTGTCATCTCCTCTTCTTCTTTAAGTGCAAGCCCAGTGACAGGTGGTGTCAGTGTTGTGTAACAAGTTAATGGCTCTATGTGTGTGTGCTGACTGCTCACAACTCTCTGAGGCCTTGCCTCTTGAGAGCCATGACAGAGCATGATGAGGGTTTCCGTGCCCAGCGGTGGGGTAAGTCATTGAGATGTGTGGCCTGGAAAGAAAGGAGATTCCCTTGATTAGCATGACAGAAGGAGGCTTGACACGAGCCAACCTGGATGCCAAGATGCAAGTTGGCATCAGATCACCAGAGACACATTTGGGGAAGGCAACAGCCCACAGTCATGCTGTCTGTTTTTTATTTAACCAGTGAACCCCCAAGCCCCCACTGCTGTTCCCATGAGATCCTGCGAACAAGACCAAAGAAGCCAAATTTGTGACAAGCTGATCCAAGGGAGAGAGTTGGAGTTAGAGAGAGAAACTGCCACTTCACAACAGGGCTCGTCAGTGTGGTCACCACTGACAGAGATGTCAAGGAGCTACATTACTGAAGGAAGGGGAGATGGTTTTGCAGAGAGCAAGGAATCCCACGGGACTAACACATGATCTTGTTCTTAAGTTCAGCAGGAACTACATGACACACAAGACTCTTAAATTAGAGAAGGCCTGGAAATAAATCTAAAGAAACAGGAAGGCTCTCAAGAAAGTGTTTAACCTTTTGCTAATGTTTGACTCTAGCTCAGGACCAAATGTATTCATGTGACCAAAGATGATGAAGTCCTTGCCCAAAACACTACTGACATTAAAAGCTAGACGCACTCTGGTCTGTTTAAGGAATGCCAAACTGCCTCTTTTTTCTATTTCTACTGGTTGACTTTCAAATTTTCTCATGGCTGTGTCATCCCTCCATACTCCTACGAGTCACTGTCACCTTTTCAGGCTGGACTCGGACAGGGTCATATCCAGTCCTACATATCTCAAGGTCCTGCCTGCTCCCCTTGTGCTGCCGGCTTCTGTCAGAGTGTTGTGTAAACTTCATGTCCGTCTGCACAGCTTTGTGTTGCAGCTAGGGCACTGGCAGAAAGATCAAAGAAACTATCTACTCAAGTCCAACTTAGTAAGACAACAAGTTAATTCGAGTTTTTTTAAAAGTGTATGGGCAACTTATGGACAGCTATATTGAAGAAAAATAATCTCTCTTTTTCCTAGTTAGTATGAGCTGTCCACATATCTTTGAGGAAGATTTTAGCCTTAGAAGCTCTCCCTCTAGTAGCCATTGTCTAGCTATATATCCCTGGGAAAGGATCTGATCTTGAGAGGCCCTTCCCTAGCAACTGTTAACTCTCTGTGAATCTCAGAGAAGAAATGGAGGCATATGGAGCGTTATGATGAGAGATTCATGGCCCAGGTTACACGGATATCTTTAGGTAGTTACGGCTGCTGACAGTTCAGGAGTCCAATGACTGTGCCATGCTGGAGGGCAACATTCTACAACATGGGCATACACACAAAACAAAGACTCAGAGAGCAGGAACAAAATTGAACACTGGTTTCTTATCCAAGGAGAGGTATGGTCACCATGGGACAAGTTAAAAAGCTGACCCTCAAGTCATCTGGTTCCTTCATTAAAATTTCTCTGGCCTGTGACCCTGGGTAGTGACCCACTGGTGAAGGGTGACTTCCCAAGCTCATCTTCAGCTTTGAAACCTGCCATATTAAAAGCCAGTGAGCCAGGGCTATCCCATGATTGTTAAGTAAACAGTAAGAGTGCCAAAGGCCAAAGAAGCCAGATTTGTGGCAAGCTGTTCCCAGAGCCCAGAGGGATAGAGTTGGGGTCAGAGGGAGAAACTACCACCCCATAGGGGGGATTGTCAATATGTGTGATCACCACTGACAGATGTCAAGAGCTACACTAGTGTGCTACAGTTAAGGCCTTTTTGTTGATGGGGAGTTGAACATATCTAACACTGCAGGTTTATAGGGTTGTTATACACACAGCATCCCCTCTGGGCAGAAGGAATCACTACACAAAAAGATAAAGGAGTTTCTGCCTCTGACCTCGGAAGCAGAGACAGGGAGGAAGAACTAAAGGTGATAAATTTGAATGGACTTGCCTTCTTATTCAAGTGTTTTATACCACTGGTAGGACTGTTCATGCAGGGGCCTACCAGACTGGCAAACAGAGACAGGCAAAGAGAATACAGGGAGAAAGGGCTATGGAAAAAAAGGATGTCCATGTGGGAAGGAAAGGGCAGGGAAGCAGGTGGCCCAGGGTTGACATATATAGAAGACGGGAACTTCAAAGCCCACACGCATAGCTGAGGGAAGGGGGGAAGCAAAGCCAGCCAGCAGCACACCCACCTTCCACTGCCCCCACCTTCCTGCCTCAGCTCCATCACTGTGCCACATGGTAGCCCTCTGTGCCAGTGATGGGCATGTCTCGGGGCCTGGGCTCAGAGGCTTTATGGTCTTTCACACATGCCTCAGTTACTCTGGCTGTGCTTCCTAAGATATAAACTGAATGTCACCAGCAGATAAGAGCATGGGAGCCTCAGGTTGTTGGTGGCGACCCAGAGATACTAGAACTATTCCCTTAGAATGGCTCTTTTCCCCAATCTGTTGACGCTCCCTGGGGTCAGCTCTTCCCACCTGTTTCCATTCATGCATTATAACACCTAAAGGCTACCTCTTCATTTTTATGTTTAAGAAGCAGAGCCATAGAAGGGTGAAGACACAAACATGCAGAGTCGCACAGGTTCTGAGACAGTCCCATCGCCAGCAGAGATGAGCCACTTGCTGACCCAGGGGTCAGCAGAGAGCATTCCCCATGTAGGCTTCAAGACTGGAACCCACACCTGCCTCTCCCTCTTCTCTCGGCACAGTCTCCCTCTTGGGAACACTGTCTAAGAGCCAAGCTTTCAAGTTGCTCCACTGAAGCAAGGTCCAGAACTCAGCCTCTGAGTGACAGGCTCAGCAGGCTGTCCACCCTCCCTGCACTGAGCCGACTCTCAAGTGATGTTGACAGCCAAGTGGAGCCACATTCCCCATTCAGCAGGAGTTCCATGCATGGTCTAAACCTGGCCACACACCCGTGCCTGCCAAACAGAGAGATCGATGGCAGGAGACCTGAGCTGTGTCCAGACAGCTGGTGGGGAAGAGCCTAGCTCTACACAAGGGACAAAGAAAAAGAAACCTATGTGAGTGCATGGATCAAACCTTCACCCAGTGTTGGGCGGTGAGGAGAGGAGGGATATAAGACCCAAGAAATGTCCAGAGGATAACATTTAAAAGACCTTCTAGGATCCAAGGAGCCCATCTACTTCTTCAACCCTGGGACAGGCATAAGAACTAGAGAAAGAAACCCCTGCAGACTGCTGAGCTGCTGTCTCCAATAAGGGCTCCTCCTTCTCAACTCAGTTGGGGATGAGGACAAGGCGGAGGGTAGCTGTGGAAGAGGACATCTCTAGCTGGCACCTTCCCCAGAAGCCAAGCCACCAGGGGGAGAAACCACTGCAGAGCACAGCAGGACCACAGCCTCTCTCCCTGCTCTTAGTGCTGTGGGTCAAATCCAGGACCCCACAGGTGCCAGGCAAGTGCTCTGCCACTGAGATAAAACCCTAGCCCCCAGGCACAGAGCCTCTTGCTATGGCTGTGGCGAGGCCCTGGGAGCAGCTGTACACACAGGAATAGACACTTTATTTTCCTGAGCTTTGGCTCCTGCTCAGGGCCCTAAAGAGAAGAATTCACACCAATCTAAAAAGGGATTTATCAATCTTGCCTCCTGCCAAGCCTTATCCTTTATAAAAATAGCTGCTGGTTAGGTTTTCTGGGACAGAGCTCCACCAGTTACCTGAGGCTTTGGGAGCTGAAAGAGGAGGGGTGCCGGTTAGGATGCCAAGAGCCAGAGCTCTAACGTCCCTTGTCACAGGACCTGTGACAGGGCTCACAAGAGTGTGGGTGAGAACACATGAGTCTCTGCTCCTGCAGAAGCCAGCAACAACCAATCCACCTTCTCACTTGGTCACAAGCTCTGCACAGCTGTGGGCGCCTGCCTGGACCAGATATTCCCTCTTGCGAATGTGACAGTGAGCATCTGAGCTTCGTGTCCCTTAGGGTCCCATTGGAGAAATATGGACAACTCAATCAGAGCCCAGGGTGCCTGAGGGGCACTGAGGACTGTGTGGGGCTGCAACAGTTCCTCAAGGTAGTTGACAGGATGTCTAACTGGTAAAGAAATGGAACCTGGAGGCTACATGGGATCAGTGCCATCAGCCCTGTCCAGGGTAAAGCTCAGCTCTGCACCCAGGAAACTTATTATGGGCTTTGGAGGGATCACACAGCAGGGAACAGTTTAATGCGACTGTTTGGCCACTTAAGGACTAAGTTAATGTTTTAGCCAGCATTACTGAGAGCGCATGTTCACAGTTAGCGTTTATCCCAGAGACATTTGGCGTGGTTCAGATCTGTCGCTGCTAACTTCACCAGCCTTGTTGGAAATAGCATTTTGTCAATGTGATATGCAAATAAGACCGAAATGTAATTCCTTATGTAAATAAGTCACAATTCCCAAATAAGAACTGTGGAAACAGAGCTTCTTTCAACGTAAATCCATATGGCCATTTATGTCACTTACACAATCTAACTCACAGGGCTGTCGCAGTGCTCTGATATACGGCTGCTATGACTGAGTGTTATTGCATTCAAAGGAAGATTCACGTTCCGAAGGCTTAAGCGGCTCAACCAGTATGTCGGGTTAATTACCTTTGTGATCGAAGCTGGACAGTGCAAAAGCCCATTTTTGCCTTCATGCCATGAGGCTGGGTGTATTGTACTCTAAATGTATTGAGAACAGCCTTTGAATGGCTGCTTCATAGTTCCTTAAATGAGATACAGTAAAATCTCATTATAACAGACCTCTTCATTACAGCCTGGGTTCGGTCAACTGTTTGCTCAATTCAATCATTCATCGAATACAGTAAGTTCTCCTGGGCTTACCTCTTCAGGTTGGTACACAGCTCCTGTTTCTGGCCACTGAAAATGACACAGCTCAGAAGTGACCCAGTTTACCCTCCTGGGTTCCCACCATAACCCTTTTCTGGCCCCTCTTTTGCCTCTCTGCTGGCAGCCTCCTCTGGGCTCTGAATCATGAGAATTGGGGTCTTGGTTCAAATGACTGAAGCTTACTTTCCAGAAACAGAGTCTTGGCGTTCATGCCGTCTATCCCTGGAGATCGCATGGTGCCTGTGTGTGAGCTCTGGGCAGATGGCTGCCTAGAAACCCTAGTGCTGCCTGCTTGTGTATGGAATGTCTGTTTCTCCCCACAGTGTGTGCGCTTATATTAAAGGAAATGGGGAGAAGACAAGAGTCCAGGCTCACACGAATCCTGAGGTAAAGCTACATAACAACAGCTAAGACTCCCACAATACAAGCCCAGTATTTGCTGCTTGTACCAGTGTTTTAGGACAGCAGTGCTGCCTAGGATTGGGCAACAGTCACTACAGGGAGTGGGTGTACACAGGCCTTGCAGTCAGCCCCGGTCACAAAAGGCTTTGTGTGGTCTTTGGGGCTAGTGAGAGTTTATATGGGGGGGGCACCTAGAGGGTTTGGGCCTAGTACTACTGGTCAGAGTTACATTTCAGAGGGAACTAAGGGGATACCAAGGACAAGACAGGAGCATGTAGGGTAGCCAGCAGGAGAGCCCAGCATACTGCATGAGCTGTGACTCTGGAGAGAATCAGCTAAAGCCACCTAGAGAAGGGGAGACATGCATGAATGACGACAGCAAGGAAACAAGACTTCGTGGGTTAGCGACAGGAAATAGCTGAGTGTTCCTTTGTCAGAAATAGGAAAGGACAAATCCCCTGTCACTCCAGTAACGGGGAATCTCAGTATCCAATATGGTAAGTACAAAGACAGGCAAGCATCTGGGAGAAGCAAGCCAGGCTCAGGTCCTGCGGGGACATCTGACAGCAGACCACGGCCTCCCCGTCACTCCCTCTCCTACTTCCACAGCCCATGAACAGAGCTACCCCACAGTTGTGGCCTCCCACACCTCTGACAGAAGCTTTTCCGGTGTGAAGGGGAACAGCTTCGGAAAAGAAGGCTCCACTTTCAGAAGTGTGCTTGTTGTGTTCTCTTTATAAAGCAAGGCCGTGTGTGATTGCCACACGGAAACACAAAGGAGGGGTTGTCGCTGGTGATTGCAAGAGTGCGCAGACTAAGGTTGTATCCAGAGCCGTCACGACGGCGTAGCAGAGGGAAATGCCCCCTGTTTCAGGCACCCTAATTTGTTCTTTCACCAGTGTGCTTATTTCAAATTAATATACTTGTGATGGGGACCTTGCCTGCATTCTGTCGCCATGGGAGAGAGACAGCAGGAGCTGAGGCAATTAGAAGCAGGACCCTGAAGGAGTTTCACTGTTCAAGAGCACCCAATGCCGAGACTACGAGCAGCTGGCCTTTACGTTCCCAGATGACACAGGAGGCTTAGAGTCCATAGGCTGACAGGTTCTCATCAAGGAAGAGCTGTAATTACATGAGCGTTCTGTAAACCATTTAATTTCACCAGGACTGGGATAGGCAGAGTGACTTATAGCCGTATCGATAATTGCCTCGCTTTAAACTTTTAGAATATACTAAAGTAAGACACTGATAAGAAAAAGTGATGCGTTTTCCTTCCTTTGCCAGATGAGATCTAAGACCAGTGGGCATTGTAGAGCGAAGAAAACCACAACACATGAATTTTTGAAGCTTATTTTAACAGTTTTTTTTTTAGGTGTAATGGACATACCTTCAAGTGCGCATATTGGAGTATTTACACACACTGCAATTCCAGCATTGCATCAAGTGTCACCCCCAGAGGTTCCTCGTGCGCCTCTGTCATCTCTCCTTCCCCTTCTCCTTTGGCACAGGAAGAGAAGCTCTAGTAGGCAGGATGTAAACAGAATCACAGACTGTCTTGAGGGAGGAAGGAGCCTGGCTTCTTCTACTCGGCATAATTATTCTGAAATTCGGTTGTGATATCACCATGCTCATTTTATTGCCAAGGGGTTATCCTAATTCTATCCTGTGGATGAGATAAAGCATTCTGACCCAGAGCAACTCCGTAAAGGAAAGGGTTGATTTCATCTCACACTTCCTAGTCACAGTCCATCAGCAAGCAAAGTCAGGACAGGAACATAAAGGACAAGGCACAGAGGACTGCTGCTCGCTGGCTCCTGATCAGCTACTTTTCACATACAGTCCAGTCCCAGATGCTTAGGGATTGTACTGCCCACAGTGGGCCAGGCCCTCCCATAGCAACCATCAGTCAAGACAATAACAGACATGACCACCAGCCAATCCACCCACAGACACACTTCCACCGTTCCGCCAAGACAACTACAGGATTTGTTTACACACCATGGTGGGGTCACAAGTCTTCATGCTTCTTAAATAACTATGTCTTGCTAGAATGGCTGCAGTCTGAGGAGATCACACCTCAGTCAGTAAAGTGTTTACCTTGCAAGCATGAGAACTTGAGTTCCATTCTCTAGAACCCATATTTTCAAAGCCTACCTGCAAATGTTCAGAATTCCAGCTCTGGGGAGGTAAAGGCAGGAAGATCCCTGGGGCTCTGTGGCCAACCAACTTAGTCTACTTCATGAGTTTCAGGCCATTGAGAGACCTTGCCTCAAAAACAATGTGCAAGGTGTTTGAAATAATGAGAGCCAAGGTTGTCCTATGGCTTCACACACAAATGAACGTGCACACAGAGGAACACACACTCAATCACAATACACATACTCACACACACACTGGGTCATGGACATGGGTGTAGGTTTGCAGTTTTTTAAGAAGTCAGTGGGAAGCTCTCTAGCAAGCTTACTGTTCCAAATGCCCACCAGCACCATTAATCTGCATCCGCTTGCCAGCACTGGGTATGTGCAAACTTTAAATTCTAGCTATTCTAATAGGTGTATTGTGGTAACACATTGGACTTTAAATTTGCATTTCTATGATAATAACAAGACTCTTTGTTGCTGCTCATATATAAATCCTTTGTTCAAATGTGTCACTTTGAAAGTATCTCCAGCAGTTTATTTTCTTAACAATATATTTCAAGATGTCAAGTTACTGGGCCTAAAGAGGCAAGATGGCTCAACCAGTAAGAAGAGCACTTGTTGTGAGAGCCATAGCACCTGAGTTCCAATCCCCAGAAAGCACATAAAAATCCAACAAGGATCACACATGCCAGTGGCTCCAGCAGTGGGAGGTAGGGGTGCAGAGGCAAGTGAGCCCCAAGAGTTTGCTGGTCTGACATCCTAATCAAAATTGCCAGCTTCAGGCTCACTGAAAGAGCTTGTCAAAAATAAGGTGAAGAATAATAGGAGAAGACATCCAGCCTCTTCCCTGGCCTCTGTAAACATATGTGTGAAAATGTACACCTGTGTACATACATGCAAATACATTACACACACACACACACCCCAAACATAAACATAAAAAATAAATGACCAAATTGTGAAACATTTTATGATCAGTTTGTCAATCCATTTTGGCATCTTTTACTTATTGATAATTTCATACACATATACAGTGTATTTTGATCATGCCCCCCCAAATCCTCCCACTCTCCCTTGACACCCCGAGTGTTCTCCCTCCTATACACATCCTCTCTCTTTTGGGCAACTCACGAATGCAAGTTAGTCCTGCCTGCTGTGATATTGGCTGCTTTAGTCAGCTTAATCTTGTACAGGCCTTGTCATCTCATTTGTATATGGGCTTTTTACAACAAATATTAAAAATTCTTGACATAACCCAAATGTCCAAAAGCTTTCTTTACATTTTCTTCAAGATTTGTAGATTTAGGTTTGAATTTCAGACCTCTTTTGAGTTGGTTTTTACATATGATGAGATATTGAAGTTCATTTTTTTTTATGCAGACGGTTGACCAGTTATCCCAGCCCCATCTGTAGAACAGATTGCTGCCCCTCTCTTGCATTTCCCATGGACATTGGTCCACAGTCGGTTGGAGCTAGCCTTTCAAATTCATTCTTTTTTTCCATTGTTCTATCTCACCTCCTCAAAATTCCCATGTGGATTTTAAAATGTAAGCTCTCAGTCCAAACACTAAAAGCCTGGAATTTTTGTTGGACTCCCATCAGCAGCAGTGTGGGTAAAATCAACACCATAATATAGTTTCCTCATTCACACATACAGCCAAGCGGTCTAGTCATTTGGTTCTTTCATTTTTCCCAGAAAATGTTGTGGTTTTCACTCTATAGTATTGTACCTCCTTGGTCAGATTTATCCTTAAAAGTTTCACATCCTGAGGCTATCATACATGGGGTTTTAGAATATTGATCAGAGTTGTTGCTCATAAGTGGAAATGCAGTTGACTTTTGCCCACAGACGTGGTCTTCGATGTTGCTGAAGTTGTTTGTTAGTTTCTGAAGCCCTTTGTCCTCAAGCCACACTAGCCAGCATGCTTTGTCACCGCAACATAGATGTGAAATGGGACAGACACTGAAATCTGCATCTGACATCACCCATAAAGCAAAGCAACTCGAGATCCTTCTAGACCCGGAATGTGATGGGAGTACCCACCTTCTACCTCTACTAAATCTGGAGCTCAATCTGGCCAGTGAAATAAGGCAAGGAAAGCAGCAAAAGCTACCCAGTTTGGAAAGAGTGGAGGAAAACTTGGTTCTCTGATGGCCTGCCTTCTTCTGCGGGTCCCATGAGGTCTAGTGGGTTCTTCCCTCACATGTGGCTTTCGGCTATGTCAAATTGACAAGGAACGATAACCGGGGCTGTGTCCTCATCAGGTCATAGAATTTCACGTTTATTTTTAGCTTGATAATATTTTTATTTAGAAATGAGTGCTGGGCTTCAGCACATTTTTAAAGTCCTTTGTCTATTTTTCTGGTTTATGAGCTGTAACTCTTTTCTGTGTCACTTCAGGTTTACTTATTTCATTAGGGCATTATGGTAGCTGTCTTCAGCTGCTTATAGTCTGCCTTCAAGTAGTAGTCATACTCCCCTGACAGTGTGTAGCATTTCCCCCCTCCTGTTTTCAGATGCTGCTGTCCCCACCGTGCACTGATATGGAATGTCCTTTTGCATATATAATTTTACTGTTAAAGTTAAAACTTTTCTTTTCAATTAGACAGAAAAGGCAAGATGATGTGCAATGTCCTTCTGCATATATGTTGCTTTATTGGTTGATGAATAAAATTATTTCAGCCAATGTCTTAGCAGAGCAAATCCAGGTGGAAAATTCAAACAGAGATATAGCCAGAGACAGTAGGCAGAGTCAAAGAGATGCTATGCAGTTGCCAAAGGAGAAAGATGCCAGAACATTACCAATAAGCCACAGCCTCGTGGTGATACATAAATTAATAGAAATGGGTTAATTTAAGATGTAAGAGCTAGCTAGGAATATACCTGAGCCATTGGTCAAATCGTATTGTAATTAATATAGTTTCTGTGTGTTTCTTTGGAAATGAATGGCTGCAGGACAGGACAGGACAGAAACTTCTGTCAACAATGTACCGTAATTGTTTTGCCTCAAATACTTAATTTAAATCACCTTTAGAAATAGCAGGCCTAGCTCAGTCCTGGTCCTCCTTTCTGTGAAGTCGTATTGACATCTCACGCAATTTCTCTTCTGCCAAGGACTTTAACATTTCTGTGTGGGCATCTTCTGGGAATAGATGTTTTTAAGCTTTTGTATGTACAAAAAAAGTCTATTTTGACTTTATTTTTGAAAGGTACTTTTACCTGTTATAAAATTCCAGGCTGAATTGTTTTCCCTTTCAGTTCTATACAGAGCTTTCTCTGCTAGCATCTGTCTTGCAACATTTCTGGAGAGGTGTCTGCTTTGGCTGCTGTCTTGGCTCTTCTACGTGTGATATGAAGAAGCTGGTTCATGCTGCTTAATCAGTTTAGAAACATTTTAATTTTCTGGCTTTTTCTCCGTGAGAATTTCCACTGCCATGTATTCAGTTCCACAGCTGCTCACACAGGGTATGTGATGCACTACTGACCTACTGCAGTGTGTTTTCATCTCATACACTGTGGTTTTCAGGTCTTATTCAAGAAGAATATGTTTTCTTCTGCATCTTTTCTCATTGGTTCTCTCTCTCTATCCTCTCTCTCTCTCTTTCTCTCTCTCTCTGTCTGTCTGTCTCTCCTCCCTCACCCTCTCTCATATATTTAAAATGTGGTCACAACAGTTATTCTAAAATATTAGTCTAGTTATCAGATCACCTGTCATTCTGGACTGGCTGTGATTAATTGACATGCCTGCTTCCTTGCACACCTGATCTTTTTGACTGAATACCAGACATTGTGAATTTCATCCTACTGTGATTTCTAGATTCTTATATTCTTCCCAATGTTGCTTTGTTTCTTTCTGTGGTGCAAACACTTAGAAACGACCTACTCCTCTGACTTGTCTATAAGCTTGATTAGGAAGAACCAGGGTGACATAAACCAGACCAGCCTTGCTTCACAGCAGGGGCAAGCCCTGCCTCCTGTGCAATGCACTGTCACTAGAAGAAAGGGAACTGCTGGCTCCAATCCCTTTGTGTGCTTTCCTGTCAGCTCCCCTGGTGTCCTCACATACATGTGACTGACCTTCACCCTGGCTTCAGAAGGTCACCAAACTCGAGCTACATGGACTTCCCCAGACTCAGGGCTGTCTTACCCTGCAGAGAGGTAGGGGAGACTCTGCCTGGACCCCTCCATATGCACAGACTTGCAAACTCCCCAGGTGCCACTGGAGTCTTGATCATCGCTAGCCAGCCATGGGCCATCGTCCATCACTGACTGGTAGTCAGTGTCCTCACAAGAACTGTTCCCTGTGTTTTCACTTTTTAGGGATTTTTTTTTTGTCTTGGAGGGTAATGCTGATACCTGTTATTCCAAAGAAACAAAAATAGAAAGACTATAAAAAAATTTTTAAAGTCCAACAATATGAAACTTACAAAGATATACAATGATGGTATGGGAGAATCGTCTGTATTCTGTCAATCATGTTTTAAATAAATGCTGATTGGCCAGGCAGGAAGTATAGGTGGGTCAACCAGACAGGAAGTAGAGGTGGGGCGATGAGAACAGGAGAATTCTAGGAAGGAGGAAGCTCATTCCTCCCAGAGTCCTACCCAGATTACCAAAGAAGCAGGATGTGACTTTCCCCACTGAAAAAGGTACTGAGCCATGTGGCTGACACAGATAAGGATAATGGGTTAATATAAGTTACAAGAACTAATAAGAAGCCTGAGCTAATGGGCCAATCCATTTTATAACTTATGGAGATCTCTGTGTGATTTTCTCTGGGACTAAATGGCTGGGGGACCGGGTGGGACAGAAACCACAACAAGCCCGCTCCCAATGTTACAGAATGAAAATGACAGTTACAGATTTTTTTAATTGTCTTTATTATGTAGAATCAAGTTATGGTTTCAGAAAAATTCATGTCATTATAATTAACAATACTATTTTCCTCAGATGTAACATTAAGTGCAATGATAAATTAATGTTTGCTGTTGAAAACATGAAGATTTCTGGTGTGTGTTTTTTTAAGCATAAAAATATCTCAGTTCCTATTTGTGTAAATCCTGTATCAGAGCTGCCTTGCTGATTTAGGGCAGTGTGTCTGAAACAAGAAAAACAGCTAACCACATTCTCCTTTTCCCATAAATTTTATCTTTACACTTAACTTTTTGTGAATATATCAAGAAATTATTCTGGTGTACTATGTGATACAAAAACCTGGCTTCCTCTTGTCAAAATATGATGTGCATATCATCACTACAAGGAAGCTAAGCACTGACTCCCATCACAAGTATGACATCATCAGAAGGAAGTCTAGCACTGACTCTCATCACAGGTGAGACATCACCACAAGGGTGCCAGGCACCAAAGCTGAGCAAAGTACCTGCGCTCTGGCTGCTATGGAGCCAGGACTCGGGTCTTAGTGTAGTTCCTCAGCTGCTTCAACTCCATCCCTTTACCATCCATGTAAGTTCTCCTCCCTAACATTCCAAGGGTGTTTAATCTTGCCAACTGTTTCCACACACTTCACACTTGTTTGGGATATCTACCAAGCTGCTCAAAGCATTTTCATTTAGGGCAGGGGTCCTCAACCTTCCTAAGGTTGCAATCTTTTAATATAGTTCCTCGTATTGTAGTGACCCCCAACCATAAAATTATTTTCATTGCTACTTCATAACTGTAATTTTGCTTCTATTATGAATCAAAATGTAAATATCTGAAATGTAGCGTATCTGATATGTAACCCCTGCTAAAGAGTCATTTGACGACCCCATAAAAGTCACGACCCACAGATTGAGAACCACTGCTTTGGGGCACCTATGCTGTTGGGGCTGAGTTAGGAACCACAGCCATGGATCAGTACAACTGTAAATTTTTCTGCTTTCTGTCCTCTACAGCCCATCAGGTGACTGAAGCTCCGCTTGCTATGCCATCATATCCACTATGCTCCACCCACCATGCTATAATGTGACACCAGGTCTCACCAGCCCCCTACTCTCTACCACTCCCACCATACACACCTTGTTCCACCAAGATCTGCCAAGGTCACCATTACATGCCAAACTTACTATGCTCACTATGCATCATGTCCAAAGCCTTACCATGCCTGCTATGGTCCACCATGTCACCCCCATACCCACCATGCTCCACTGAAACACTATGATGTTATAGGAGGCTGCTTGTTTGTCCCGGCTGCCCAGAACTGAAATAACCACACAGAAACTGTATTAATTAAATCACTGCTTGGCCCATTAGCTCTAATTTCTTATTGGCTAACTCTTACATCTCTTACATCTTTATTTAATCCATTTCTAATAATCTGTGTATCCTCACATGGCTATGACTTGCTGGCAAGATTCTGACCAGCGTCTGTCTCTAGTGGGGCTACATGGCTTCTCTTTAACTCTGCCTTCTTTCTCCCAATATTCAGTTTGCTTTTCCCCGCCTAGCTCTGCTCTACCCTATCACAGGCCCAAAACAGCTTCTTTATTAACCACTGGTATTCACAATGTATAGAGGGGAATCCCACATCACCATGACCTACGAAGCCACCGTGCCCTACCATGCTCCGTCTCCATACCTCCTCACCATTACTATGTCATCATTTCTCATGACACCCTGAGAAACACACCATGTCTACGTCATTCCACCAAGATCTGGCATGCTTGTCAATGCTCACCATGCCCCACACAGCCCAAGTCTCCCGTGTCTCTCATGCTCTCCACTCGTCAGTTCAGTGAGAGTTGTAGCTGGAGGTATAATGAGACTATATCCCAAACCCAGAGCCTAGGCAATGAATCAAGGCCTGTAATATTCCAGCACTGCTCTGTTCAGCCAGGCAGAGGGAGGTTCTCAGCAACTAAGAGACTTCAATGCTCCTGAGTCCTAGCTGCCTGCAGCTCGCTTGTGCACCCTGGATGGTGAACTCTGTGGACAAGGCTGATCACATCCCCACAAGCTAACCCAGAAGCCATGTCAATGAGAGATTAGCACTGAAACTAGCAGCCCGAGTCCAGAGCACAGGCTTCCTCAGGGAAGAGGCCTCTGAGGGCCTGAGTAGAGTACCCTTTGTCTGCTAGAGCTACAATGCCACCATCCTCACCCCCATCTGCTGAAACTGTGGCCACCATCTCCATAGGAACATACACCTCTAACTCTCCTGGGTTTCCTGGAGGTTCTAGGACCTCTCAGCCACTATAGTCATATGAGCCAACTCCTGTGATGTGGGAATGATTTCTTATTAATAAAGAAACTGCCTAGGCCCATTTCATAGGCCAACCCTTAGGTAGGCAGAGAAAACAGAACAGGATGCTGGGAGAAAGAAGCTGAGTCAGTGAGTCGCCATGATTCTACCACTCCAGACAGATGCAGGTTAAGATCATTCCTGGTAAGCCAGCTTGTGGGCCACACAAAATAATAAAAATGGGTTAGATCAATATGTAAGAGCTAGCCAATAAGAGGCTGGAACTAATGGGTCAGTCAGTGATTAAAAGAAGACAGTTTCCGTGTAATTATTTCGGGGCATAAGCTAAGCTAGCCATGTGGGCGGCCGGGTGTGGGGGACGCAGCCTCGCCGCTCTTATTTCAACACTCCTGCCTGGCACCAGCCCCATGCTGTCTTCTCTTACCCCCATATTGCTTTCTTCACATTCTTGAGTTGCTTTAAGTCTTGTCTCAAAGAAGTCACTCACAGAGGAGCCTTATCTCAGGGTTGAGATGAAGCAGAGGGAACTCCAGCAAGAGCTGAGCCATCATTTCAAAATAAGACACGACTAGTTTATTTATCGTTGCTAAAACCTTTATAGAACACTATAAGTCCCACACATTGGTTGAGGGAGCAAGGACATGAAAGGCACTCTTGTGAATTCCTCTGCTCTCTTACTTCGCTTTCTCTGGTGCACTGAATTTAGTCTGGGAGCGCACAGCAGTGAGGGCCCGAGTGGTTATTAGCATTGCTCATAACGTTGACTCCAGCTTCATGAATAAGACATCCTACTCGTGTTCCTTCTTTTGTGCCTCTTGTTCCGTTTTATTGGTTTTCAATTTTTACTTTGCCTTAGCCATAATCTTGTTTAATGATTTTTATAAGAGTAAAGGGATAGAAAGCCTCAGACAATGCGTTGTCTCACCCCAGCCTGTAATGAGGAGAGCTATAAAGCCTTAACAATTAAGGCCATGAGTTACCAGTGTAATTATAATGGTACAAAGAAGCAGCCAGGCTCAGCTGGGTGTGGAGCATGAGGAATTGAGGCTCCTGTTTGGGGGTGCAGAAGGGAAAGGTCCCCTGAGCAGAGAGTAAGAAGAGCCTGAAAAGTTGGCAAGGCTCATGTGAAGGGTGAGAGCATGGGGTGAACTTACCTGGTCCCAGTGTAGAACGGCTCCCAAAGAGCTCAGGCTAGGAAGGTTATTTCTGGTGTAGACGCAAGGGCTGAGGTGAAGAATCCCCTGCCAGGTCTTCCTAAGTGAGGGATGCAGAGATAGGGCCTTCAACACTGAGGTCCTGGAAGAGGCTGAGCCCGTAGGATCATAGACACTGGGTAGAGAGGATACATAGGGGCCAAAGACACAACTAAGTGGTAGAGCAAGCAGGATGGTGTCATATGGAGTCTAGGGGACAAGACTGGGGGACAGAGGCGGGAGAGGGTAGATGCAGCTAACGGTAAGGTTCAGGATATGAAGGGGAGGGGGTGTGACTCTGTGTGAACTGCCCGAGCCAGAGTGCCCAGACCTCACACTGGAGGGTGTGTCTCATGACATACTTGTCTGTAGACTGAAACAAGCAATCGATTGAAGATCCAAACAGAGCAAAAGACGGACTGACCTTCTGTGCCTGTGTGGTGGCCTTGACCTGAGACCGTGGCTATCCTAAATCTCTAACCTACCAGTTTCTGAGGGGAACTCTCCAGCTCAGCCTTGCTGAGTCTAGCCAACCCATCCCTTAGGGTAGGACCACCTACTTCTGTAGAGATGCAGGACCAAAACATGGTGTGGTGGTTAGTCTTCACTGTCAGTTTGGCCAGATTTGTAATCGCGTGGGAGACACACCTTTGTGACAGTGAGGGTGTATCCAGAGAGGTTTGACTGAGGAGAGAAAACCCACCCTGCATGTGGGTGGTGCTATCCCATTGGCTGGGAGCCAGGATTGAATGGAAAGACAAAAAGGAGAAAGTGAACTGGGTGCCCCACCTCCCTCCCTCTCTCCTCTCCTCTCCTCTCCTCTCCTTCCTGACTATGAGTGCAATGTGATTAGCCACCTCACACTCCTGCCGTCGTTCCTTTCCTGCCATGATGGACTATACTCTGTGACTGTGTGTTTAAATAAGAGCTTCTTTCCTTCATTGAAAAGTCAGGTATCTGGTCACAACAATTAGAAAAGTAACTAAAACACAAGTTAGACAGAAGGCCCCCAGACCCAGAGACCGCGGGATAAGGAGGGCGTCCACTTAGGTACTGAGCTTGCCTAGAGTGGCAGACATACCATGAAGCCAAGTGTGGTGGATGATGAGCTGTTGTATCAACTGTGGAGATGAGGTGTGATGGACAAAGATCAGCCTTGAGAGGCCCAGCACCTACAATTGCCCTTATCCCACCTTTCCTGAATTATCTATCCCCCCAGCACTTTGTATAGGACCAACTGGAGGTGTTCACAGCAAGGCCTTCCTAGAGACCCAGCTCTGGAAACTGTTTTGAGCCCTGGATGTCGGCCTACCCTGATTAATGTCGCGCTGAGAGCAGGGATCTTAGTGCTGTTGCTGTCTGTGGTCTCCCCATGGCCTCCTAGGCTGCCTCCTCCCCTTTTAACGCAGCTGTCTCTGCATGGAGGAAAGGTATACCAGTTCACCTCTGCAGATCTTTTTCTTTTTTTCCCTAAAGGCCATGTTTCCCTGTTTAGGTGCCAAGTGATCTTTTGTTGAACACTGAGCATCTGAAAAAGGGGTGTGCCCTCTCCTGGCTATTAAGGCCTGGCTCTGGTGGGGAGATTCATACTGATCCCTGGAGGTTTGAAGGTTAGAGAAGTCTGTTCAACCTTTTATGGGTATGCTCATTCCCAGGCATGTATATGTATTTTTTAAATTCTTCTATCTACCTAGCTGCTTTCACGTATTTCGATTTCCATGAGCATTTAACTCTGCTTCACTGCAGAGCCTGGGTTCTCTGCCTGCATCTCTGCCCCTCAGCAGGTGTGGTCCCTAGGCCCTCCATAGGCTTCTCTCATTATGCACCGCTGCTTTCTCAGGCTTCTCAGCTGAGACCCAGATCATGCAACCATTCCCTCTGGGGCTCTGAGTTGAGAGCCACCTTGGAAACCCAGGTAGGAGAGAGTTACTAACAACCTCTGCACTTCCCTTCCAGTCCACAGGCTGAGACTCGCGCATCAGGGATCGCTTCTCCCTGTGGCCCACACCTGAGAGACAGCTGGGAGGAGAGTTGTTCATCCTGGTTCACACTTTCAGAGGTCCACGAGCTCCTGGCTCCTTTGCTCCTGACGTGTGCTTTTGCTGGAACTCTCTGTTCCAGAGAACTCTTGCTGAAATAATACTGCTAACCATATGGCAGATGGGAGGCAGAGATGCAGTAAGGGCAGGAACAAGATGCGCCCTTCAAGGCAGAAACTTATTTCCAGGCTTCACGTCGGCTAGCCCATTACCTATTAATGGGTTGACTCATTGATAAAATTAGAGCCTTCATGATCCAACCCCTTCTCAATATTGCCAATAGCTGGGCAACCAAGCCTTCCAGAATGAGCTCCCGATGAAAACCATAACAAGTAGAACTTGAACATCTTCCTCCCTGTCCCCTTAAGATGAGGAGAGATGAAGGCAAGAGCAGATGGGGAGAGTCCCAAGTCTTTGTGCTATTTCCTATGTGGCATTTTCTAGGTTGAGCATTTGTTTGGTTGCTGTAGGTACTTAACTGGTTTCTGGAACACCCACAAGCCATCAATGTCAGTCTGTAATTGTAGAAAAATCAATAGTTTTTAAAACAAGGTATTGGCTCTGACTTTTAAACACATTAGTAACACAATTCAGAGAGCCCCGTTAAGTTTTACAACTTACTAAAAGTTGGTAATATGGTATGCTGGCTAGTTTTGAAGTGAACTTGACACATTATAATCAACTAAGAAAAAAATCTTAGTGAGAAATTATGTAATTGGCATATTTGTAGGGAATTGTCTTCATTGTTAGTATAGTTCACTGTGGGTGATACCATTCCCTAGGCTAGACCCTAAACTGTATAAAAGTAAAGAATACCAACAAGCAAGCAGACCTCAGGGATGCATCCTTTTTTCTCTGCTCTTGACTTTTGATGTGGCATGACTAGCTACTTAAACTCTTCCCTTCCCTTCACAGAATGGACCATAGCATGGACCTAGAAGCTGAATAAACCTGTTCCTTCCCTAG
Source organism: Microtus ochrogaster (assembly GCF_000317375.1). Classification (NCBI taxonomy): domain Eukaryota; kingdom Metazoa; phylum Chordata; class Mammalia; order Rodentia; family Cricetidae; genus Microtus; species Microtus ochrogaster. Next base: position 31,469,364 of record NC_022015.1, read on the forward strand.
GTTGTGGTTTTTCCAGGACGCTTTGTCACAACAGAAACGTAACTAGGACAATGGGCAAATGTTAAAAAATAAAATAAAACACAATTTTAAGTAGATCAGCTCTGTTGGAGATTTGACCCTCTTCCCCTGTGGCCTCTGCCTCCTCAAAGGGCCAGGGACTAAAGAAGGACTGCTGCCTTGGGTGGGTGTGGTTCAGGGGATCAGTGTCTCGGGGATGACAGCCTCACTTACCAGGCAAGCTTATGTCCTCTCTTAGAGTGGGTTTATAACCCATTCTAAGCTTCCAATCCCATTAAGACTGAGGTCTGTGGAACTGAGAGGCCTGCATGTTTAAAGACATCTTAATGGCAAGTGATTGCACAGTTATACATATATTTATAAGAGTTATACAGTTATACATATATTTATAGGAGTTATACAGTTATACATATGTTTATAGGAGGAAACAAGTGGTAACCTGCCTGTCATTACCCATGACTTTGAAAAATAAAGTTTCTTACCTTCAGGTTGCATTTACGGTTTCATTCCCAAGTTGTCCTCCTTCTTTATCTCCTACAGGCCTTTCTGGAGCTGAACTTAAGACGCCGCAGGTGTTTTAATAAAATTTATTTTGAGCCTCCTGTATTTCACTATGTGGAAACGGCTTTCTAGCTGCCTACCCTAATTATGGAAATGACACTATTCACTGGGTGTCTTTCAGCAGATGCAATCGCACTACCTGTGGCTAGCCGCACACAGAAAAAGCCAAAAGATGTGCTTCTGCATGAAAGTTGGGAGTTCAAAGTCGTTCCGACGTCAATTATGCACCTGCTTGGCTCGTTCCCAGTTGTTTCATATGGCCTTAGATTTGCTGTTTTTAGTTTACAACCTATTAAGCCTGATAAAATTGAAATATGGGCTCCCCAGGTCATAAATGAACACAAAGCACTCTCAGACAAATGAAATGCTCCAAACAGAAATATTTACTGCACTTTGGTCAGAGGTTTGCATAAAATCTCTCAAGCTGTGCTTGCTGGTCTTTGTCATGGAGCATGCCAGAACCCTTCCTGAGTGAGTGAGCGACCTCTGAGTTGATTCTTGATAGGAAACAAGCCATTTCCACCCCCCAAGGCAAAGAAGTGCCAGCACCCAGAAGCCTCTTAGTACCAGTGAATAGGGACATGTTCTGTTCGTGTAATCGAAAAGGAGGAACAAAACACAGGTGACAGGCAGTCAAGGATATCTCCAGCTGGTACGCCCAAGGCATAAGGCAGAGTTCTGCTTCCGGCTGCTTTTTTGGGCAACTGGAAGCATCTCCTTCTGAGAAGATACAAAATATGCCCTCCTGGGCAAACTCTTTTATGAAAGTTGGGATAAGTTGGGGTGTTGGTCCCTGATCCTTGGACAGTGAAACGTATAATTATTCTGAGAGCTTCCTCCCGCCCAGCGCTCTACTCTGGTCCCTGTGTACAAAAGAATCATCAACCACGAGACCACAGGGTGGCTGGCAGCACCATCTCAGCATGCCAGAGCAGACTGGTACCCAGGGCTCAAGACTCACAACACGAACCAGCTATACTCCAAGGAAGCAGGGAGCTGATGCTACTTGCCAGCTAGGTATCTCAGGACAGTTTATGGCTAGACAGCATTCCAAGATGAACTTGTGGCCTGGGATAGTTACAATGAGAAAACTTTGCCAGTTCAAGCCCGAGGGCTGAGCAGTAGAGAGAGAAACAAGGAAGGGGGTATGCTGAGGAATTCCCCAGAGCTGTCTCCAGGGAGGTGTCATAACCAGCTTAAAGCATATCCGCTTGAGTAAAGAGGAGGTACAAGGACACTGCTAATTGGTTTTTGTCAACTTAGCATAAACCTAGACATTATCTAGAAAGAAGAACCTCATTTGAAAAGAAAAATAGTTTCCAACAGATTGCCTCCAGGCAAGTTCGCAGGGCATTTTCTTAACTTATAATTAATGTGGGGGGGGCAGGTCCTGCTGGGTGGCTCCAGCCCTGGACAAGTGGTCTTAAGCTGTATAAGAAAGCAAGCTGAAGCCGGGCGGTAGTGGTGCACGCCTTTAATCCCAGTACTTGGGAGGCAGAGGCAAGTGGATCTCTGTGAGTTCGAGACCAGCCTGGTCTACAAGAGCTAGTTCCAGGACAGGCTCCAAAACCACAGAGAAATCCTGTCTCGAAAAACCAAAAAAAAGAAAAGAAAAGAAAAGAAAAGAAAAGAAAAGAAAAGAAAAGAAAAGAAAAGAAAAGAAAGCAAGCTGAGCAAGCCATGAGAAGCAAGGCAGTTAGCAGCATTCTTTCAAGGCCTCTTCTTCAGTTTCTGTCTCTAGGTCCTTGCCCTGACTGGCTTTAATGATGGGCCACGATGTGGGGGTGTAAGTCAAATAACCCCTTTCCTCCCCAAGTTGCTGCTGGTCATGCTGTTTTATTGCCACAGAAACTCTAAGTAGGACAGACACGACATTGAGTTTTTGGTCTTTCCTGCTACTGATCTGGGGGGGGGGGCTGGTTCTCCCCAGTTTGCGGGGATTTCCAACATTATACCTGAAAGCCTCGAGTCCTAGGAATCCCCTTTATCCCGAATGATAACGCACCAGACCTCCTCCTGCAGCAGAGCTGGCCCCAGTAAGAACAGAGGGCAGGGGCCCCAGGAGGGGAGCATAGGATATCTCAGCATGTGGGCCAGATGGAAAAGGAACAGCTCAAACAAAGTCATCCTTGAGATGTGTATATTCCGTCAGTACAGGGTCCAAACAAACTGGATAATGCAGCTGTCAGATGAAGTCATTCCTGCCTACTCTCCACACAGGCTGACTCAGCTCAGCGCCTGTCCCACTAATTCAGATTACTAATCATTGAACGTTAGTCATGAAAGATCCGGGTTCTCAAAAATCTCCTTTCCACTCACCCTTATTCCCAGAAGTAATAACTGTGCTAAAAAGCAGGGTCACTCCTACCCAGCTTGTCCCCTTCAATATAAAGGTGTGAATTCACAAGCCCTTAGAAAATTTCTAAATCCTGTATTTTATGTCACACAGAGAAGTCTGAAACCATGACTCCTCCCTAGTGTTCTGTAGAATTCTGTGTCTTTGTGTATGCAGCTTGAATCCATTCACCTTCTCTGCTGGGCGTGCTAGTCAACTGTAAGAATATAGCACAATGTCTGTGTGACCCCATCCCACGTGATGCTGAAGTTGTCACAAGTCTTTCCTAATATCAACCATGATCCAAGAACAGTTCGATGCACCCCATGTGCATGCTCAGAAGGCTCATGAAGCATGGGATCTGTGGAATGGAGTCATTGGTCACAGCAGGGACATTGCCACCCTCAACCATGTCTGCAGCAGTAACATAGTCAGGTATTGAAGCCTTTCTAATAATAAATGCAAAAGGATACATCTCTGACTTTGATTTGCTTATACTTTTATTTATATTTTCTTTCGAAGTTACTTCAAACTTAGTTGCCTAATCAATAAAGAGCTTTCCTGTTTGCCTTCATTCATATTTCCCAAAATGTCCCGAATTACCGTATTTACCTCATTGTTCTCTCACACGCTATTTTTTCTCACGTGTGAGAGAATAAATTTTTGAATAATGTTCTTTCACCCATAAATATCTCGGTATGTGTTTCCTGAAGTAAAAGCATGTTTGCCTGTGCTCGTGACCACAGCACAACTATCAGGATCAGGAAACTGATGTTGCTGCAGTGTTATCTAATTTCCAGATCTTACTCAAAATTTACTGACCATCACACTCATATTATATATACCAAAAGAAAATCCTCCTGATAGCTAACCCTGCATCATGTGACATGTACACTGCCCCATCTCTGATTTCGTTAGTGAAGCCTATCTCACCATCTGTTTTGTTCGTCCCCGTCCTTGACATTTGGGAAAGTGCAGTCCATCTATTTTGTAAGACACCCTTGCCCAATTAGAGTCCTTCTAATGTCCCCTGTGTGATGTAGCTTTGGAAAAGATACCAGGAAAGTGCTGTGTGTCATTGGTGCACACTAGTGAGACCTCATGATGGCCATCTGCACTTGTGTTGGTGACATTCTTTTCTCCTTGGTCACAGTGGTATCCGTCAGTTTTCCCCCACTATCAAAGCCTTTTCTTTGTTGACCTCTGTAGTCAACAAGTATTCTCTGTCCTTTTTTGACTTGTCCTGAAGTTACTACCATCATCCACATCAGTGTGTATGTGTGTGTGTGTGTACGTGTGTGTGCTCAGGTATACGTGTGTGCACAGGTGAGTGTGCATATGTGTGCAGCGTATGGAGTCCAGAAGACAATCTCAGATATCATTCCTCAGGCGCTGATCACTTGGTTCTTTTAAGAGAGGGTCTCTCACTGGTATGGAGCCGAACAAATAGGGCTCACTAACCCATGAGCCCTAGAGATCACCCATCTCCATCTCCCTGGCTCTGGGCTTACAAGCATGTGTCATCACACCTGGATTTCATTACATGTATTCTGGGGAATCAACCTCTGTTCTCGTGCCTGTAAGGCTAAGCACTTTCCAAACTGAGCCATCTCCCCAGCCCCCTCGTGCATTTTTTATTTGTTCATTTCCATAAAACACATTCGACATTTTCCTACTTGCTAACAAATACCACTGTGTATTTATTAGTGTCCTTTTCACCTTAGCCTGAGGGTGGAAAGTCAGCCATTGGACTCAGCAGTCCACCGGGATGGTCTCTCACCCCCACTGCTGCTGCACTATGAATCTGAAGTGCAGTGGGTTCATTTTTATCTGCCTGTTGGTCCACTGATGGGTGAGTTAACGGCATTACTAATTTGTACTCATGAATAATTTGCATTAATTTTGAGCTCGCGTGATGACACCTTGCATCACCCACACACTTGAGGCTACATGTGCACAGATCTGCTCAAGTCCTTTTCCAACTTTATCAGATCGTCTCTGTTCTTCCTATTGACTTGCAAGAGCTCTTCGTTGACCCCGTAGCTGTCTCTTTAACAGACACATGCTCTGCTCCAGCCTTCCTCAGCCAAGGTTGGCCTTGCTGTTGTTCTTCCTAGAGTATTTTAAGCGGTGAAATTTTATTGTTCACGAAGTCCAATTTTTCTATTTCTTTTGCGTTTCTGGCTTATTCTTTCCTTGTTCAATTTAAGAAACCTTTTCCTAACCCAAATATGGCAATTATCTTTCCTACAGTTTCTTCAAGAAGTTTTCATTTAATCTGTGATCTATTTTGAGTTAAATTTTATATACAGTATAAGGTAAGCGTTGAGTTTCCATTTTTATAGAGATATTCTAATTTTTCAAAAGCAATTGTTGAAAAGAGCATTCTTTCTCCTCTGAATTGCCTCTTTGCCTTTGTAGGGAAGCCACAAAGCCATACATGTGTAATTCTCTTTCCAGACCCTTCATCTTGTTTCATCCTTCTGCGTCTATTCTTATGCTAATACCACCCACGCCACTGATAAGTTTCATATTAAGTTTGATTTCAGCCACTGTAACTCATCAAATTTGTTCCTTTTCAAAATTGTTTTGGCCCTTCTAGGTCCTTACATCTCCATATCAATTTTCAACTCAACTTAGATTATCCACAAAAGCTGACACCGTGCCCCAGGTACTGGAAGGTGCCCCATCTAGGCTGACACAGACACGAAGTGTCCTCAGCCTTCATTTATTCCTGGAGCCTTTCAATTCTGTTTCCCACACTCCTGTGGATCCCTGGCCACATCCTGGAGGAGGAGTCCTGACCCTCAATTCTGCAGAGCCCTGGCCATCACACAGTAGAGCACCAGACAGCGTGGACATCGTCCTGGACCACAAGTGAGTAGATCAACACCTGTGAAGAATATTGACTGTGGGCCTCACATGCCTGGAATCCGGGAATCTGATAAGGGTCTTGGGTCAGATACCTAGACAGAACCGTAAGTGACACCTGGGTAGGATGCTGAAACAAATATAGATGCCATAGCCTCTCAGGATTCCCTCCAGGATCCTGGCAGTTCTTGCCCCTCCACAGCTTCCAGCTGCCTTTTTACTTTGAACTTCTGTATCCACAATGTAGTGAGACCACTGGTTCTCAGGGTTTTGTTTGGTTTTGTTTTCCTTGCAAAAGTCCTTGGTCTACTGTAGTCTCAACCCTTTGCCCACCACACACGGACAACATACATTATGACTTTTCCATTCCGAAATAATTTTCTTTCTCCACTTCTGTGGTTTGGTGGGTTTCTTATTGAGGGTGGGTAAGCATAAGGAGACATTCATCTTTCTTGACCCGTGTGTGTTTTTCTCATCCCAGTGCCCTCCAGACAGTCTGCCACATGTTCATCTCAAATTTGTAACATGATTCAAGTTGTTCAAATTGTAATGATGTTTCAGTCCTGTTAAGTGAAATAAAGATCTGCTGTGTCAGTGTAGATCAATCATTCTCCCCACCCCACTCCAACCCCACAGAACTGGTTACATGATTCTGTCTTTCATCCACTGCTTACTAAGGCCAAATTCTAATGGAAGTATGGGATGGTTTCTGGTCAAGCAAGGTTGACCCATGGTCTGTCTGCCAATATATTTGTTTTCAAGATGTTGATCATGGATATTTCATAACGAACTTTGGCGTCTAGTATAGAAAGGCAGTCTACACCATCCCTCAAAATCATCTTGTCCTATTTCTCTGAAAATAGTCAATGATAGAGAAGCGGGATTTGACCAAATGGAGAGAGGCAAGCCCAATATTACAGGGCTTAAATGTAGATACAAGACCTGAAAAACAGCCCCCGAATGGAATTCATCAGATAAGTGGTGATCTTGACACTGCTGAAGGGAGACTCCAAGAACTTGGAAAATCAAAGTCAGAGAAATCCACAGATGTAGAATATAGGTGGATAAAGAGATGAAAAATCTGGAAAAAGTTAATAGGCTCCAGTCAGGATGACATGAATTTCCTCCCTCATCCCCAGTAGACATTCTTAGAGATGGAGGGATGTGTAAATATGTCTGTTGCCACAGTAACCAGTGACCATTTCTTCTTGTGTGATGTATTCTCTAACTAGAGACCTGAGGGGATGTCTTTCAGAAGAATCAGCAGGTATTAACTGCTCTGGTTGTCATCATTTCTCTACACAGGCACATCTTCTCACGGCACATGGTGAGTGCTGAGAGGGGCCTCCTCAGAGTTGGAAGCACTGAGGGGGAGGGTGCCCTTGGCCACTTGGGTACCTTGTTCTCTTAACCACCTCCTCATCCCATTACTGCACAGGAAGCAGCTAACTCAGCATCAGGATAATCTGGACACAAAGCTGGACAAAGGTAGAAATGTTCCTTCCCTAGAGAGATCAGAGGGTTTCCCAAATCCCCATGCATGAGCTGCACAGGACATTCCCGCCCTCACAGTTGATACCAGCTAAAAACATATGTCCTCTGCCATCTCTTCTCTCCTCTCAAAGCGGAGAAAGGCAAGGACTACAAAGGAGAAGAGAGAGCCATCAGAAGGCAAGAGGATTATAGAGCAAAGTCTAATTGGTCTTAATAATAAAAACCAGGAGTCAGATATTAGGGGGGTGAAGGCTGAAAGATCAGAGAAGCAGAGCAGCCAGCCACTAGTTCTTACTGATACAAAATCCTCAGTCAAATGGGCTGTCCTGTCTCTACAAGTCCTCAGACTAAATGCCCTGAGCTCCTGTCTCCTCCCACCTTATATTTCTCTCTTGGCCCAGTCATATCCCTTCCTGTCTCCAGCTTCCTAGTGCTGGAATTAAAGGTGCGATTTGCAAGTACTGGGATTAAAGGTGTGAGTCCCCACTGCCTGGCTCTGATTCACTAATTGATCATGTGCAGCTCAGGGTGACCTTTGCATTCACAGAGATCTCTCTGCCTCTGCCTCTGCCTCTGCCTCCCGAGTGCTGAGATTAAAGGTGTGTGCCACCACTGCCTAGCCTCTATGGCTAACTAGTGGCTAACTCCACAAATCTGATCTTCGGGCAAGCTTTATTTGCTAAAACACAAACAAAATATCACCATAGAGGATGGCTGCAGGTGAGCAGTGAGCACAAAGCCGAGCAATAGAAACCACTGTGGAAAAAGCAAGCAAGACGGAGCAGAGGTTGCAAAGGTGACTTAGGAGCTTGAGCTGCTCTTGCCAAGGGCCCAAGTTCAGTTCCCATCATCCACACTGGAGCAGCTCACAACTGCCTGGAATACCAGCTCAAGGGCTCAAACACCCCCTCCTCTGGCTTCTGTGACCAACTGCACTTCTGTGAACATACACCCACATAGGTGTAAATACATACACATAACAAACAAAAATAAGTCTTTAAAGAAAAACGAGAGAGCGGAGCCCATCCTGGAAAGCGTAGAGTCTTGTCCTGCTGGGACTCAAGGGAGGGGAGGGGGGTCTTTCCCAACAACCAGAATCAGAGAGCCAGACCAAGAGCCTGATACATTTTAAATTAAAGTATTATGTTATTGCTTCTATCTTAGAAATTAAAACTTTTATTTGTGAACAGGTCTTCATTGCCTCTAAAGAGCAGAGCCCATCTTCCAAATGTAAAATCTGATCCATCATGTCTATCCCTGTGATGGGCAGGGATACAGTCACCAGCTCCCATAGCCACCTCTTCCTCAGCTATTTTTGTTGCCGTGGGAACCAATTGACAGCCAGCAGCAGAGGAACAGGGGCTCTTTCTTTTTAATTCCATTACTTGGGCCTTAATCCCCAGTTTGTTCCCACCCACTTCTAGAAAAGTCTCCCACAGCCAACTCCTATGTTGGCTGTGGGAGACTTTCCATGACCTTGACCAATGAATGCTTCTTCTCCAAGCAAATGCTGTTTCCTGTGAGCTGAGGGGGAAGGGATAGTTTCTCTGGAAGCCTCTGAGACAACAAGAGGAAGCAAGTGGTCCTCTTAGAGAAGGCAGGCTGGGCAGCATCACTCTGGAGAGGAGCAGAGGACAGGGCTTCGGGGGAAGGCACACTCTGGACAGAGAAAGAAACTGAAGGAACCAGAAAGCAACATCTAATGACTAGATTATGGTGGGCATGAAGCTGCTGCTACCAGAGGCTTTGGAAGGAGAGAAAGAGCCAGAGCCAGGTCCTTCAGGGCCAGGGACACAAGGAGGAAGGCATCCAGGGACCCACCTGTGGTAGACCATTAGCATGAGTATGGACAAGCAGGCTGGAAGAGACATCACCAGGAAAGGGGGACAGGGACTCAAAATGGTTTCAAATTGCCCTGTTGTGGAACCTGGTAAGCTAAGCTCTGGGGATGAATAAGACACCTTCCTGAAGATCAAGACACATAGGATGCTTGCTGGTAGGAAGACCAGCGTGGAACAGGCTGGAGAGGTGGCCAGCAGCCGGAAGTCCTCAGTGTTTTTTTCTGACTCCTACATGGTAGATGCTCATGTCTTGAGCCCCCAAGAGGATACCACACAGGCTGAAGCTAAGACTTAGGAGTAAGAAACTGCCATACCTGGAGTCACCTGTGCAGCCTGGCAACCAACCTCACAAAAGTTTGTCACTCTTGTGTGCAGCATGTGAACTAACTGTGAACACAAGTAAGATCTTACATGCATGGGTCTAGAATGTTGTAATAGGAGCGGCGAGGTTGCGTCCCGCCACCCAGCTAGCTTTACACCCGAAATAATTACACGGAAACTGTATTCTTTTAAACACTGCCTGGCCCATTAGTTCCAACCTCTTATTGGCTAGCTCTTACATATCGATCTAACCCATTTCTAATATCCCCGTAACACCACGAGGTGTCTTACCAGGGAAGATCTTAACCTGCATCTGTGTCCGGTAGGAGAATCATGGCGACTCTCTGATTCAGCTTCTTTCTCCCAGCATTCTGTTCTGTTTACTCCACCCACCGAAGGGTTGGCCTATCAAGGGGCCTAGGCAGTTTCTTTATTAATAAGAAATCACTCCCACATCATTAGAAAACATTATGGGTCTTGGCCTTAAGAAGTGAACCCTTCACTTGGTGTCAGGCTTGTCCCTCTCGCCCAGTGGTTCTCACCCTTCCTAATGCTGTGACCCTTTAATACAGTTCCTTATGTTGGGGTGACCCCCCAATCATAAAGTTATTCCGTTACTACTTCATAGCTGTAATTTTGCTACTGTTACTTATCGTATGATCTGCAGGATATCTGATGCTATCCTTCAAGGGGTTGCAACCCACACACAGGTTGAAAACCGTGGTGCCTGTGCTCCAGGGAAGCAATGCTCTCAGTTGGAAGTTTAACTCAGGCCTCCTCCACCTGCCTGCCGCCTGCATGTATCTGTCCTCTTGGTCTTTGGAAACAGGCCAGGGTGGGCAGATCACTTGCTGTGGGGCTCCCACATGAGGGAAAGCGAGGATCACTGGAACACAGTGAGGGAAGCAAGCGGGTGAAGCTCACTCAATCACTGGGGTTTTGATCATGTTTGGCCTGATCCGAAGAGGAACACATGAACGAGAACGACAGTCAGCTGGTTTGCCTGGCGTGCAGACCTCTCTTGTCTGTGTCATGACTTGAAACTTCAAGTCTTAACAAACCCTACGGGTCATGCTATCTTGTGGAGTCAGGCTTCTGGGATGACTAAACACAGTGGCCAGCCCGCAGTGTCTGCTCCCACTGCCCCAGCACACCCATGTGAGGAAGGCTGCGCTGTTTCGATGTCAGACAGACAAGGTCCTTTACACCGACATCTAAAACCATTAAACCCCAGCGCATTTGGTGAGCTCTAGTGCCAAACCCAGAGAAATGTCCATATGCCAGACATCTTCTCCCACCGAGCTGTGGAAACACCACAGTTCTGTTTAGGAGTTGCTGTTTGTTGTCAGCTCATCATCCCAGATCTGATCTGAGAAACAGAATGACTTTCCAGCTGCTCAATGATTAAAACACCTGGAGTTTATGTGTTCCTGTTTGCTGTGTGGTCTGATAGGGGAGAACTGCAGCAAATGTTTCCTTCCGTGTTCCTGAGCTGGGCCCAGGTCCTCTGCCTTCTCAGGATGCTCATGAGTCAATGATGTCTTAGGGGAACTTGAGATGGACCTCCCCAAAAATGGCCATCGAGTTATCTGAAAACTCTTCTTACGTGACTTAAACTACAATACAGCCTTAGGAAATGAATGATTCTAGAATAAGGTATATCATGTTTCAATGTGGTCCCTTAGCGAGGCGAAGCCCTGCACTGTGAGGTCTCACGTGAGGTACGATCAGAAACTTGCTTGCGAAGGGGGATGGTTAGATCTTGAGGATACATGGGGTCTTTTCATGGTTCTTCTTCTTTCTATTTCTGTTGTTTTAGAGTGACAGAGTGTTGTGGCGGAGTAGAGGAGCTGGGATTCTGAGCCCTTCCAGGTGAACGGTGGTGGGCACCACTATGAAGGAGTGGGTGCTGAGGCTTCTATGTGTCTATCCACGGGTGGAAGCACCCTTCCGTGCAATACGAAGCTTGCTATCTGATGACGCGAATTAAGTCTTCCATTGCTCATTTAGGAAATATGCAGCCCCCTCTAACCAGGACCCTAGCATGAAGACTCCAAAGTAATGGATTTAGCCAGGTGAGCATGCTTAGGGATCAGGAGTGACTGTCTCCCTCTGGGGACCCAGGCCCAGGAATTCAGTTCTGCCTAAGGTCAGCTCCCAAAGTCATGCTGGGGTCCTTGTCCTGAGAAAGGATGTGGAAGTCAGCTGTGAGAGACAGAAAGGGACAGCCATCACCCCACAGGGCAGCACCCAGGGAAGCCCCGAGGAGCCTGAGCAGTATAGTCTGGGGAATCCTAGCCCATGTAGAGAGACTGTGTAGGAAGAGGATGCTTGTTTGTCTCAGCCACCCAGAACGAAAATAATCACACAGAAATTGTATTAATTAAATCACTGGTTGGCCCATTAGCTCTAGCTTCTTATTGGCTAACTCTTACATATAAGTTTAATCCATTTCTATTAATCTGTGTATTGCCACATAACTGTGGCTTACCGAATACAATTCCCAGTGTTTGTCTCCGGCAGCTACATGGCATCTCTCCCATTCCGCTCTTTTTTCTCCCAGCATTCAGTTCTGTCTTGTCCACCTACCTAAGTTCTGTCCTATCAACAGGCCAAGGTAGTTTCTTTATTCGTTAACCAAGACAGGACCTCCCACATCAAGACTGCATGTCTGTGATGTGTCAGGTCAGGATTCCAGCACTCCAGGCCTGGTCTGGGCTGAGGTGACCAAAGTGAGTGCTACTTCAGTTTCCTAGCCTTCTGGTGACAAAATCCAAGAAGGTAGGATTCCAGGGATGCTCCAGGGACCCAGACCCCCAAATCACAACAAGAGACCCTGCAGAAGCCCAGCTGACAAAGCCCCACTGAGCTGGGTGACTAGTTTAGGAGCTGTTCAGCATTTCAGATCCCGGCACCTACTTGGCTACACAACCTGTCCCATCACCATTCTGAGCTAAGCGTTGCTACCACCATCCCAACAGCCACCCTCCCCCTGCGTCTAACCTGTGGGTCCAGAGCATAGGTATTCCCACAAACAGAATCTTCCCGTTTTTGTGCCATTTTCCCGCATTCCTGCACTCTGCAATCCAGAGCACATGGCCCCATGGTGGCACCCTCCATCCCATATCAAGCTAGCCAGTAGCATCCCTTAGGCCTAGAGATATGACCTCTGCAAAGGCTACCAAAGACGAAGTGTGCAGTGAGCCACTCTCTCCGGCACTTCTGTTTTTTCTTCCTGAACCCCACATCCATGCGCTTGTTTGCATAGTAAAGAGTCATGACTCTATGGGCTAAAGTAATGGAAAACAAGGATGAGGGGCAATGCAAAGTCACCAACCCCCAGCATACAGAGTTCCTCCACCCACCGAGGGCTGGCAGGTTGTCATTGATAATGCCCTCATGTGCTGGTCATGTGTTCAATTTGGTCCCATCCTGGGAAGCCACCTCACTAATGTGTGGAGTCTGATATCTCCCGCTATATTGCAATAAAGGATAAAATATCCCCTTAGCTACCTTCCCTCATTATAAGGCCTTTATGCCCAAATCAGTTTAAATTTACTTCTTAATTATGTACATAGCTTTCTTATGTGAAGCTTCTGACTAGAAATATGTATCTCATTTTATTTTATGTTTTTCTATCGACCCAAACACAAAGGCATTTTTCTTAAATACTGAATGCTCATGTACCTTTTTAATTAAAGCTTAAAAAGCTCTTAATTAAAACCATAAATCACAGACAGCAATTTCTACGTAAACTGTCAGGAGAGCCTTCCTATTTCTCCCTTCACGTCCAGGGTGACCTATGTAGTGATAGACAGGCCAGGACCGCATTCGCAGCTAACGGATTACATTGCAACAAGAGTGATAGGCAGGCAAGCATGCTCTCTGAACATCTCAGGGCTGTACAACCGTTACCAGCCAGGTACCCTCTCCGAACTTACTCAAGGCACATCCATCCCCCTCTACCATCCTCTACTGCTCCCGAAGAGCAGAGTCCTGAGTTCCCTGTCCCCCTCCTTACCTCTGGGATGTGTTACAGCTTGAGCTGAAGTGTGTACATGTCAGAAGGAACCAACCACATACTGATTTTCATGTTTTTAGAAAATAATAAGCAACCCTCGCAAATGTTTTGTGTCCTGCAGTGTCATTGGTATTCCATAAATTGCTCACACTTAAAGGTATGGTTTAATATGCTTTCAAGTGTTGGTGGACCCACCACGCCAAAGTCAAGACGAGGAAAAGGTCTAGTCCACCTCAAAGCAAGTGTCTCTTTTAGATTTTAGAATTGTTTGAATCATTTTTAGTTGTGTGGGGGTGGGGGAGAGTGAGAGAAAGCAGGAGCCATTGGTAACCAGAAGATGGCATGGAATCCTCCTGGAGCTGGAGCTGCAGGCAGTCCCTTCAGCATGGGCTTCAACTCTGGAAGAATACTTTGTGCTCCTAACTATCAGCTCTCCAGTTCTTGCTTAAATTTTGTATTATAATGTTTGTATATTAAAAGTTGTATTTTATTGATTTGGTTTGTGTGTGTGTACATGGGCATGTGTAGAGGTCAGAGGTCAATTTGCAGGAGTTAGTTCTCTTCTTTCACCATGTGGGTCCTGGAGATCAAACCTGGATTTTCAGGCAAGAACCTCTGTAATAATTAAGGTTACTGTCACTGTAATGAAACACTGTGACCGAAGCAAATTGGGGAGAAAAGGCTTAGGCTTTTATATCACTGTTTATCACTGAAGGAATTCAGGACAGGAATTCAAACAGGGCAAGGGCCTGGAGGCAGGAGTTGATGCAGAGGCCATGGAGGCGTACTGCTTACTGGCTTGTTTTTCAAGACTTGCTCTGCCTGCTTTTGTATGGAATCCAAGACCACCAACCTAGGGATGGCATCACCTACAAAGGACCCTCTCATATTAATCACTAATTAAGAAAGTGTCCTAGAGTAGTCTAATCTTATGGAGGCACATTCTTGATTGATGTTCCCTCCTCTCAAATGATTTTAGATTGTGTCAAATTAATTTAAAACTAGCCAGGTCCTCTACCCACTGAGCCATCTCGCCATCTGGAAAACTGCTTTTTATCAACTGAGGACACTTTGTATCTTACAGAACTTTCTGCCAATAAAAGCAGCCAGTCTGCACTAGCATTTGACTGGCCTCTTTTGCTCAAACTAATTTGGAATTTGAAGCTGGAACAATGGCTCAGTCATTAAGAGTACTTGTTGTTTTTGAAAAAGACCTGGGGCCCCAAGTCAGCAACCTCCACAGGAGCAGGTACAAGGGAGCAACTGCCAAGAGAGCAGGCCCAAATCAGAGGCCTCCACCAGCCAGAGCAGGCCAGAGCCAGCAACCTCTGCCAGACTAGGCCCAAGCAGGAGCAGGCCCAATCAAGCAACCTCCATGGGAGCATAGTGACCCCTCAGAAGCACTGAACAACTCCAGGAACATCGAATGACCTTCAGGGTGATTGGAACAGTGGCCCTGACTACACCACAAGGAGCAACCATCTGAGCTGTGGATCCACTGGCACCTGGAAGATTGATCACCAGGGACACAGCCCCAACTACACCAATCAGAGGAAAAGATGGATAGATAAGATAAGAACACACTCAACACCACAAAGAGTAACACAACACCAACAAAAACTAGTGGCCCTACAACAACAAGACTAGAACACCCCAATATAGATGAAGCAAAAGAAAATGGCCTAAAAATATAACTTTAGGAGAATGTTTGAGGCCCTTAAAGAGGAAATGAAAAATTCCCTCAAAGAAATGGAGAAAAAGACAAACAAAAAAAATTGAAAGAAATCAACAAATCCCTTAAAGGAAGCCAAGCCAAAGCAATCAAGCAAATGAAAAAAACAATTCAAGACTTGAAAACCAAAATAGAGAAAATAAAGAAATAAAAAAGGGAGCATAACAACAGATACAGAGGAAATCCAGAGAACCATCAGGTCATACTTCAAAAACCTATACTCCAGAAATTTGGAAAACTTAAAGGAAATGGACAATTTTCTGGATAAACATCACTTACCAGGTAAGCCAGACCCAAAAAGAGGAACATGGGATGCACTCACTCATATTTGGTTTCTAGCCATAAACAAAGGACATTGAGCCTATAATTAGTGATCCTAGAGAAGCTAAGGAGAACCCAAAGAAAACCATATAGGCATCCTCCTGAATATTAACCTTCATCAGGCGATGAAAGGAGACAGAGACAGAAACCCACATTGGAGCACTGGATAGAAATCTCAAGGTCCAAATCAGGAGCAGAAGGAGAGAGAGCACAACCAAGGAACTCAGGACCGCGAGGGGTGCACCCACACACTGAGACAATGGGGATGTTCTATTGGGAACTCACCAAGGCCAGCTGGCCTGGGTCTGAAAAAGCCTGGGATAAAACCAGACTCACTGAACATAGTGGACAATGAGGACTACTGAGAACTCAAGAACAATGGCAATGGGTTTTTGATCCTACTGCATGTACTGGCTTTGTGGGAGCCTAGGCAGTTTGGATGCTCACCTTACTAGACCTGGATGGAGGTGGGTGATCCTTGGACTTCCCATAGGGCAGGGAACCCTGATTGCTCTTTGTGCTGAGAGGGAGGGGGACTTGATTGGGGGAGGGGGAGGGAAATGGGAGGCGATGGCGGGGAAGAGACAGAAATCTTTAATAAATAAATAAATTTTAAAAAAACAACAAAATTAAATCAAAATCAGATAAGAAAATTAAATAGACCTATAGCTGCTAAAGAAATAAAAACAATCATCAAAAGACTCCCAACCAAAAAAAGTTCAGGACCAGATGGCTTCAGCTCAGAATTTTACAAGATTTTCAAAGTGTTATACCAATACTCCTCAAATTGTTCCACACAATAGAAACAGAAAGAACATTGCCAAAATCTTTTTATGAGTCTACAATTACCCTGATACCCAAACCAAAGAAATATATTACTAAGAAAGAGAATTACAGACCAATCTCATTCGTGAACATCAATGCAAAAATATTCAATAAACTACTGGCAAACCGAATTCAAGAACACATCAAAAAAATCATTCACACCGTCTACCATGACCAAGTAGGCTTCATCCCAGAGATGCAGGGATGGTTCAACACATGAAAATCTACCAATGTAATCCACCATATAAACAAACTGACAAAAAAAAGAAACACATGATCATCTCATTAGATGTCAAAAAAGCTTTCAACAAAATACAATATCCCTTTATGATAAAGGTCTTGGAGAGAGCAGGGATACAAGGAACATACCTAAACATAATAAAGGTAATATACAGCAAGCCAAAATTAAACTAAATGAAGAAAAACTCAAAGCAATCTCACTGAAATCAGGAATAAGACAAGGTTGTCCACTCTCTCCATATCTTGAGGTTCTAGCTAGAGCAATAAGACAACAAAAGGAGATCAAAAGGATATAAATTGGAAAAGAAGAATTTAAACATTATTTGCTGAGGATATGATAGTTTACATAAGTGACTCCAAAAATTCTACCAAGGAACTTCTACAACTCATGAACAAGCCAAATTAAAAAAAAATATCCAGCTTTAAGGGGATTTCTGTGCTCTTGGGTGGCCCCAAAGGAACTGGAAAGCTGCAAACGGTACCACGGGGGTGGGGAGGAGGCCACAAGGGAACTTTCTGGGAGAGCAGTTTAAATAGACTGGGGGAGTGGTCAAGATTTTGGTGGTCTGCCTTAACCCTATTCCAGGGAGGAGTCAAGGTTTGGAGGGCACAGGAACAGGGCCTCCAAAGATGGAGGCCAGAGACCAGGATTTATACTTATCAAAAGCAATCTACAGATTTCAGTGCAATGCCCATCAAGATCCCAACAAAATTCTTTACAGACCTCGAAATAACAATATTCAACTTCATATGGAAAAGCAAAAAATCCAGGATAGGCAAAACAATCCTGTACAATAAAGGAACTTCTGGAGGCATTACAATCCCTGACTTCAAACTTTTCTACAGAGTTAGAGTACTGAAAATAGCCTGGTATTGGCATAAAAATAGACAGGTGGACCAAAGGAATTAAATCAAAGACCCTGATCAATCCACACACCTACAAACACCTGATTTTTGACAAATAAGGAAAAAATATAAAATAGAAAAATGAAAGCATCTTCAACAAATGGTGCTTGCATAACTGGATATCAACATGTAGAAGAATGAAAATAGACCCATATCTATCACCATGCACAAAACTTCAGTCCAAATGGATCAAAGACCTCAACATAAAGCCATCCACACTGAACCTCATGGAAAAGAAAGTGGGAAGTACACTTGAACACATTGTCACAGGAGACCACTTCCTAAATATAGCCACAGCAGCACAGACACTGAGAGAAACAATTAATAAATGGGACCTCCTGAAACTGAGAAGCTTCTATAAAGCAAAGGACATGGTCAACAAGACAAAATGACAGCCTACATAATGGGAAAAAATCTTCACCAACCCCATATCGGACAGAGGTCTGATCTCCAAAATATATAAAGAACTCAAGAAATTGGTCATTAAAATAACAAATAATCCAATAAAAGAAATGAAGTATAGACCTAAACAGAGAACTCTCAACAGTTGAATCTAAAATGGCTGAAAGACACTTAAAGAAATGCTCAGCTACCTAATAACATTTCCAATTAAAATTAAACACCTCATTCCAACATGGGGTTTCCCCCTTTCCTTTATAAACCATTTTCCCTATGTGCTGAATGTGTCTCCCTCTATCCAGAGGCAGTCCTTTGTCCCTACGGGACAAATACCCCTTCCTCCTTTACCTTATCTCCCTCCCCTTCTCCTTTGCCCTCTATCTCCTTTATCACAGCATCCAGCACATCCTCACACAGACCTCCCCTTCTTCTCATAAAAATCACACCTGAAAGAAAGGTCACTTGGTGCTGGTTTCTGCCCAAGTCAAGAAGCAGCCACTTTAACTTTTCTTTCCCACTTAACAAAGGATCTCTCTGTAGAAAAGAAAAAAGAAAAAGAAATGCTCAACATCCTTACCCATCAGAAAAATGCAAATCAAAACAACTCTTATACCAGTAAGAATGGCCAAGATCACAAAACACTGATGACAACTTATGCTGGAGAGGATGTGGGGTAAAGGGAACACTCCTACATTACTAGTGAGAGTGCAAACTGGTACAGCCCCTTTGGATATCAGTATGGTGATTTCTCAGAAACTTAGGAAACAATCTACTTCAAGACCCAGCAATACTACTTTTGGGTATATACACAAAGGATGTTCAATCATACCACAAGGACATGGGCTCAACTATGTTCAGAGCAGCATTATTTGTCATAGCCAGAACCTGAAAACAACCTAGATGACCCTTGACCAAAGAATGGATAAGGAAAATGTGGTAAATTTACACAATGGAGTACTACACAGCAGAAAAAAAATGACATCTTGAAATTTATGGGCAAATGGATGGATCTAAAAAGCACTATATTGAGTGAGGTAACCTAGATTCAGAAAGACAAACAAAATATGCACTCACTCATAAGTGGCTTTTAGGCATAAAGCAAAGAAGAACAAAACTACAGTTCACAACCCCAGAGAACCTAGACAATAAGAGGACCCTAAAAAAGACAACATAGATCTAATATAATTGGAAGTAAAAAAAAGACAAGATCTCTTGAGTAAATTGGGAGTGTGGGGATCATGGAAGAGGGTAGAAGAGGAAGGGGGAAAAAGAGGGGAGCAGAAAAATATATAATTCAATAAAAACAATTAAAATAAAATTTTAAAAAATTGAAAAAAAAGAAAAAGACCTGTGTTTTATCTCATCACTCATGTAATAATAAGCAATCATCTGTAACTCCATTCAAGGAATTCAATACACTCTTCTGGTCTCTCAGGCCCTGAACACACAGTTGCAAAGAACATATGCAGGCAAAACATCCACACACATCAAATAGAAATAAATAACTCTTTGGAACAATGATAATAGTTTCTTTTCTTCACATTTTTACACTGGTGATAATAGTCCTCTTCTTTGCTCAGTAATATTCCCCTGAGCCAAATAGATACACTACATGTTCCCCTCTCATCTGTTGAAGTCTGGATGGCTTCCAGGTCGGTGGATTTCATAACAGAACATCTGTGAAAGCTTATATACATGCCTTAAATGCTTATATACTTCCTTTTCTCCTGAGCATATGTACACCCACGAGTAAAGGGGATAGATGGCAGAGAAGACACACCCTGAGTGTTAAGGAATTCCCAGGTGCTTTGCAAAGATGAATCATGACAATCTCCATTTGCAGCCAGAGTTCTGTTGCCCCAGGAATGTAGGAGGGCTGGTCCATCTTTCACTTTTAAACATTCTATTGGTGTATGGTGGTGGCTTAGTTAGAGTTTCTATTGCTGTGAAGAGACACCATGACCACGGCAACTCTTGTAGATAAAAAGATGTAGTTGGGACTAGCTTACGGTTTCAGAGGTTTAGTCCATTATCGTCATGGTGGACAGCATGCAGGCAGACATGATACTGAAGAAGGAACTGAGGGTTCTACATCTTGATCCTCAGGAAGCAGAAAAGATTTCTGTGTGCACCCTGAAAGAGAATCTTCTCTCCTGCAGCCACAGAGCTCAACTTGCAGGAAATCAAACCAAAGCCCTCATTATAAGATTGGCTAAACTAGAGCAAAAAGTCAAGCCCCAGCCTCAGAGCACTTCGGCAGTTAAAAGTAAGGATGTTAATTGGGAAAGCATGGGATCCTACAACTTGGGATGGGGATGTGTGGAAGGGAAGACCCTATTGAAGTTGAGAAGTTTGAACCTTCAGATTCTCAAGGGTTTATCTCACGTGAGGAAGTACTAGCCTCAGCCCCATCCCTTGAAATATTACTTTTTCACCTTTGACTGAGGAAATTAATCCTTTAGTGTCTGTTATACCAGCAGTGACTTTCTTTGAAAGAAATGGCAGGCAAGACAATAGTGATGTCCCACAGGGCCCACCAGTAGTTGCCTCTAGGCCTATAACCACACTGAAGGCAAAGCAGGCTTCTAGAGGGAGGTAGAAAATGTAGTCCATGAGGAAGTGCACTACACTACTAAAGAGTTTAATGAGTTTGCTAATTCATTCAGGTAGAAATCTGGAGGAATATATATGGGAATGAATTTTAAGGGTATGGGATAATGGTGCAAAGAACATCGCACTGGATCAGGCTGAGTTTATTGATATGGGTCCATTGAGTGGAGATTCTAAGTTTAATATGGAAGCTCACACAGTTTTAAAGATATCAGAAGTTTGAATGGTTGGCTGAATCATTTGTCAGAAGCTGGCCCACTGTGAAGGAGTCAAAGATGCCTGATAGGCCTTGGCTTAGTGTTGATGAAAGGGTTTTAAGGCTCAGGGAAACTTCAATGCTAGAGTAGAGTAGGTCCGCTGTGCAAACGCTAATCCTCCACAACGACGGGAAGGCTCAGAAGACACACCCTTCACTAACCCTAAAAGACACGAAATGGTGAAGGGGCACCTGCACATGTGAAAACTTTAGTTGTTGTTCTTTTCCTTGTACCAGACCTCAAGGTTGGAGATGCTGCCGTTCAATCGCATGATTTAAAGGAAATGGATTTAATTGGGTCCCAAGCTAGCAGAGGCCAGGTGGCAGTACTGAATTGCCAAAGGCAAGGTGTTTGTAGTTATTATAATGAACAGCGTAGACAAAACAATGTTCATAATGGCCTAACCCATGGCAGTCGGCATAAGCAAAGTGAATTTTATGGTGACACAATTTGTATGGATCTTTGGTGCTGGCTAATAGATCATGTGTTTCCGGGCATAGAATAGATAAGAAGACCACTGAATTTTTGTTTGATCTGTATAAGCAGAAAAGTTCTCAAACAAATGAAATAAAGACCACTTTGGATCATGGCAAAAGGCAATCTCATTCCATGAATCAATTTCCAGGCTTGAGCCATTTTGCAGACCCAGAATCCCTTGAAGGAAGAGACAGTCGGGTTTTCCTGAGTAAGGCCTTGGAAAAAATTCCTAAGAATTTTACTGTTAGCCTTTCTTTACTCCTTCCCCAGAGAGACATATGGCCTTTTACAAGGGTAACCGTACATCGGGGGAAAGAAAACAGTCAGACTTACTAGTTCTGAACTGATACTGATTCCAGGTGAAAATTCTAAGAAGCATCATGACCCTTCAGCTAAAGTAGGGGCTGGTGGAGGTCAAGTTTTGGCTGAAGTCTGAATCAAAGCAGGTCCAGTGGGTCCCCAAACTCGTCCTGTGATAATTTCCCCAATTCCAGAATATATGACCGGGATAGATATACTTAGGAGTTAACAGAATACTCACATGGGTTCCCTGACCTGTGGGGTGAGAGCTATTATCATTGGAAAGGCTAAATGAAACCTTTAGCAATGCCTCTGCCAAAGAAAATAATAAACCAGAAACAGTGTTGCATCCCTGGAGGATTTACAGAAATTGGTGCCACCATCAAGGACTTGAAAGATGCAGAGATGGTGGTTCCCACCACATCTCCCTCTGACTCTCCTATCTGGCCAGTGCAGAAGACAGAAGGATCGTACAGAATGACAGTTGGCTATCAAAAACTCAGGAAGTTAGCGACTCTGATTGCAGCTGCTGTATCAGTTGTGGTGCCCTTACTTGAGCAAATTAATACATCTCCTGGCACACAGTTTATAGTTATTGACCTAGAAAATACCTTTTTCTCAATACCTGTCCTTAAGGACCACCAAAAGCAATTTGCTTTCAGTAGGCAAGGCCAGAAATATACCTTCACAGTTTTATCTCAAAGATATGTTAACTCCCCTGCCCTGTGTCATAACTTAGTTCAAAGGGATCTTGATAATCTGTTTCTTCCATAAAATATCACACTGGTGCACTATAAGGATGGCATTATGCTGTCTGGACCAAGTGAGCAGGAGGCAGTTACCACTTTTAACTCATTGGTAACATACATGTATAACAGAGGATGAGAAATAAATCCAACTAAAATTCAAGGACTTTCTATCTCAGTGAAGTTTCTAGGAGTTCAGTGGTGTGGCACATACAGAGACATCCCTTCTAAGGTAAAGGATAAGCTATCACACCTGGCCCCTCCCACCACCATGAAAGAAATACAATGTTTAGTGGGCCTATTTGGACTCAAGAGACAGCACATTCCTCGCCTGGGTGTGTTACTCCAGCCCATATACCAAGTGACTTGGAAAACTGCTAGATTTGTGGGGGTCATGAATAGGAGAACACTCTCCAACAGGTCCAGGCTTCTTTACCACTTGGTGGTGCAGGAGAATTGTCTGTATTCTGTCAATCATGTTTTAAATAAAAGCTGATTGGTCAGGCGGGAAGTATAGTGTGTCAACCAGACCGGAAGTAGAGGTGGAGCGATGAGAACAGGAGTATTATGGGAAGCAGGGAGCTCCCTCTGCATTCCAGCCCAGACCACTGAAGAAGCAACATGTGACCTGCCTTGCTGTGAAAGGTACCGAGCCATATGGCTAACATAGATAAGAATAATGGGTTAATATAAGCTATGAGAGCTAATAAGAAGCCTGAACTAATGGGCCAATCAGTTTATAATCTTATGGAGAACTCTGTGTGATTTTCTTTGGGGCTTGCCAGCTGTGGGGAACTGGGCAGGACACAAACCCCAACAAACAGGCCCCTTAATGGTACAACTTAGACCATGTGATCCAGCGAGCTTGAAAGTACTTGAGGTGGCAGTGGCAGCTAGGGATGCTGTTTGGAGCCTTTGCAGGCCCCAATAGGTGAATCCCAGAAGAGACCATTAGGATTGTGGAGCAAGACTCTAACATCATCTGCAGACAACTGTTCTCCCTTTGAGAGACAGCTCTTGACCTGCTATGGGGCCTTAGTGGTAGTTGAATGTTTGACAATGGGCCACCGAATAACCATGCGACCTGAGATGCCCATCGTAAGTTGGGTGTTATCTGACCCACCAAGTCATAAGGTTGGATATGCACAACTGCAATCCATTCTCAATGGATATGGTGTGTGTGTGTGTGTGTGTGTGTGTGTGTGTGTGTGTGTGTGTGTAGAGATGGGGGGAGTCTATAAATTCGGTTATTCTAGAGAACCCTGACTAATACATTTGGCTTCATGTGTACTTTGTTCATTATTTCCTCTATTCTTATTCTGGTTTTGTTTTTGTTCTTGGAGACAGAGCCTTGTTATATTGCCCTCAATCTCCTGAAGTCAAGCAATCCTGTCCCAGCCTCTGGAGTAGCTAGAACTGCAAGTGTGTGCTACCATATTCAACTTCCTCTTCCTTTTTCTTTCTTTCTGTTAAATGCTCTATTTTATCTCCTCTGTGAATGGCAGCTCTGTCTACTTTGTTATCTTACTGGTTGTTTTAGGATTTATATATCCATCTTACCATAGTCAAGTCTACAAAGTCAGACTAACTCATGTGTAATGCAAGAACCTGCAACCGTCTCTATTCATTTTCCTCGCTTTTCTATATATTTTGTTTCTACACACCTTATAAACTCCTAGAGTGTATGACTTTTGCTTTAAACAACCAACTGCCTTTTAAAGGTATTTAAGTAAAGTTTATAAGATGTCTTCGCTTTTATCCATTTTTAGATCTCTATGGAAATTGAGATTTCCATCTGCCATTATTTTTTCCTTTCCTTTTACTGCTTATCATTACCTATCTCTGCTGGTGGTAACAAACATTTAACTTTTGCATATGGAAAAGTCTTTGAATGATGCTTCCATTGATGAAGAATTCTAGAACGGTATTTCTTCTCTTTTACTTAGTGCTTTAATTTTCCGTCCCACAGTTTCTGCTTCCATTGTTTCTGATGTGAAATCTGCTGTTGTTCTTAGATTTGTTCCTCTGGGCACATCTTTGTCTTTCTCTGACTACTTTTAAGTTTATTCATCACTGATTGTAAACAATTTTAGTATGGCATGCATTATGTCACTTACTTGTGTCTCTTGTGGTTTGTTGAGTTTCTTGAATCTGTTCGTTTCAACACGCTGGAGAATTATCACCCACATTTCTTTACATCTTCCCTGTGCCTCCGCACCTCATTACCATTCTAATTACAAGTTTATTAGGCTGCTTAGTATTCACATCATGGCTCTAGTCTGTGTCAATTTTGATAAGCCCTATTGATAAAAATTCAAGTTCGGAAATACACTGTCTGATGCTACTGGACACCGGTGTCTATTAAATAATGAATGTCTAGGCCACAGTGTCTTACTCAATATTCACTACCACATTATCTCTGTCAACATTCCCCCACTAATTTTTACCTGAACCTGCAGTCCTCACCGTAGAGGTTTGCATGGGGACATTTCATGCCTTTCATGACTCTACTTAATGTGCTCGAAGTTTCATGAGCTTTCTACAGACACAAGGCAGAGCCATAATGACTATTTTAATGTCTGTACCTGCCAATTATACCATGTGTCACTTGTAAGACAGCCTTTGTTGATGTTTTCATCATGTGGGGCCATTTTTCCTGCTTCTGTATATGGATAGCAATCCTTACTGCATCTGAGACTGTGTGCTTTCTTGCAAATAACCTAGCTGTCTGTGGAGAGAAGCTGCCCAGCTACTTGGAAACAATTTTTTTTCCTTTCAGTTCTTGACTTTAAGGTTTGTCAGGCAGCAACAGCGGCATTCTGCTGTAAGCTGATCTGTCAAACCCTGAGGTGCAAACTAATGCACACATGCCTGTGTGTCGTGTGCCCTGTGCACCGCGAAGGGATCCACTCTGGAGGGTGAGGATGGAACCGATAGTGTGTTGAGAGTCCCTCCCTTTGTTGCAATGTTTTCTGGTCTGGGTGGTTTTCCAATGTGTGTGCATTGATCAGTAGTCAGCTGAAAACATGTGGGCATCCTCCAGAAGGTCTCACCATCCTCCTGTTCTTGACTATTTCCTTTCCAGTGGTCTGCTTGTGACCTCCAGGTGCCTTGGTCTTTCCAGATACCAGCTTGTTTTGAATTGAAGACCCTGGACCTGCCAGCCATCTTCCTTCCCCATAGCAGGAGGAGATACTAGAGAGCAAGGTGGAGAGAACTTGCTAGAACAGCCACTGACCACAACCTGGCTGGTAGAAGGCAAGTCAGGAGCTGTAGGCACATGAGCAGTACTTGAAAACGCACAAGTCTCAACTGACTCCCTGACACAGAGACTGTATCCAAAAATTCCCAGTGGGCATCCACTAGCTCTCGTGGAGCATTCTCTTCCCAGAAATCCATAACCCCAGTCCAGATGGCAGTGTCAACCCTCAGCCACCTTCTGGCGGTTTGAGAATAGGAGAAGTAGATACAGTGTCTTTTGGGTGGGGGTAGGGACATCAACTGCTGTCCACTGCAGCTTCATTTCTCTAGAGAGATGGGGCATGAGCCTTTGAAAGATGCTCCAATGCCTGCTGTGTGTGTGTATGTTTAATGCATGCCCAGAAAGACTCCTCTTGGTTGCTCCCTAGGTTAAAAACATACTTCCTATGTTGTTTGCAGATCTGTAGCTCATCTTCATGGCTGTCTACTGAAATAGATAATAATGGGACACCACCCATCTAAAGCTGTCACATGGGGAGCCTCTCTGACAGTGGTTCCCACTCTCAGAAAGGAAAATCCTAGGAATGACAAATTTGATCAGATGTATTGTGAGCAGAGTCTGCACGTTCATTTCCCAGCTGCCCAGACCCAAATAATCACACAAAAACTATATTAATTACAACACTGTTTGGCCGGTGGTTCTGGCATACTTCTAGTTAGATCTATGTATCACCATGAGGCTGTGGCCTACCAGTAAGATTCTGGCATCTTTCTCCTTCAGCAGCTACATGGTGTCTCCTTGACTCCACCTACTCTCTGTATCTATCTCTATTCGGATTTGCCACGTTGCTATATTTTTCCCTGCCACAGGTCAAAGAAACTTCTTTATTAACCAATGGCAATAAAACATATTCACAGCATACAGAGGGGGAATCCCACATCATCATCCAGCTCTAAAAGGTACAGACTCATCCCTGTCACTCTACCAGGATGCCCACACTCCACCCCCATACCACCAGAACACTCATTGTTAGTCCCATCACCCTATCAGGACAGCTACATCCCAGGTTAGTCTCCCCAACAGGATGTCCACTCTCATCACAGCCCAGGTCTCTACTCATGGGGTTTGGTCAGCAGTGAGAAACCATTCTTCCTGAGAGGGGTCCTCTGCACTGTCCCTTCCGGACACTGGTTTAGGGGATGACTGTTGACTTAATTCATGTTGCCCATTCTATGTGCCTCCCACACTGAGGAGAACCAGTGAGACCCGTGTGTCTCTTTCTCCTCTGCAGTCATCACCAGTGAGGATTCTGCTGAAGTCTGAAGGCTCCTTACTTTGAAATGTTTTGAGTGGTGTGTTAACAGTGTGACTTTTCTCTATCTCCGAGAGTTTGAGGATAGCCGCCAAGACTGCAGGGACATGTCACTGCACTCCCAGAGAGCAAGCAGCCCACTTAACTGCACCATGGGTACCTTCACTGTCTAGTGAGTAGGGAATACAAATGGGGGTGCTGTATGTAGAATGTGAGCAACCCCCTTTAGGAGTCAGGAGCCAGGTACAATGCCCTTGTCAAGCCAGAGCATCCCCCAAAATCCAAGCAGAATGTAAGCCACCGTCATAGGGGAGAGTGTAATGATAGTAAACCTAAATGCAGTTTACTACGACTTGAACACTTGACAAACACAAATTCATCCAGGTCTACCAGGCCTGCATGAGCCACACTAGCTGCTGCTTCTTCTTCTTCTTCTTCTTCTTCTTCTTCTTCTTCTTCTTCTTCTTCTTCTTCTTCTTCTTCTTCTTCTTCTTCTTCTTCTTC
>NC_022015.1:31496756-31520814 GCF_000317375.1 Microtus ochrogaster
TTTGGTTTTTCGAGACAGGGTTTCTCTGTGGTTTTGGAGCCTGTCCTGGAACTAGCTCTTGTAGACCAGGCTGGTCTCGAACTCAGAGATCCGCCTGCCTCTGCCTCCCGAGTGCTGGGATTAAAGGCGTGCGCCACCACCGCCCGGCTGCCACACTAGCTTCTAAGCAAGGGCTGTTGCAGGATATTTGGTTAAACTGCGACACCCTGAGACTGTGTTAATAAAATTAGTCTTGAATGGGGGAGGGGTGGAGTCAGTGATTAGTTGACAAGAATTAGTCCTAGAGAATACAGAGAACCCGGGCTATGGATAGAGTGGCATAGGAAGGAATAGGGAAGGACTTAGAGATCTGAGAGCTTTTTGTCCTTCCTTTTTGGTCTGGGTAGTATGGAGAGAAGATCAGCTGGTTGTTCCTCTGCTGCTTCTTTGATCTATCAGGATTGCACCCCAATATCTGACTCCGGATCTTTATTGGTATTAGAACTACTAAGGTAATACAGCAAAGGGCCTTAGACAAACATTGGTTCCTGTCTCTTGCTGGCCCTGATTACATGGGCTTGTGTTTGCACACTGACCTTGCCTCTGTGTCCCCAGAATGCCAAGTGATTACAACTAAATCCCAGTTCCTGGCACCTCCATCTCTGTCCAACCAAAAGCCCATTCCCATTTCTTTTTTTTTTGCAATATCCAAAGTAATGCTTGTGAGCCATATGCTTGGTCAACAGCAATCACTTAGGGAGGCATGCAGAAACCTGGATGCTGGTATTTGAGTCCACAGTGAGAAAGGCCTTCAAACCCGCCCTTGGCGATATCCTCAGAGGCCGGCCTATGGTAGAGATGAGGAAAGGCAGGAAGGTGACCTGGCATGCAGGGACACTGATTTTCTATTTCCCCTTTCTACTGGGAAAAATAAATGTCAAGCAGTGCTTGTCACAAGACTCCTCAGAATGAGCCAAGCATCTAATTCCACAGTTCCATAGCCTCGAGTTACCATAGCCTAGTGATGGGCCTGCTGAGAAAACAGCTCGAAGGTAGAGAGTGAGCAGTGAGGAAGGCTAGGCCTCAGCCACACAGTCAGAGGATCCGGCTAGCCTAGAAGAGCAAGACAAGGCTGAAGAGCCCTGTGAGTGCCCTACATTCCTGCAGGAATGGTATCCCTGCCCTCACCTCACCATGTTGCCCAAGAGATTTCCAGGGATACCTGGGACAAACTGATGCCAGCTAGCTAGGTACTGGGAGCTCTAGGTGCACCGCCTCTCTGTGCCTGCCAGCCTCAGCACCTCCACTGTATGAGAATGCACAGGGAGAGCTATGGAGGAGGTGTGGTGAGCTCTCCACGAGTGTGGAGCTAGGACCCAGAGGCCCACCCACTAGACACTGGGATAGCTCTGTAGTCTAGTGGATGGGCCAAGAGCCTGCTCAGCAATACCTCAGTCTGGCTGCAAGGTACACTGTCCCTGTCTGCATTAGACCTCGCTCTGGTAGATGTGCTGGCTTTCTAGGCCAAACAGAGTTACCACACTTGGTAGCTTGAAGCGGCATCTACTGTTTGGTTGGTCAGGAGCCTGGGCTCAGCATGGCCAGCTCTCCACTAAGATCTTGTTGGAATCAGCATGGAACAGTCTTTCTCTAGACCATCAGAGGAATAGACTCAGGGCACTCAGATTCCTAATGCCTCACCAAGAGCTTCCAAATCCATCCCCTAATGACCGAAACCAATTTCACTTCCTAGAATCTTTCCTCGGGTGGAGCGAGTATAGTGCTATTTATTTGTATTTTAATAAATAAACCTTGCCTGAAGAACAGAGGACAAGCTAAGCCACTAGAGGCCAGGAAGTGGTGTCACACAACTTTAATCCCAGGATTTTGGAGACAGAGGCAGAAGGATCTCTGAGAGTTCAAGGCTACCCTGAGCTACACAAGAACAATCCAGAAAGAGATCCAGTGGTGGTGACTCACACCTTTAATCCCAGCACTAGAGAGGTGGAGACAGGAGCAACGTGGCTAGGCAGAGAAAGGAATATAAAGAGGAAGAGACAGGAACTCAATGGAGTGTGGAGTCTAAGGTTTAATGAAGACATAGTGCCATCTAGGCAGTCTGAGGATCGCCCCTTCAGTCTGAGCATTGGTAAAAGGTCTCTCTAGTGGCTTACTGCTCTGCTTCTCTGATCTTCAGCTTTAACCCCTATATCTGACTCTGGGATTTTATTATTCGTGCCACAGATGAGTCTTTCTTTGTCCCAACAGGCAACCAATCAGCTCCCAAATAACCTCACGGAGACTTATTATTAATTATGAAAGCTTGACCAATAGCTTAGGCTTATTCCTAACTACTTCTTATAATGTAATTAACCCATATTTTTAATATATGTGTTTTTAAATGTGAGTCAGATATCTTTACTCTCTACTCCCCATCCTACTTCCTCTCTGGCTGGCAACTCTGCATTCTTCTTCCTAGCATTCTCTCTGCCTCAAAAATCCTACCTAGCTATTGGCTGCCCAGCTTTTTTATTAAACCAATTACAATGACACATCTTCACATAGTATAAAGGAATGTCCCATAACACTCAGGTCCCAGGGCATGGCCATAGTTCTCTGTCACTGATTCTCCTCATGGCCACTGTCACTAAGTCCACAGGAAAATCGAAGAGCTTCTATCAAGAGAGCCTCTGACACAGTATGACAGCGGAGGAAGCCACTTCCAACACCCCCACCAAACTCTGTAGGGCGGAAGCAGGTCATGGGTGCTGCTGATTCTCACAAGGGTGGGGAGGGGACCAGTGACACAAGACATGCAGACCATAGGACAAGTCCAGGGCTCCCTGGGAGTCTGTCCACCACAGGCCACTAGTCATCGGTAAAGCTGAGCTCCCACCAAACATCCAGCCAAGGTCAAGAAGCGCGGGGTGGGGGAAGGGGGAGTCCAGAGTCCAGGGCAAGTGCTGGCTTCTCCTAAAGGGAAAGCTAAAACCTTGCAGCCCAAGTAAGAATCAAGCCTCCTGTTAAGCTACCAGGTGGAAACTGTTGAAAACAAACAAGCAAGCAGACAAACATGGTTCACTTTATTTTCAACTCTTAACACACAGTCAGTGTTTGCAAACCATAAGGCAATTTTATTTTTCATAACTGGTGATCTCTCCCCCTCCCCAAGGTGGGCTCTCTTTCTGTGGTCAAGGTGGGCCTGGAACTAGCTAAGTAGACCACACTGACCTTGAACTCAGAGAGCCACTTCCCACTGCTTCCTAATACTGGGAGTGTGAAGCCACGCTGGACACAAAGTTCTTTTCAGAGTTGCAGAGTAATAATGGAGACCTCACCCAGGCCTGCCAAGGAATCACTGAGCTCCTGGGGCTGCCAGTGTCACCCACATGTCTACTCAGGCAGTTTTAGTGGGTGCTGCTGAGAGAGCCCAAGTCCACTGCCTGGGATGGAAACAGAGCAATTCAACCCACTGTTCCCCTCCCCCTCCCTGTGAGGGACCCAGCCTCAAACAGACCTGGGAGGAGAGAGAGACCTGGGTGAGTGCTGAAGGAAGCCTTGTAGGAATGCAAACCGCTTTCCGGGGAGGTAGATGTGAAGTCTGCACTTTTTAACTAATCTCTTTGGACAGTGAACTCCATAAACAGCCACACACAGTCACAACAGCAGAGCTCAGCCAAGCTATGGATGAGGGAGGGTGGGAAGCTCTAGCGACTCATTCCAAAAGGTGGAGCTGGAAGAGAAAACCTTGTACTCCACCACTTGCCGGGAGTCCCTGCTGTTTCCTGTGGTCCAAATGCCTGCAAAGGAAGCCAGCACAGGCAGGCCCAGTGCCCAGCTCTAGCTGTGTCCCTGATCACCAACTACAGAGGATCCGGTATCAACGACAGAGAAAGCGTTCCCATAAAATCATAAATTTGCATTTAACAGATTTGCATTCAACAAACTTGTTCATTTCAGATAGTATTTGTGACTTTTGGAATATTAATCTTTCAGATAGCCAACTCTTTTATAATGAACTTTGTGGATCCTATATAATATGCATAGGAACCACTGATGTGGAAATTTAAGAGTCCATGGGTATGTCTCACCACTGGCCCCCTGGAAAACTTAGTGGCAGCGGTATTTCAAGTGTCAACACAAAACCACAGCTCTTGTCTCAAAGGGAATAAAAGGTAGTTTATTCTGAAGCCAAACAAGCATATGGCCTAGGAAGCAGAGAGCTAGGTTACCCCAGGTTCCATGACCAACACAGAAGCAGTTTCATGAAGTTTTATAGCAACAGAAAATAGAAAGTCAAAAATCAGGGCAATTTTAAAATAGATCAGAAGAACCATCAGCAAGGAGGCTAGAGCAAGAATAGGGATTCTCAGGGGCTGTAGGTTGACATTCTTAGCTTTTGGGTTAGAGGAAACTAGATGTCTACTAAGTTAATAGATTCCAAAAATGCTTTTTGTCATTAGTCATGGGATATCAGTCCCGACACAGAGGTGGGCAAGGAACAGCTATTACGCCCCCCCCCCCCCACGGCAGTTCTCAGGAGTCCGTCTCGTGGATACGCCTTCTTTCCAAGAGTTCTCATTAACACAGGGTTCATGCTGGAGTGGTTTTTATTCTGAGAGGTGGGGGGAAGGGCACAGCTACCATATCTGCAGCATCCAACTGTTCTCTGTCCCCACAGGAGGGAGACCCAGAGAACCAGAGAAGAGGAAAAGCAAGAGGAAGGGTTTCCCAGTGGTTGCTGGCATTATCAGTCACAGATGGGAAGACCAGGCTGTGACGTCATGTCTCTGGCAGGCTAATCAAGTTTTCAGCCCCCAAGGAAGGCTCATGGGTGAAAACACAAGACTTCAGCTTTAGTTACACCATGTCTTTATGCTCCCTGGGACACACTGATCCAACACTCTGGTTTTCCTCCACATAGTTCATGTGTCTAGCCAAACAGAGGAACGGAGAACTCAGGTGAGTTCCTCTGCCTCCTCCAATGTGCCTCCCTATGGATGCTGGCTGCGTGGCACCCCTCAGGGCAGTTGGGAGATTTCTCACTCTCCTTGTAGAATGCAGCTGTAGAACAAGGTGTACAGTTCATCCAATGCAGGCAAGCCCTCTGTGCTCTCAAAAGCACATGGAGTCCACCGGGCTGTTTTCCCTAACACAGAAAATGGTTGAACTGACTTGGTCCTCAGAGCATCCATATGACACCCAGGCTATAAAAACAGCAGCACCGACTGGCTGATGGTGAGTCCAACTTGCTGCTGGCACAGAATTTCATCCTCACTGCAAGCCATTCAGTGACCCACGGCACCGGGTCACCTGCTTTCCCGTGGCCTATGTTAATAACATTAGAGAAAGTCACAACCTGTGTGAAAGTGAACGAATGATCATTTCCTCTGGGCCTTTCAGGCCCAGCTACTGCTCAGAAGCCCAGAGAGGCTGGGATGAAAAACAGAGACTGGCAGAAGGCGGACCTGGATCCAGATCCAAGGTGAAAATCGTAACCCATGGTCCACAGCCCTGAACTTAGCTGTCTGTGCAGAAAAGCAATTTCATGAGAACTGAAATAACGAAAGGAACATATGCTCTAGCAAGCATGTGCCTGCATCGATTTTAACAAGCTCCAGAAGGAATTCAACGAGCGTGAGTGGCTAGGTACCCAAAAGTGCCCTGCGCTCCACCATCATCTTTCAAACGCTGCCACTCACCGTTCCTTGAACATCTCCTACTTCCCTGCACAATGCAAGGGTGCGGGCCATTTGGAGGTCAAGTTTCTGCAGACACACCTGCTTCCTTATTTCCCCAACACTCTAGCGTGCTTTGTCCCACAGCTGCTAAACAGCTGTTACTTTTCAAGTACCATGAGCAGTTGAAATGTATACAAAGCAGGCAGAGTACCCCCAAGGCTCCTGTAGGTTCACTGGACACGAAGGGGCCCCTTCCTCATGGGACCACATCCAGTCAGTTTGTTATTACAATAACCATAGCCTAGCTCTAGACAGAGTGAGTCTGCATATTTTCCTAGATTTCCTCAAAAAAAAAAAAGTGCAAGTCTGTTTACATCACAATGGCCTATGTCCCTACGGAGAAGAGAGCAGCATATTTCAGACTTGTCGTCTCCATAAAGGGAAAAGAAAAGAAATCTAAAAAACAAAAAAAATTTACAAAATCTTCTCAGAAAATGGGACGTACAGTCATTTATTTTCCTGTCACCATTTATGAATTGCAAAAATTATATTTGGTCAGTTATAAAGCATAGCAAGTACAGGCCACACACACCCCCCGGACCAGGAGTGTATGAGAGTTTTTGCTCAGAACACTCTTGCTTTGTCATGCGCTCTCAGTCCCTTCCAGCCCACCCCACAGTCACACTGGACATGTGAGACCACCTGCCCCTCTATCCAAACTCCACCAAACTGATGCCCCTACTACCAAGATGCCCACCACCACCACCATGAGGCACTGGAATAACCTCCTGCCTCAGATCAATGAGGAGACCTCAGCAACAAAGGCAGGAGTGGAAGAAACACACCCTGTGTGCCCACTCTCGCGAACGCTTCAGTGTTTGCTGACTAAGCTATTTTGGAACTGTAAAGGGCTCCTGTGATGTGTGGATTTTCACAAAAATCTGTTGACTGGATTATTTTTTTTCAAATTGTATTCAGAGCATGGGGGCTGGGTGGTGATGCTTGGGTATCCTTTGATTCAAATCAGTGAGTACTTATTGGATAATTCCACCCACTCCATTATAGAAAAGAGAAGTAAACTAAGTTGCTCCCTCATGCAGAGACCAGCATAAAAATTCTTCCAATTAAGATTTTAAAGTATAATATTAGGATTTCAGAGACATTTTATTCAACTGATTTTGGGGTGTGTGTGTGTGTGTGTGTGTACATGCATGCATGTGTGTTTAAGTCAGGATGAAATGGATCCACAATCAAGAACACTAGCTGGCCTTCCAGTAGACCAAGGTTCAGTTGGCATCCCACAACTGCTTGTAATTCCAGTTTGAGTTGACCTGACAGCCTCTTTTGACCTCCACAGGCACCAGGTATGCATGGAGTGTACAGGCATATATGCAGGCAAATCCACACACTTAACAATAATAAAATAAAATCCATATTTTTTAAAGCCAAGAGTCTTAAAGGCCAGACTGTCCTGGAACTTGGGTTCTTTCCCCTGCTTCCTGAGTACCATGCTTGCAAGTGTACGCTACCCTGCCTGGTTCCCCCTGAAGTGCTAAGCGTGTGGAGGCTGCCTTTCCATGCCAATGGAGACATAGCCACACTATCCTCTTGCATAGCTACACAGTCTGTGTTTGTGCTGATTCAGTCATCTGTATAAGTCTCTTATTAAATCGGGAATTGGGGTTGCATTTTTGGCTCTGACAGCATGACACAGTCCTGCAGAGCACACTGGTACCTACATTCCAGATTACATACAAACAATAGAGACTATAGGAGATTTTTTTTGGAGGGGGCATGCTCTGAATGGACAGAATCACAGGCCTGGCAGGTTCCACTGGTTAAACAAGACACAGCCCACCAAGTCACCTGAGACACAGGACTGACCTAGCAGTGAGGCGTCTCTGGTACTCCCCAACTTAGCACCTCTGCATGCTTAGCAAAGCCAAGTCATGGCTCCTGCCCCTTGAGCTAGGCCTGTGGGTTAAAGGGAAGAGAGGTTAGGAAATTGCAGGAAGGCTGGACCACTCCAAGAAAATGAGTGGCCTCTGGCCTCATGCTCCTTCTCACCACCCATGAGTCAGACTTGGAGTCAGCCAGAGAAAAGCCAACAGTAACCACCAAGGATCCTGAGCCTGAACCCAGCAGAACGCTGGACCTGCCTGCACAGCTTGTTGCCTCTCTTCCTCCGGAGTTTCAACCTCCCAGCAGGTGGCTGAGGCAGCGCCATTCTCTGTGGACTCCACACAGCACCTCTGACGTGAAGGACATCTGCCTGAGGATGTCACTGTGTTCTTAGGAGGAAGTGGAGAAAAGGTGTCTGTTTTTAATAAAAATAAAAGTGACTGTAAACTACACTAAACACGTGAGGGCGGCTGCAAAGCTAAATCGTCCCAAGGATGAAGTCTATCCACACACCCCCACCTGGCAACTCCAAAAGGCTGCCCTTGGGAGGGAGCATTGGAGAACTGGGAGCAGGTGTGCAGCCTTTGCAAAACCTGCCACCCGGGAACTGCATCTGTGCAGGGGGATGCAGGAAGCCACTCTGTCCTGTCTGTCTCCCTACTGATGCAGAAATCCTACTTCCCCCTCCAGAGCAACCTTGACTTCGTTACTTTCCAAGTGCGTAGTTCATGCTTTAGCTAGCTACAATCACTTCTAAAGCTGTTAGAGAAGAGAAATCAGACATGCATTATGCACCAGCCAGATAGGATTCCACACGTTCCTCTCCTGAGATCAGTGAACACACTCTCTGGCTTGTGCTGCTGGCAGATTGGCCTTGGCAGGGATAATCAGAAGCCCTGGTTAGGGAGAGGAGATAGAATGTCTTTTTCCACCAGGAACCCAGAGTATGACAGGGAATGACTCCCATGGCCTGGTGGTAGCTGTCACTTGCATGGAACAAATGATGATTTGACCCTGGTCACTTTGACAGGACAGGGCTGAGGTAAGCAGAGGACCGAGAGGAAACTGCTTTTCCATTAACTACTCATCCTTCAACAGGAAGAGAAGCGCTTACTTCAACTTGGCTAATGGTTCCTTCTGCCTAGTTATCCAGAGATAACTCCACTGCAGGAAGGACTCCTCTTAGGCGGGGCTGCACCAGCTTTTATACTGGTCCAACTGGTATTTGCTGTGGATAGAATGCCATTACAATGAGCTCTGATCCCAGTGAATGATCCTCAGAAGCATTTCTCATGACCCGGATGTGACAGTGACTTCAGGGTAGGACAAAAGTGTGGTCTTGCATTTGAAGACCATGTCTGCTCTGAAAGTGGGTTGAGAACTTCTGGAATATTCCAGAAGTCAATCAGGCTGTTACTAATGAAAAGACCCAGTCAGGGTCCCTAATAGCTTTCTCTTTCCTTCAATATGCTTAAAGTTTCTAGAGCAGCCCCCAGCATTGTGATACATGCCTGTAATCCCAGCATTCAGGAGATTGAGGCAGAATATGGCCACAAGTTCAAAGCCTGTATTTAGACCCTTTCTCAAAATTTTTAAAAAAAAGGTTCCATATATTACATGCAATGATTTTAATGATAGAAGTATTCATTTCTCTGGAGACGGCTATATAATCACTCATGAATGGCAAGACCAGGTACATGCATAAGCTTCCAGTTTCCAAAGACTGGAGAGAGAAAGCACAAGGCACATAGTGATGATACAGCCGCAACTTTAAAAATGGCTTCCTTACCACACCTGAGCATCCTGTCCACTGACATCTTATCTGTGAGGCCCATGAACTCAGGATGGACATGGGAAACTGCCTTCATCCTGCTTTTCCACCCTGATGCTCCTGCACTTCTAAGGTGTCCCAGGGAACAGCGGTCATCTGGAAAAACCTCCACCACCAGCAGCAGCCTCTTCTCAGAGTCTCCCATATTCCTGATGAGCAGTGTGTCTAAGAGAAGGCAGGAGGAGGCAGTGAGCCTCTGCCAAGCACTGTCCCTGCGCACAATGTCAGCTGCACTCCTGGCCGCACTGACGGATTCCTTCCCCATAAAGGGACAGTATTACTCTCTACTCATTTTCCATGGCAGACACAATGAGGAGTCTCAGTGACATGTAATAAATGCTAATAAAGGCTACCTGCTTTCGTCTGACAGAAACGTGTGCTCTGCAGCACCCTACGCCACCAGAAACACACCAGCTCTGCTGTGTGAAAACACTATTTCCAAGTACCACCATCTATTTCCCAGCACAGGAGGACACAGTGACTCTTTTTGTAACTACCTTTGGGTAACTTGGTAAACTGTCCACCTCAAAAGGTGTCAAAGTGGCCTTGACATTTGATAGAAAGTTTGGCGTACAATAATGACAGCTTAGCGGGGTGGAGGCAAAGTCAGAATCCAGGAGGACAGTCTTTGGGGTCAAGCTGAGTGATGACGAGGACCATCGGTCCTCTAAGGATGGGTACTGCTTTGTTCTTGGGGTGGGGTAAAGGGTGGCATCTTTGTAGGACTTAGTAGCAGGGCATCTATGACACAGGCCATGGCTGTGTATCTGTTCCCATCCCTGTACTCTCCTTTCAGAAGCTGGCACCCATAAGCAGATGACATATATCTGCAACAAATATCCCTTTGCTTGCACAGCAGGACATCTGGGTGTGTGTGCATGCATGTGAATGTACACACACTTTCAGACAGTATGGTGGTTAGCATTAACTGTCAACTCTAGAGTCACCTGGGCAATGGTCCTCTTTGTATGCCTAGGAGGCGAGGGTTGTCTTAACTGAGTGAGCTGACGTGAGGCCTGCTCATTATAGGTGGCCTCATTCCCCAGCTGAGACCTCTGTACATAGAAAAGAGTTCAGCAGCAGCATGCATTCATCACGGGCTTCTTATCTGGATACAATGTAACTAGTGTCTGCTTCTTATCTGGATACAATGTAATCTGGATACAATGTAACTAGCGTCTGCTTGTTTATCTGGATACAATGTAACTAGTGTCTACTTCTTATCTGGATACAATGTAACTAGTGTCTGCTTCTTATCTGGATACAATGTAACTAGCGTCCGCTGCTTATCTGGACACAATGTAACTAGCTTCCTCAGGCTCCTCCCCCTCTAACCTCACCACCATGGCACACTGTAACCTAGAACCCCAGAGCCAAAATAAACCCTTTCTTCCTTAAGTTACTTTTGTTAAGGTACTTTTATCACAGTAACAAGAAAACCTGGGCAGTGAGCAGCCACAGGCTACTGGTATTGGAACAGTGTTTTTCCAGGTCAAGCTTTCCTGCCCTTCGTGGCCTCTCAAAATCAAGTAGAGATATTAGAAAAGGCTAAGCAGAGAGGTACAACCAGGCAATTTTTGCTTTTGTTAGATTAATCCCAATATCCTGCCATTAGAAGAATCCTACTTTCACGAAGGGAAGAAACATGTTAGAAACGACCTGGTGACTATGGTCTGACTAAGTGCCATCGAATAAGGTACATCAGGTATGACACTGTAGAATTTCCAAAATCTCAAGCAATGCCCCTCCCTTGGAAAGAGGAGCAGCATCTGACCATCCAAGGAAGGTGGTTCCAGCTCCCTGCTGCCTCCTGCAAGATCATCCGGAAGTGTCCCAGCTTCTGTCATGTCCCCTCTTCTGGTCATCAGTTGCAGGCCTGACTTTTCAGACCCATGGAGTGTGGTAGGCCCCTTGTGTGTCACCAAGCCTGGATGCCACATCTGGGTCACTACTGAGCCTCTCGGGCGGCATTTTTCTTTCTACACGTTACAAATTAGGATTTGCATAAACTTGATGACTTTCATACTTAGAATATTAATAACAACATAAGTGCTAGTAAACTATGAATCAGTAAAATAACACATGACCACATGTCAAGTACCCCAGATCTTGAATAATTACCACTTGAAACATCTTTGAAATTTCTAAGTGAGCACTAATTATCACCATTTACATGGGAAACCACGGGGATTTTTAAATTCCCATATGCTGTTTGTTAGGGACAGAGACAATGATTAAGACAGGAAAGGGAGGGCTGAGTTTCCTGATCATATGCAATAATTGGTTTGTTACTGCGACATCCCAGGCCCTGAGTGGGATGTCCATGAGGAGACATTTGTATCTGGAGGGAAAAGAATCTCCTAGAGGCCTGTGTGCACACCTCTCCTGAGGGATGGGCTGGCAAGCTTCCATTTTGTAATTGTTTTCCTTATTGACACTTAGATTAATTCACCTCACAAGTGTAAAATGCCCTCCTTTCAGGAAGTCCCCTTGATTTATACAGTCACATTGGGTTCCGTCCACCAGGGGTATTGATCTTTCATTATTTTCCTATCTGAGAAGTTACCCAGACCATCTCAGTGGCTAATAAAAGGCCTTCTTATTATGCTCAATTAGCTTTATCACTTGTCATTGGACATTTAGGATTTTTGTTTAAATATTGTCTTTATAAAGATTAATTCAAGGAAAGATCAATAAGTCACACCCTAGTGGCCCAACAAAGAATGAGACACCAGAGGGAAGTATAACCCACATGGCTATCCTGACTTTGCCCTAGCCCTGGGTCTCAGAGTTGCCTGCCTGCTTCCCAGAGGCAGTGGCCAGGCCAGATGTTGGTGGGTTCCCATAGGCTCTCAATGAGCATTTTACCCAACCCCTTACTCCTTGAACCTCACCTCCTCAGAGTGTTCTAAAACCAGATGAAACACACAAAGCTGAGCACAAAGGCAGATGTGGGGAGAGGTGATGTCCCTTTTTGTACCTCCTACCCCAGTACACTCTGTTGTTCTTTTGGAAAACTACAACTCCCAGACTCCCCCTGGACTATGGTTGCCTGTGCGCACACCTGCGCGCAGGTGTGAGATATTCTTCCCAGATTGCCTTGGGCCCCCCGTTAAAAGGCAGGGGCCACACAAGGCCCCCCTCCTCGTCCTGCCTTTTCCTTGTGTGTCCCACATCCTTCGTCCTTTTGTGTTTCCCTCCCCCATTAAAGTGGACCCACGTGGGAGCCGCCGTGTCGTATCTGTGTTTGTTCCGCCGTGCGTGTCTGTCCTGTGCCCCGTGTTCAAGAAGAACACCCCTGAACCCCCCCCCCTTTTATTATTTTTTAAGAACAACACACTCTATCAGTGACTGTGCCCGCACCATCTGGGGACAGTGAGCACCTGACTCCAAAACCAGCAGCTCAGTGCTCATGGGTGAGGAGGCAGTATATAACATGCCTGTTTCCAGAAGAAACAGAGACACAGGGGTGCAGGCATGCCCCCCATCTCAATGACAACACATGCCTCCCCTAAGGCTTTGCTGCTCCCCAGAGGTCTGGAGAGTCCTTCACATACTTCCAATCCCCACTGGAAACTGCAGGGTCACCAGACTTCCAGTGGCTTCTCAGCATCACAGCCCAACCTCTGCTCCAGCTAGGGTCGTGAGGTAGCATCTCCGAGAACATATGCCTACCAGACCTCAGAGAATGGCCAAGGCTCACAAGCAGCTTCAAGTACCTCTCAGAGAGGCGTATATTCATTCCCTCTATAGCTGTGCAATACGGGAATGGGGGCAGACAGAGAGATGCAAGGCAATATCAGACTGGTAAATTAGGGAGTGTTTAACCCCAGCCTTATGCAAACGGGCACCCCACTCCATCCTCAGCACTCAGACAGGATGCCATGTCCTCCACAGCAGCCCAGACCACATGGTATTTTGTTTCTTGATTTGGCAGTCCCACTTAAAGGGAAAATGCCAAATACGGGGTGCAGACGCTGCTGCTGTCAACTTCATCACCCCAAAGAGAAGCACAACCAGTCCTCATCTGCATGAAAATGTGAGTGCACCATGGGAATCCAGGTAGGTGTGGTTAGCATGGAGCCTGTGCCCATGAGCTGTATCCCAGAGTCTGCGTCCCCTTCCAGTGGACAGCCAAGAGTGTTCTTTCTCTCCAGCTGCACACTGAATAATAGGCTTCCTGCTGCCTCTGTTCTAGCTGAGAGGAACCTCGTGCATGGTCTCGGCTCCAGCAACAGGAAAGTGCGGGGACTGGGGGTGTACTTCTGCCTCCTTGTTTATAGCTATTTGCATTTTGATCACTTGAGACTTGAAGGAGACTCAAAGGAGACACTCCAAGGTCCTTTCTCTCCCTCTGACTCATCTGCATCAGCAAATATGCATACAGATGGCAAAGCCACCTCCAGCTTGCAGCTCTCCAGCTACCATCAGTGCCTCCTTCCTGACCCTTGTCGCTGGCTGGCATCAATTTGTACTTGCCTGTTACCAAATTAGACCCAGTAATTAGGCTGCAGCTGGCTGCATAAGGGCCAGGCTAGACTCCTTGCCGATTAGGTTGACCGGGACACCTGCTGGCGAGGGAGGCCGAACAGAAAACAGGGAGCCCTCTGACATGGACAGCAGCCAGGCAGGCATCACTTGGACAGTGGACAGTGGCCCTGGGTGCCCCTGCCAGGGACGTCAACTCTACCGACTGGCTGGGGGCCATCTCCCAGGCAACACATCTTGACAACCACAGGAGGGGCTCCTTCCAGATGAAGCTGTGAATTTGCAACTTAGCAGAAGGCGAGTTCTCTGCTGTTTTTATGGGGTGTACTTATCACATTTTCACAGACAACGTAAACATAATTTTAAGTATCAAGCATCTTTAATGTCTTTATTCCTCAGGAAGTGACAGTAAACGCTCCTCTATTAATGGGCTGTTTGCTGTAAGGAGGAGATAAAAACCCCTATTCTTCTCAGCTGGTCCAATCAGCATGCTTCACTTTGGCTGCGGGAGCATCCATCTCCCTGCCTGCTCTTCCTTCAGTGCTAATTTGGAGTTATGACACTGCTCACGATGCCCTTCAAATTGAGCCTGATTTGAATCCCAGCTTTGAAAACAAGGTTCAAGGTTCATTCAGCACTCCTTCCTGGCTATTGCATGGGCCCTCATTTCTGCTTCTGTAAGCCCAATTGTTGAAAATTGCCTTTGTGAAGTTCCCCTGAGAGAAGGCAGCTGCTTGGAGGAACAGTCTTGTGGGACTCAGGTTCAAGGGTGGCCTGGGGCACAAATACCTGGAAACCATCCCACCCACAGAGAGAGAGAGAGAGAGAGAGAGAGAGAGAGAGAGAGAGAGAGAGAGAGAGAGAGAAGCCTGCTCGTTTTCATAGTTGGAATCCCATGCCTGAAACTAAAGACAGTGACAGCAGTGGCTGGTGCCAGCTCTGTGGAGTCTGCCTGACCATCATTCCAAGGCCCAAACTATCTCCTTCACTTACACACCTCCCCACTCAGAGATAAACCGCTTATTAATCAGGAACACAGCCACATCTCAATTTGCAAGCTGCTTCTTGTCTACTCCAGCAGGCAAGTGAATGTGAGCACTTGCCTGTCTCGTGCCAGACAGTGTGCTAAGAAGCTCAGAGTTCCCCTAAAGTGACTTGGGGGAAAGGACAGCCAGCATCAGGGGTCCTGTCTGCAAAAGCAGAGCCCACCGTTCACCTGTGAGCCTCCCTCCTGGCGTTCACTGATCTGAGCAAGGCTTTCAATTGTTTCTTGGGTCCTGAAACTTCATCTCTTGGCAAGGTGACTTCAGATCTGAAACTTGGCTTGTGCAGAGGGACCCTGTACCACACGTGGGTTAGACAGAAAGGCTGCTGTTGACCTAAAGAGGTGAGAACTCGTGCACAAGCAAGATGGAACCCTTGAAAGTCACCACCCACAGGGCCAGTTGTGATACCCATACCCAACTTGGTGCAGCTGAGCCTCACAGTCACTCAGACCAAGGTTCTGGACAGGGGGCCGAGTGTTTGTTTAAGGCCCCATGTCAGTGGATGTCACAGAACAGAATCAGCCTTTGGAATCAGAGCAGTGGGGTCCAGTCTCAGCTCTGCTGTTGTTCTGTGTGGCCTTTATTTTAGCTGAGGACACCAAATTAACTTTCATCCTCCCACCAAGGAGGCCGGTAAATGAGGCACCTGGGCACTGGCAGGGATTCAGTGGGTGTCTTGTTTACTGAAATCAACCAGCCTTTCCCGGTACTCTACAATCTGTGAAATGGTGATTGCATGTGTCCTGGCAAGAACTATGTGTTCTCAACTTGGAAGCAGAGCCGCTGGTAAACACGCACATACCAGCAGATGTAGAGATGCCAAGTTGACTGCAGCCCCTCCCCTAACAGGATCGTCCTGGGACCCCCAGTCCACAGTGCTAGGGCCATATCAGAGTGTCATGCTAAGTAGACCAGGGACTCTAGCTGCTACAGGAATAATAACCTCTCACACAGCATTGACACACAAGGCACACACATACTCATTCACAGAGGAGCAAACACACCTAAGAACACACACACGCACACACCAGACAGCACATACATTCGTTCAGGTACACACATGCATGCCACACAAAGGAGCAAACACACCTGAAGACACATAGAACTCATACACATACAATAGCACAGCACAAACACAAGAGAACAGAAGCACACACACATGAAGACATGCAGCATTCACACACACACACATCATACT
Organism: Microtus ochrogaster; assembly: GCF_000317375.1. NCBI lineage: Eukaryota > Metazoa > Chordata > Mammalia > Rodentia > Cricetidae > Microtus > Microtus ochrogaster. Next base: position 31,512,882 of record NC_022015.1, read on the forward strand.
CACAGAGGAACAAACACACCTAAGTACAAACAGTACTCACAGACACACATCAGTAAAACACATACACACACACACACACACACACATACATACAGAGGAGCAAACACACTTGTGCACACAGAATATATACACACAGCAGAGCCCATACACACTCACACAGAAGCACATGTGCACACAATTGTGCATACATCACTCACACCAATACACACATGCCTTCATTACTCATATGTGACCACTGGAGCATACATATGCTTGTGCACACAGCACTCACAAACATACATCAGCACAGCAGATACACATCCACCAGGGCACGCACACACTCCTGCAATGGGCTTGGCCCTCCTATATCAGTTAGCCATCAAGAACATGCCCCTCTGACATGCCTACAGGCTATATGTCAGGGGCAACTCCTCAATAGAGGTTCTCTTTTCCCAAGCTGAACCTCCCTTTTAAATTGATAACCAAGATTAGCCATCACAGAGCCCATCTCTGAACCCATTTCACAGACCTGAAAGCTGAGACCCATCATGAGACCCAGATCCCAGACCAGCTGCTTCTCCTTTCTGCTCCCAGCCTGCCTTCTCTCATCAGGTGATCCTCACCAAGTGTCCCATGCCCTGGGCGCAGGAGGGACTGCGGTACAGAGGCCTGTGACACCGGATGACCAAGGCTATGGGATCCCAGTCAAGGACCTGTGAAGACCTGGCCAGCAGGAGGACCAACTTGCTCAGATATGGTAGATTGCTATTCTTCCCTGAGACCTGGAGTCTAGCTTGTGTACCCAGAATTCCTCAGGGGCTGCCTCCGAAGTCCCTGTTTAACAGAGGAGGAAATCAAGGCAGTTAGCATTCTTGGGGCCACCCATCAGAAGGCAACCTGGAGCCAGGAGTCTCATCAGCCTCTGGATAGCCCACACCCAGAGGCTGCCTTACCTGTGCTGAGGACGGGGCTGGATGCTGCGCCCCCAGCCCCCCCATTTCCGTACCATCGGGATGACATGTGTCTGGTTTAGTTCACATGTGACTGGGGAAAGTGGCCCGGTTTAAAAACAGATTTGTCCATGAATATTCATGTCTTGTGGGAACAGAACCACTGCAGACAAGTGCTGGGGGCCTTGTTTTGAACGTTTCTCGGATTAGGGAAACCTGCAGTTTCCTGGTCACCCCTGCCCATGTTTACGGATAATTACTTGTGGGAAGCTCTGTAGCTTCTCCAGCTAAGACCTCCCTTTCTTTCCTGGGGTCGGTTCTGCTCTGAATTCGCTGTGTGCTCGCACCATCTGGAAGGTGTAATTTGCAGCTCAATTACTTCTTAGGCTCTTAAGAACTGCTTTTCCCCAGTGGGTGTTTCTCCTCAAAAGTTACTTTCCTTTTTTTAATACATAATTTCCTTTAAACTACCCCTGACACTCATGTTATGCTTTGCTCTGGAATATTCTATAAAAATGACACTGTGACCTCTGTTACACAGAGGGGGAAAGGCTAACCCACTTGGCATTTCAGCTACCATGTGTGGGAATCACTCGTGAAAAGACCCTCTCCCCTAAAGCCATCCACTGTCCCAAGCACTAGGTCCCGGGGCTTTGCCCAGAACATCAGTACCTCCTGCACTCACAGGGATGAGGAGGCAAGGCATCCAGGATGTAAGAAGGACTCCCCCGGGGCAGGACCACAGTGTGGCACCTACACAGAGTAGCTGGACTGCCTGAGGTTGATACTGATGCCAAGGTACAAACTACAGGTCAGGAGGAAGCTTATCAGATGTGGTCACCACAGTAGCATTCTGGATCACAGGAACAGGGTGCAGAAAGAATCAGAAACCAGAGAAGGAGGTACAACCCCAGAGATACCCAGGGGTACCAAGCATGTGAGGGCACAATAAGAGCAAAGTGTTCAGGAGAAAGGCTCAGAGCACTAAAGAGAAGAGGTTTGAGCATCACTTCGGTGGACACAATTTGAACCAGAAGAGGATGCTCAGCAACTCTGATGGGTGGAGATACTCATCCAGTCTTATAAGATCCAGGACTAAGGATGAAGAAATGGGGCTGGACAACAGTTAAATACATCCTTCTGTGTCAGACAACTCTCCAGAAACTCACCAAAGGGAGAAAGGGCATTTCCACTACACATAATATTCTCCCTGGGTAGAAGGTTCTAGAGCTATCTCTTTAAGCTTTCTCATAATGGCAAAGATGTCCAAGTGCTTTCATGGATCAAGCCAGCATGCCTGGACACTGTCTTGACTAGGGTCTCTTCCCTAGGAGAGGGGAATTCCTAACTATTGCCTGTGACCAACTCTGAGGGTTCTTCATCACCAAAAATGGATGAAGGCCTCTGATCCAAAGGACTCTTGATTTAAAAGAGCGTGGAGACAGGACTTGCCTCCCAAAGGAATAGAGCCCTGTCACTCTCATTCCAGCGAAGGACATAGAGGTGGGACTAAAATAGAAACCAGAGTGAAAGCAATGATCACTTACCCAACTTCTGTAATGTAAATGGAATACTGTGTCGGCAAAGACAGAAGACCACATGACTGCATCGCTTGATGCAGAAAAAGCATTTGGCAAATCTAAAACTCACCCAAGATTGGGAGGAGGATGCCACGGGAGAAGGGACTGGAGCTTTCAGCAAGTTAAAGATAAGAGAGAATCAGCTTCAAGGATATTCATAAAAATAAATCCACTTCTAACAAATCAAGTTGACAAACTAAGAGTAGGAGCAAAGCCTGTCACCACTGTTACTCAACCCTGTGCCGGGATCCCAGCCACATCATGTGCACACGGCACAGCATCCAGGCGCAGGTTAGAGAACATTGCGAAGGAGTCAGCTCTCTCCTTCTACCCTGAAGATGCTGAGAGTTGAACTCAGGCCGTCTGGCTTGGTGACAGGCACGTTTACCCACCGGGTTGTCTGGCCAGCCCAAGAACATAGTTTTTAAAGGCAGAGTCGGAAGAAGAAATAAAGACATCTCTGCTTGCACAGTGTCATGGTCAACCACATAGAAAATTTCCCAAATGATACCAAAGGCAAAACATTCTCAGAACTAATTAGTGAATTCACAGGTTCATACACAAAACTACATTGTATTTCCACTGACAAGTGTGATTACATAAACAGTTAGATTAAAACCATAAGGCCACCAAATACCGCAAATATTACTCTCAAAAACATTGAATCCTAGGCTGAAAATGACTTTTAAAACATGTACACCTTCATCTGTCAAAAACTAAAAAACACTGTCTTGCATGATGGTGCACATCTTCGATCTGAGGACTCAGGAGGCAGAGGCAAGCAGATCTCTGGCATTTCATGGTCAGCCTGTTCTACATAGCAAGTTTCAGAAGAGTCACGACTACATAGAGAAACCTTGTCTCAAGCAATAACAACCACAAAAGCACACAAAAAACCCAAAAGTCAAAGGAGATGTGAATAAATGGAGGCATTTGTGTTCAGAGATTCAAATGCTCAACAGTAAATGTCAATTCTCTTTAAATTAGTATATTTTACACAGTTTCTATTTTTAAAAATCATGTATTTTTTTAAAGATCAAAACACATCCATTTAAAATGCACATGAAAAATACAAGGAACTAAAATAGAAAAAACAACTCCGAATAAAACGACAGAATTCAGCCTTCCAATGTTAAGGTTTTTAAGTAGCTACAGCCGTCAAGAGTTTGTGATACCTACAGAGGGATGGATGCTCAGGTCAAGGGAACAAATACAGAACTCAAAGAATGAATCCAATCCAATCCACAAGTGTGTGCTCAACTGATTTTTAACAAAGGGCCAAAAGTAATTCAATGGAAGAAAGAACTTTCAACACGTCATGCTGGAGCCATAGAGAAAGGGGAGAGGGAAGGAGAGACAGGCAGACAGATAGACAAAGACATTCAGACAGACGGGCAGATTCTGGCTTAGCTTTTATACCTTGCAGAAAATTGAACTGAAAATAGATCCTGAAGTTGAGTGTAAAACTACAAAATAATTATAATAAACACAAAAGACATTTTTTAAAGGATCTAAAACCAAGCAATGAGTTTTTTTTTTTCAACCTTATGTATATGTCAAGGGTGAGTGTGTGTGCATGTAAGCGTAGACTGCCACAGAGTTCAGACAAGGGCATCAGTGTCTCCTGGAGATGGTGCTGCCCAATATGTATGCTGAGAACCAAACCTGAGTCCTCTGGAAGACTAGTACATGCTCTTAACTGCTGAGCCAACTTTCCCGCCCCTCAAGCAAAGAGTTACTTGACATGGCATCTAAATCCCAATCCAGAGAGCTAGAAAGATGGCTCTGTCGGTAACGTACAAGAATGAGGACATAAAGATAAGATCCCCAGAACCCACATAAAAAACGGGGTGAAGCAGGGCACACCTGTAACCCCAGCACTGAAGAAGCTGAAACCAGCAAATTCCCAGAGATCACAGGCCAGTTAGTCTAGCCAAATTGACAAGCTCCATGTCTAGCCTAGAAATATATTAAAAAATATGTTTGGCTTAAAAATATAGGTAGAGAGCAACTGAATAAGCTATCTACCATCAACCCCTGGCCTACATACACACATACACAAAACACACACACACACACACACACACACACACACACACACACATAAAAGAGACAGACAGACAGACAAAGACCAGGAAATAGAGAGCACAATCTATAAATTAATTAATTAGTTTATATGAAAATTGGTAACTTTCATTCTGAAAACTCTGTAAGAGGTTGAGAAGACTAGCTACACATGGGGAGAAATGTGTGTGCGGTTCACACACGTACACACACTGTGAGCAATTCCTTTCCAGGACATACACAGAATGCTCAAAATGAACCGCTTGAAACCTGAAAACTCCATGGAAGGGGCTACAGATATGAGTGGTCACTTTGCCAATGAAGAGAGAACATGGGACAGTCACAAAACCATAGAACAAATAATGTGTAAAGATGTGGATGACGAGCCCAGGGTGCACATGAAAACCGCAGTAAAACACCCCCTGCTGGGATGACTGACAGCCAATGCTGGGCAGGATGCCGAGGCACTGGGCCACTTCAGCATAGCTGGGGTGACTGTGAAGGAGGAACCATCCCAGTTGTCTATAAACTCAACTCCCATTGCCTCAGAGCCCAAGAACTGCACTTTGAGATAATTATCCCAGGGCAGTGAGAAATAGAGAAATTACATTCACTCAAAATTCTGTATATAATGCTCATAGTTCACATCTGCAGACCTGATGCCAGCCAGCATCACGTGGTGATAGTAATAATAATAGTAACAAACAAGACTTTGAATGAATCTCCAGAGATCTACACTGAGTTGGGGTTAGATCAGTTAGTATGATGAAACCAGTAGGTGCCCAAACCCGCAGAGTGCTGGGGTCAGGAGTCCAGACACTGGCTGCCTGGAAACTATCCTCCAGAGCATCAGTAGGCCCAGTTTATGGTGCCCGCTAGGATTCGGGGGACTCTTCTGAGGCATCTCAGGTTGTTGACACAGTCTCTGCTGCAGAAGTTTCTATTTCTCAATAGCTCTCAGCCTTAACCTTCCTTCTCCTGCAGAGCAGTATCCAACAGGACTGTCTGACCCTTGTGGCCAGTGGGAAATCTACGTTCTAAAGGCTGTTTATTAGCTCAGTCACACCCAGTTTGGTCTCAACTGTTGATTATCTCAAAGGCAACTGGTTAGGATCCTTAATCACATAGGTGAGATCCCTTAGCTTGTGTATTTAATATAAGACAACTATGTCAATCTGCCATCCTCAACAAGGTCTCCCAGATTCAGGGAGAGAGACATGCAAGGCCTTCCCACTGAAGGGGCAGGAGCCCTGGTCATGATAGATTTCTGTCATTCCTTCCCTGAATGTAACTATGAAGAAATGGGGAGTTTTGCCTTCTGCCTTTCTCTTGCTCCCCTCTAAGCCATCCATCTTCAGAAGTCGTCAGACTATTGCATAATAAAGAGGGAGATATGTAGTTGGCAGAGACCTGGCACGCTAGAATCCCGGGCTCCAGCATCATTAGTGCCAGACTTAGAAGACGAAAATGTTAAATGGGAGCTTTATTTAGGGCATGAAATACTGGGCTTAATCTTGCAAGTCTTTAAGTGATTTCCAGAAGAAAGAAAGAGCAGAGAGTCTCCATCCCTTCCATAGCTGTAGGTGGGGCGCAGCAAGTGCTTCATCCTCTGTGTCAGCATTGGTGCATCAACACAGAGACCCTTCTGGAGCTGCAGCCTTGGCATAGTGCAGTGTGACGGGAGTAGACACTGGAAGTGGGCTCTGGTCTTTCCAGAAAGCAAACCAGCTGAGGTATGCAGCCACTGACTGGCCCTGGGGCACCCAGGAACCATGTGGGACTTCTTTTCTTAGAAACAGAATCAGGCCTGGGATCCTGCTTCCCTTGACCCACACCCTAGCACTGAAAGTCTGAGTCAAAGGCTGGGGGTGTCCCACCTGCAGAATTCCAGGGCCAGAAGAAACCCCCCCAGGGGACCTTGAGAAGCTTCTTCCTCACAGGGGGCCTCCTCATTGCTAACAGGAGGTGTGGGGCCAAATGACCTCTGCCATCCTTTCGGCTCCCTGAATCTGCAGAGTAGCAGTAGCGAGCTCTAAAATTCTTTGCTGGGGTTGGGGTTGCTCATGGTGTCAGAATTTAGGGGTGGGGGAGGGTCATGTCAGCATCCAGGGAGAGATCACCCCAGTCTCCTCCCTAGGAAGCCACTGACCTGTGATTGATAAACAGAAAACATGCACTGAATGTAAAGAGAAGTGAAACCAGACAACCCCTGAAAGGAGGCTCAGAAACGTTCACAGCAGGACTGGGTGGCCACAAACACGGGGGACACTGGGGAGGTGCCCTGTTCCATGAAAGAGGGGGCTGTGCTTCAGTGTACTCGAATGACTTGCTAGAAAGCTCGCTAACTAGATAAAAGACATGGCTTTATCTCTTTGATGCTGTTTGAAATCTGATTTCAAACCGAGCTAGCTGCGTCTTCACCTGGGTCGACAAAGGTTTGCCGGGCTGCATCACTATGTTTCGCTTCAGGAAACAGAACGCCTTCGTGCCTTGTCCTGGATTTGGTCACATCTGTCTGTCTGGGCTGTGGTAACAAGCCATAGACAGGCTGCTTAAACAGCAGGCACTTGTTCCTAACTGCTCTGGAGCCTAGCGGGTCGAATACTAAGATGCCTACAAGGTGGGTCTCACTTTGGGCATTCTCCGGCTTGCTTTATAGGGCCCCACTTTCCCACTGTGTGCCACTGACCTCTTGTGGGGGTGGGAGGAGGTGCTCTCCTGTGCGCTCTTCCTGGAAAGTACTAACCCTAACATACAGGCACCACCTCCTGAGCTCATCTAACCCTAGTTACCAGCAGTCCCTGCCTAGTCCCATTACATCAGCCTTAGGATAGTTGTGTTGCTGATTTGATTTGTGGGGTTTTTTTTCACCTGTGAAAAGACAAAAAAACCACTGCTCTTGTGGCACAAGAAATATGCTCTTTCCTGTTTAACTCCTACTGGGTCACATTTGGTCCTGGGGAGAAGCATACAGCTGCTGTGTGCAGAGATCCAGGAACAAGCATGAAGATGTCTGGAGTGGTCCAGCGATATAGGACTGGACTTCACAAGGCCCTGTCTCCAGCCACAGCACTGGAAAGAAAATCATGAAAATCAATGGATGGATGACTGGGTGGATGAGTGGGTGGATGGATGGATGGATGGATGGATGGATGGACAGATGGATGAGGGTGGGTGGGTGAGTGGGTGGGTAGGTGGATGGATGGATGGATGGATGGATGGACAGACAGATGGATGAGGGTGGGTGGGTGAGTGGGTGAGTGGGTGGATGGATGGATGGATGGATGGACAGATGGATGAGGGTGGGTGGGTGAGTGGGTAGATGGATGGATGGATGGATGGATGGATGGATGGATGGAT
>NC_022015.1:31520914-31538942 GCF_000317375.1 Microtus ochrogaster
GGTGGGTGGGTGAGTGGGTAGATGGATGGATGGATGGATGGATGGATGGATGGATGGATGGACAGATGGATGAGGGTGGGTGGGTGAGTGGGTAGGTAGATGGATGGATGGATGGATGGATGGGGTGGGTAGGTGAGTGGACAGGTAGAAAAATATGCGAGCAGATGGCTGAGGGGGTAGGTGCATTTGTATGTGGGTAGAGGGATAGATGAGTGAGGATGGGTGGATAGGTGGATGGGTGGGTGAGGGGATGAATGGGTGGAAATATAGGTGGGTGTATGAGTAGGTAGATGGGTAAGTGGGTGGGTACATGGATGGGAAGGTGGATGAATAGGCAGACTGCTGGGAAAGTGGGTACATGGGCGAGAGCTTAGGTAGTAGACAGATGAGTGGTGGATAGATGGTTTGTGGATCGGTAGGTGAACGGATGGATGGATGGGTAGCTAGATACGTGAGAAGTAGATGAATGGGAAGGTGGATAGATGAGCGGACGGATGGATGAGTATAATTCTCATATTCCCTTCACTGCAGCCTTTCACAGAAAGCCGGGAAAGTTCACAGCTGCTCCCAATCCCCGCCTTTTCTTACCCAAGAACCCAAAGCACAATTGTGGACTTGGTACCTAGCCTAAAGACCTCAGCCAAGTCTAGTCCCTGGGCACCCTAGGCTCTCACTTGTCAGCAGGAGCATCCTACCACAGTTCAGGCTACACGAGGCTGTGAGATCACCAGAACGCATCACCCATTGTGACTCTGCATGACGGTGGGGATGCTAGTGGTTTTCCAAGGAAAACCGAAGTTCCCTTGGAGCCCTGGAACTGCCATCTGCCTCTGCTTTGCATGCTCCTTCTTAGGCAAGCACCGCCCCTGTCTGCCCAGGCTGTGAGACAGCATGATGCACGGGACAAACTGTTTTATCAATCGTCTGAAGCTAATCTGGGTGTTTTGTTTGACATTGAGAGATATGAGAGATCACTAGTTGCTGCTGGCCCCCCTCGCTGTCCTCTGGTGATTGGCACTGCCCTGCCTGAGCCAATGGCCAGCCTCCCTAAGTACCCATGACCCCACCAAGCACTGCCAGGCCTCCTTGGGCTTACCGGCTTATCACCCTTATAGTTAGGAGCCACAAACGCCCATGTTCTGCAATGCATTGTGTCTGTGGAAGGTGATTGCAGGTGGAGGTCCCACTTTAATCTTCCCCTACAATTCTCACAGCCTCACAGGCAACACAATCACAGTGTGGAGCCTGGGACTTCCTTATGTAGGTCATGGCGTCAGCCCGCTAAACTTAATTTAAAGTCTCCCTTACGCACAAGGCGATCTTCCAATAAAGTGCTTTGTGTTCCTAAGGTGACACTAATCTCCTCCTCTAAAAGACCCGGAAAGGAGGGGTGCAGAAAGCTTGTGCAGGCATTCAGCTGCTTGAGGAGCATCTAGGAACTGAACGGAGACACCCTGGGAGGGAAGAGACTTTACAGGAGGTAGAAGAATCTGTTCTGTGTGAGGCCTGCCTCCATACCCTTTAACAGGAACCCTTGTATTCCCCACTCAAGCACAGGCCCACATATACATGCACACACATACACATGAACACATGCACACGCATACACACACAATACTGGTGCATGCACACATTCTCATCCATGTTCCCCAAGAACTCACTCAGCCAGTATGACCTAGTTCAGTGAGGTCTGGCTACCTGGTGCAAGAACTTGCCCATCCAGACGGAATGGCCTGCATCTGTGATCAACATGGTTCAATATATGGCCAAAAGTGAGCCTCTGTCTACAGCAGGGAGAGAAGTTCAGTGGAAGTCAGTAACCTTGATTGTGTTCTTTATTCTTGAACTTGAGAAAAGAGTGGGGTTAGGAATATAGCTTAGTGTAGTGCTTGCCTAGCATTCTTATAGCCCTGGGTTCAATCCTTAGCACCACATAAACCCAAGCTTGGTGGCACATGTCTGTAATGGTGGATAGAGGGAGGAAGGTTAGTTTAAGATCATCTTGAGTTATGTACTGAGTTTGAGGCCAGCCTGGGACATACAACATCCTGTCTCCAAAAACAAAAAGAAAAAAAAAAAGATAGGTACATTAGCATACATACACAAACACACACACACACACACACACACACACACAAAATAGAAACTGAGTGATATTGGTTGATCTCACCCATGCTGGATGACATCCAGGTTATAAAGTTATACATAGTTTTCTAGGATAGCACAGAGAGGGTATAGAGCTGGTGCCAGGCCAACCTGAGCTATAAGATACTACCCTTTCTTCCCCCAAAAAGCAAAATGGACCACCATAAACTAAATAACAAACCCTTACTTGACTATTTCCAAAGCCTTGAGGGATCAATTGTTATGGGAATTGACCTCCTTGTGGAAAGAAGTAGAAAAACCAATTAAATATATGAAATAACACCTCTCAGTGCTGGACAACAGGTATCAAAGAAATGGGATTCTCGAGAGAAGAGAAGTTGGAGTGGAGAGTCATGTAGGTCCTCAGTCTGCAGCAGGAAGAGGCTGTAATTGGGATGCATACAGTTTCCCAGTTCATAGCCCAGGGGCTGCTCCAGCCAGCAGAGCCAAGGGGCCTCACACACATCCAGCCATCTGGCTTTGAAAGAGGCAGAGCAGAAAGAGGCATAGGGTAGAACGTCAGGAGGGCGACAGAAAATACAGAGAGCTGGGTAGAGAGATCCATATGCACGGTTAGCAGTCAGTCCCTAAGTCTGAAAAAGACCCACCAGATTGCAGCAGCTCCAACAATTCCCACGGCGGGTCCAGAAGTGGGAAGAGTGGTGTTCCTATCAGAATGGAGCCTCGGGTACGCAGGGCATGGGGTAAACAGTGTGGTACAAATGACAAGAGTTAAAACTGAGATATAGCAATAAGGGTCTGAAACAGCTGTTACAAATATTGCAAGTATTTCCATAATGATAAAGTACAAGTATCAAATGTTGAAGATATGAGATGGAAATCTGGGGGCAGGGACATCATTCTGCCTTGCAAGCCAGGAAGAGGAAGGAGGTAGTAAAGGAGGTGTCCTAGGCACTGCCTTCCATCTGTGCGCTGCTCTTCCCAGATTATCTGAGGGGACAGGCAGACCACGCTTGGTGTGGTGCACACTCGGTCAGCCTACCCGTTGTGTCCTCCCACCTAAGGCTGCCCAATCAGATCTCCTTCCCATCTCTTTCCTGTGAATGCTGAGAACCAGCTTCCCAAACCAATCATCATCCTGCCTGACCAGTGGCCATGGCTCTGCCTGGCCTCTCCTATCCTTCTAGCCAAACACTGCCGGTGGGGCCATGTCTGTGCCTCACAGGGCTCCTGCATTCACCAGTTAGGACCTCAGCCCTGCTTGTGAGATGATGGATCTTTACTCAATCTTCTAAAAGCACAGTGAACTCAGGCAGGAGGAAGGAGGAGCCCCAGGACCTGAAGGGACCCGTGTGACAGTCTCTCAGTGCTGCCCGGATCTAGCCACTGGTGGCATTAGTGAATGTGCATGCCAAGTGCTCCGTGGGAGCCTCACTGCTACTGCAGCTGACTGCCAGTGTCACCCGCTAAGAGAAGTGAACCAGGCTCCCTAAGGAGTCCTTCAGGTGGGCCCCAACACTTAGAAGTATTCAGGGCTTTTCTCGGTGTCTGAAATTTCCAAATAGATGTGGCAATTGCCATTTGGCAGGATAAATGCAGGCACTCACAGGGTGTCAGGGGGGAACTAGACACTGACCTTGGTAATTCCACCTACACAGCAAGAGCAGGGGAGCATGGTAAGCGAAGCTAGAAGGTCAGATCCCAAAGAGGGACCGCCACCGAGCACCCAAAGATAAGCCCCAACCAAAGTCCCTCACAAGGTATGCCAGCCACCTACCAGAACTAGGCTGCCCCACCAAAGCATGGATGCAAAATTAGTAATCCACCCTGCCTTCATGTGCTGGAATCCCAGCTCATTCGTAAGTCAGCTGGAAACTTCAACAACATTTTTTTCAACATGATTTTCGTGGTTCTTGGTAAAAATGATTGTAGTTACTACATGCACTGTTCCAAATCTCTCACCTGAGGAGGAGATTCTTTTCCTTTTTCCTTTTCTTTTTTTAAATTTCTTTTTTCTTTTTCCTTAAGGGGAGAAAAGACAGTGCATAGTTGGAGGTGAGCATGGACCTTGGCAGAAGCCAGGGAGCCCAGGCAGTGCTCAGAGACCGCCAGCACAGTGCTCATGGGGCCAGTTAACCCACTATGACTGTGGGTGTCTAAGGAGAAGGGGGAAGAGGAGGCTTGTGTCATGAAGGAAGGAATAGGGGGTAGAACATTTAACTGTACCCCGAGAAATGCAAAATCTTCTTTGCAAGCAAGATCCATTGCTGCTTAAAAAGCATGTGCTGTGGGTTCTTCAGGATGCTGCCCAAGCCATGTGTGCTGTGGGTTCTTCAGGATGCTGCTCAAGCCATGTGTGCTGTGGGTTCTTCATGATGCTGCCCAAGCCATGTGTGTGGTGGGTGTTTTATGACTCTACTCAAGTCATGGTGTATGTTGTAGGTACTTTAAGACTCTGCTCAAGCCATGGTGTGTGTTGTAGGTACTTTAGGATGCTGCTTTTGAAAAATTGGGAGATATCTATCACACTACTAAAACATGTCTGTAGAGCTAAAGATCAGTGAATTCCTGAGGGCCACAAGACACAGCGACTATGAGCCTCAAAGATAAGGAAGAACACTGGCTGCTGGCTATTTAGCTGGGTGGCATTTTATTCTCCTAAGTGTTCAGTGACTTCTGAATGTGCCCTGCTTTTTCATGACAGAAACGGCATGGTTCTTAGCTCATCCTGGGCCATCTGAGATCAGGAGCATCCTAAGTTCTTAGCAGGCATCCCTGGACTTTCAATTCTTAGTTCATCCTGGGCCATCTGAAATCAGGAGCATCCTAAGTTCTCAGCAGGCATCCCTGGGCCCTCGACTCTGAACAGTTGTTTTCTTTCCTTGCCTAGAATAAGCTCAATCCAGCCAAGGCTTGTTTCGGTCAGCCCTAGCCTCCAGAACTCTGTTGCCTACACAAAAATATTAAGCTATTAAAATGCAATAAGCAACTCTCAGGAATCATTTAGCTAGTTCTATGATTCAAGGACTCATGGCCATTCCCAGAACCAGTCACAAACAGAGCATTGGCTCCAGCTGGTAGATAGCCAGTCTCTGAGTTCTGCTGTAGATGCTGCCTATGCTGTATTCTCTCCACCCCCAACACTCGAGGAACAAAACGCTATGAAGGGCACTGTTAACTATGATGCACAAACTGGGGGATTTGTTAATGACACCTCCAGTTCTAGAAGACAACAGTTCCAAAGCTAGAATCACTCCGAGAACAAAGCCATTTGGGTGCACGTATTATTTAGTTTTCTGGCTGTTGCCCTGATGTCGGTGAGCCAGTAGTGGGGCCTGGGCCAGCATGGCCAGGCCTTCGAAAGATACCTATTTTAAATGTAAAAGCTGATTCTTTCATCTAAGTGCAGTGACTGGGTTGTAGATCATGCTCCTCCAAAACATATCACATAAAGGGTAGCCTCCAACTTTGGATAGAGAGGGTCCATTTATATGTCGTACCTGCAGGCCTGCTCGTGCTTACAGTATGTTCAAAACCAACCTGAGTCCTGAGAAGTGTTGGAGGCCGAGAGGCACACACTTCTGTTTCCTGCCCTCTGCACCCCACTATCCATCTGTGAAATGGAGTGACAGAAATAAAAGGTCTCTCCCCAGTCACGGGGTTCTGTATGCAGGGATATCACAGCTATGGGGTTTTAGAGCTCGTACTTGGCATGACCAGATCCTGTGTCCATTGCTACGTGGTGTAGGTGACTGGTAGACCACTCCTGTGGGACATCTAGAGAGATAAGGATAAGCAGAGGGTGGATAAGCATGGAAAGGCCTCACTGGCCTGCCTTGTGAGGGGGCTGGACATGGCGCCTACAGAGACAGAGAAGAATGTCTCAGGTTGGCTCACATGCCAGGCTCGGGTACAGGACCAGGTGGCCAGAAGCAGCTGCCCTCTGGGTGAGGATAGAGCTGAAACACAGAGCAGGAAGCCAGAACAAGAGAGAACTAGCCACCTCTGAAGATGCAGGTACTGTACTGTACAGGCACCTGAAGCTGTGACAGCGCCCCAGGAAACTGTGGCCAAGGGAACCCTGCACTCAGCTCCAGTCAGCGCTGGGGAGCCTGCTGCAATTGAGAAGCCCTGCATATGTAACCATTGTGCTGACGAGCTGAGCTGGACTCTGGTGGCTGGGATAGATCCTTACCTAATTCTGGAGTTGTCTAGATCTACCACCATGATGCCTACGGGTGTGTTGTTCCTCTCCCACTTGATGGCATTGACTTTTCTGTCTCCTGTCTTATCACACTGGCCACAGTACGAGGCACTGTCTACTAACTGGTGAGACCCACATAGGCTGCCAAGTAGCTAAGGGAGACAAGATTCATGAAGTGACACTGGAGACTGATACAGCAGCAATGGAGTCCTTCTGGAATTTTAGACAGTCTGAACATGTGCCAGGATGATGCTAAGAGAGAGAGACAAAAACACTTCTGAGCAGATCTAGAGGATTCCCTGCCTGGCCATGTGCAACCAAAATCCCTACGGGCTCCAAACCTAGAGCACAAGAGCTAATGGGCCCTGGCCAAGAGAAAGTGCCGTATTCTAGCCACTGTTCAACTGTTGTCAGTTTGCTCATGTGAAAAATGTGAGAAGGGAGATTAATTAGGATTCTCAATTTACAATCAGTTCTCCAAGAATATGGACTCAAATTAAATTAACAGCTGTTTTAATTTTCTCCTGTACCTCCACGGTCTGATTCTTAATCACACCACATCCCAACTCTTATCATAATTGAATTATATAGAATCACAGTTCACTCAACCAATCTGTGCGCGTGGCTCTTTTGCACCAGAGCCCTGCAACCGCACTTCCTCCTCTAGCGCTCAGATTCCCTTGATGGTCCAACGTGGTAGCCTAAGTCAGCCTCAGCTCTGTAGCCAGGCAGGGCAGCAGGAGCCAAACCTTAATGTGGGCTATTGGATTACATTTAGGTGGCTTAAGGTGGCTAGTGGCTGTATCACTCCACATCACGGATCTGGGATCTGTCTGTTCAGGATGTGAACATAGATAACACCTGTATTAGGCAGGGCTTCCTAAAGGAATAGGATGAATAGAATAGATTGGATAGATAGATAGATAGATAGATAGATAGATAGATAGATAGATAGATAGATAGATAGATAATGATGGATGGATGGACAGACGGATAGATGAATAGATGGACAGACATATAGACAGAGAAATGTTATTCGACTGGCTTATAATATTTGTCTGGGTAATCCAACAATGGCTATCTCACCTTGCAGAGGCCAAGAGTCCAGTAGTCGTTCGGTTCCTGAGGCTGGATGTCTCAGCTGTCCCAGTCCGGTGCTGAAAACCTGAAAAAAATCCCAGAGAGATCTTTTGTCAAAATCAGAATCCCAAAGAAGTGAGTTCTAATCTCAGAGAAGAAGATGTCTCATACTATGGTGGATGGACTTGTCAGGGGAGTGGGGATGGGCAGGCAACAATCAGTTTTCTTTTTTGTTGTTGTTGGTTTTTTTTGTTTTTTTGTTTTTTGAGACAGGGTTTCTCTGTGGCTTCGGAGCCTGTCCTGGAACTAGCTCTGTAGACCAGGCTGGTCTCGAACTCACAGAGATCCACCTGCCTCTGCCTCCCAAGTGCTGGGATTAAAGGCGTGCGCCACCACCGCCCGGCTTAACAATCAGTTTTCTTCTTCACTGTCCTTGTATCTGGGCTGCCACCTAAAGATGCCACCAAGATTTCGGGTGTGTCCTTCTGCTTCAGTCCCTCACAGGGGTGCCCAGGAGCATTAGCTCATCCCAAAGGCAATCAGGTTGACAGTCAAGATGAGTCATCCCAGCCCTCCTGTCCCTACACTGGGTATCTGCTGCAGTCTTAATCAGGAATGTCCCCCACAGGGGACATCTGCCGGCTCTGTTCCTTACTGTCCCTTCTCCCTGCCGTGTCTGTGGACAGGTGACATGTAATAGCTCTGCCCCTTCTGAAAACATTCTTCATGGGCCCAGGAAGCCCTAGCCAGTGTCCCCCAAGAACAGTCAGGCTTGCACCTGGTCTGGCTCCCCACTCCTCCTCTTGCCAGCTCCAGGGCACCTCAGACTTTTCCTGCTCTTCAGCCCCCCTCCCTCCATGGTCACCGCTGACCTGACCTTAGGCTGTCTTCAGACTGGCACATCTGTCCTCTTCTGCCCTGACTTCTTATGATGTTTAAGTTGTGGGCTAACCCCTTCCTTTAAACACTCCTCCTCCTCCACCGCACATCTCCTCTCCACAGCCCTGGTGCGTGCAGCCCTCCACGGTTGGTGGCTATCCCCCTTCTTCCATTATTTTCTGGCCTGACTGCCTGTCTTCCCACTGTAAGACTGTGGGGAGCTGCAGATCAGGAGCCAATTAGCTCATCTCTTAAAATGCACGCTGTGATGTGGTCATGGAGCATCTATCCCTCTTCCCTGCATACTCTCCCTGCCACCTCAGCGGGGGACATAGCCCTCTGTTCTTTTCAGAAGCACTGGCAAAGAGGCGGCATCCGTACCTGCCTGCTCTTGTGCATCCTGAGTCCTCTCTTGACTAAATTCTAGAAAATCATGTTCTGGGGCTAGAGAAATGTCCTCCCTTTCCCTGTGCAGACACAGCATATTGCTCTGATCCTACAATCACCATGTGGCCTGGCCCCTAAGGCACCTAAAGACTGGCCTGTTTCTGACCTTTTAGAGAAGAGTCAATCTAGACTTAAAGAAAAGAAAATTTTCCCAGGAAAAATCAGATCTCACTTACTAAGGATGGCGCTAGCAGTTTGAGAAACATCAGAAGGAGGCAATCATGCCTGTGCAGTGCATCTATGCCAATGGCTAATGGGTTAGACTAGCAGGCAGGCACATCGGTTCTTCATGCTGGTACTTTTCCCCTATCAAATCGGCCAGGTCTCTCCATCAGTCCTGCAGGTGAGCCCCAGGGACCATGCTCAGGTGTCGTGAAGAATCTTCCCCCACCGTCTCAGACTTGTGATTCAAAAAGAAGGCTAATAGCTTAGGGAGGAAGCATTGGCCCAGGGTTGAGCTGGCTCCTAGTGCCCTTCCCCACCTGAGTCACAGGCTTCCTGCAGTCCCCTGTGGGCTGGTTCTATAGGAACTGAGCTTAGGAGATTTCCTGGGAGCAAAATGATACAGCATGAAGCTGGTCTGTGCTGTGTCAGGGTGCCTAACTTCACACGTCCGTTTTCTAGCGTTGGCTATGAATTACAGCCACCGAGCCTCCCAGAGGCATGACGTTTAACATGTATGTTAATTACTTCTCTAGTTGCTGTGACAAAATACCTGACAAAAAGCAGCTTATTCTGGCTTACAGTTTGAGGGGATACAGTGCATCGCTGGAGGAAGATACCGCAGTAGGAGCAGGAAGCTGGCTGGTCACTGCCTCCAAACTCAGGAAGCAAGGTGTGAACACGACCTAAGACCCTGCTACAAAGCCTCAAGGCCCGCGCCCTCTCTCCCCTCCCCTCCACTCAGTGATGCACTGTGTCCAGCAGGGGTCCAGTTCTTAAAGGTTTCTCAGTCTTCCCAAACAGTGCCATTATCAGGGCACCACGTTTTTAAACTTGAACTTATGGGGGTCATCTCACATTAGATGGCTTGGGTTGTTCATTGCCATGCACAGAAACCTCCAATCCCTCCCTAGAGAGGATTGAATCATTTCCACATGAACGTGTTCTTAATCTCCCTCTGGGACTTCTGGTCCTGCTCGTGACTAAAATCAGGTGAGGCTGAGTTGGCTACAGGCAGAAACCTGGTAAGGCTCCTAGCATCGCACGGTAACACTGGTACCGTGTTAAAAGACACCTTCTAGCCTAGCACTATGGTCCGTTGTGTCAGCGTCTGCAGACTTCCCTGGACAGGCTCTGGCCAGTTGCTGAGGCTGCCCTTGGGTGCTGGGCCCTGGTACAGGATTCCCCTGACCATGCATCTTACCCTGTGTCTGGAGACAGTGGTATTCTATAGAATGCTGCAGAGTGTGGGCTCCAGAAGTCACCTAAGGCTGCCTTCCCCTGGCTCTCTAGAGCACATCCTTAAACGTCTTCAGAGCAGGAAGGACCAAACACAGATGAACCCTCCCTGACGTCTGTACCATGGCTCACTTGTGGGGCCTTCAGAGGGAAAGTGTTAATGGGTTTTCTTGCAAAATGTGTCCATCAGTGTATCTGAGCCAAGGAGGAGGCATCAGGAGAGACTGGAAGAAACCAGCTGCTGCATAGAGCTGTCAAAACCACCATACCCCATAAAGACCTAGACACAACCAGCATCACATCCAGGCTGAATGGTCAGGCCAGACATTGGTCCAGTATAAAGACGCACTGCCCTGGCCAAAGGGATGACTCTGCAACCCTATGCCATGTTCCCAATCCAATACCTCACTCTTAATCTGCTACCTGAACCACAGGCAAGATACACCTGATGCCATTCTTGTTGACCACACAACCTTGCTTCCCAAGGAAAAAGAACAGGCTGTTGGCAGCACCCCAGGGCTTGCTGTAGAGGCTAAAACTGGCTCTGCTTTCTCAGACTCCGCCCTCCAACTTCTCCTCTATAGGAAGGAGGACTCAGGGCACTGGAGACTGTTGTTCCAAGCACACCTTCTTCTTATGAATATGGATTAAAATGGTAATAAACATTGAGCAAATAATAGACACAATTGCCTTTTAAAATAAACTCATATGTTTGTAACTCACTGCGTGCTTTGGGGATTTGTGTAATTTTCACATCTCTCTCACCTCTGCCAGTGTTTGGCTTTCTCATTAGATTCTTATTTGGACAAAACAACAGAGAATTGTGACGTACGTATCATCACCAAGACACCTGTAAACAGTTACCCTAAATCAGTCCTAAGGCTTCCCTTGTGCTAGATCCAGGCAGACAGCTGTCTCTCTTCTGGATCTGAGACTACATAGAGAAATGGGTTTGTCCAAACATCGTGGTCCATTATGAACTCATGACCTCTGACCTATGGCTCACGAACTAGAGAGCAGGCAGTATCCACCCCTCCCTCTTCCATCCTCTTCCATATGTCTCTCTACTTGACCCACTTTCCTCTCTCTCTCTCTCTCTCTCTCTCTCTCTCTCTCTCTCTGTGTGTCTTTCTCTTTCTCTCTCCCTGTCTTTATATCCTCTCCCCTCCCTTCCCCCACCCAGTCTTCTTTCTGTTCCTTCTCCCTGGCCTCTTTCCCATCATCACATTGTCCCTTATAAGGATCCCTCTGGTGACATGGATCCTACCTGTGTACATGAGATGGTGTCTCATCTGGACATCTTAACTCTGCAAGGTCCCTTTTGCCCTGTGAGGTGATACAGTCACAGTGCAAGACTGGAATGCATTCATATTTAAGGTTCACATCTGCTCTGCCTGCGCTCTATGTAGCCCACAAGTGGTCTGCATTCAGAGTCCACTCCAGGAGCCACTATAGGGGCTTTTCAAAAAAAACAAAAAAAAATGTGGGTTTGTTTTTAGGGTAAAATATGTAAGTCATTCAGGAGAAGGCCTACTATTCTACTATTTACTATTTTAACAAGCCTTACACTGTCTCCTCTGGGGAGTTTCTTAAAAGTCACAGGCAGTTTGCTCCTGTATCTACACTGCTGTGGACAGTGGTGCCATCAGTGCTAGCCAGGGTCCTATGGAAGCGGTGTTTATAATTTTAGAGGGCATTCCATACTACCCTCCACCCTGACTGTGTGTCTCACACCCTAATAGCCTGACATACAGCGGTGTGTGTGGTGACAATATTCTATGTATGATACTATGTAATTTTAAAAGAGGAGGTCTCAAATTAAATATTCTTGCTGGAACTAACAGGGTTGGCCGGACATTGCGAGGTGATGAATAAGTCATTACTTGATTATGGTGATGGGTTCAAAGGCACACGATACATCTATCAATGATATACATTAAGAGTCCACACTTTGGGTGTATTACTTACAAACGAAGCTATTAAGTGCACTTAGTCCCCAGCTATTGCTCCTGTCAGACGTTAGCTTCCTACTGGGCATGCAGTTATACTCTTCTGCTTCCAGCTTGTGTGAGCTGCTGGCCATTAGACTTCCTCTTGGGGATCCCACAATATGTGTAAACACTGTTCAAATGAAAACTCATTGCCAAAGTCACAGTGGGGTTTGTACAAATTTCCACCCACCCAGTGGTGCCAACCGCCACTTTTCGAAGCTTGAATTCTGTGGAACCGGGTGGAAAATGGTCTCACTGAACTCAGAGAAAACTCAGAGAAAGTATGACAGGCCTGGGTCCTCCAAAGCCACTTAGAAAAGCTGAGCCCCCGCCCCTTGCTCTCTAATGCCTCCCAAATGAGTTGGCTTACAGTCCCTTCCTCCCCTTTAAAGATGGGGCCAGTGGGTGAGTTTCCATAGCTCTCCTTCATGCCCAGCCTCAGCCTCTATGCCCCACTGACCCACAAGCCTTCATCTCCTCTGTAAGGTGATGGTCACAGTTCTGGGACCAGGCATAGCATCTACAAAGACATCATTCTACAGCCCCAGCTACAGGATGGCTCACACATTAGGACCCCAGAGGGGCAAACTGGTGAGGCCACTGGACTCTTATCGACTTCCCCACCTGCCCAGGTATAACCTGGAGATCTGTGGGGAAAGCTACCTCCCAAGGACTCAGTCTGAGCTTTGGCCTCCGGGGTGCAGCAGTGCCCCCTCATCTGACTCTATTGCAGCCTGGCAATGCAAAAGCGAAGGGACTACCATCCGTCCCCTTGGTAAGCATTAGCCACCACGTGGCCCTCAGATGCCACCCGCCGCCCTGCTCTAATTGTCTCTGTCCCTCAATGGAGCCAGTGGCATTCACCCTAAAGGTGGGTGATTTCCTACCGTTCTATTCTAATAGATCTTCCCATGAATAGGGGAGTCTGGGGTCTCTGAGTCTGAAACTGTCTCCTGATGATATTGTCCTTGAACGTTAAGTTAATGGAACTGAAGAGGGAATTTCTCAGGAGCTGGGAACAGGCCTCCATCTTTCCCTGATCTTCCAGATGACTCTGTTGGGACCCACTTGTGATGGAGGATTGAGGCTACTCTGGGTGGGGGTGGAGGCTGTCTCGTAGAGGTCATTTTTTTTCTCTGCCGTCACATAAAATCGAAAGCATAGAGAGTGCCAGGAGAAAGTTTTTTAAACTTTTATGAATTATTCCCACCAGGAGTCATAAGCATTTTTCACTGTGGCCATTTCGGCTCAGCAGAGCGGCGAGTGGCCGACAGCTGCCTGGCTTTGTGATTAAAGGCTATGTTCTGCCGCCCGGTCACACAGGCCTGGGAGAGGGTGGACCGTGTCCTCGGGGCCAAATCCATTCAGTCAGGAAACAGGAGAACAAAATGCAAGAACAAGCTGCGGTCCCACGAGGAGTTGCTCCCCAAGCCAGGCTGAGAATGACTACATCCACACCAGAGGGCAGATACAGAGAGAGCTGAGGGAAAGGACCCTGAGTGAGTGAGCCACCATGTCTGGCATCCACACATACTTGACTAGGGGCTGGTGTGGTCTGTGAGTTGCGTTCCTCAGTTCTGCTTATGTCCTACCATCTGTCCCACTCCCCAGACTCATAGCTCCGGAAGGCAGAACTAGCTGCTGTTCTGACTGGCGCTCTTCCTGGGCCACCTAGCCGTGCTCAGCTGACCTTGCAAGAGCTCGCAATACCTGGGCTCTAATACTAACATCAGTAAAAAGAGTCATCATGGAACCTACCAGAGAAGTGGTTCTGAGAAGCAAAGGGTCCAATATTTCCAGCATCCACTGAGGGCCCTTAGGTCAGAAGGCCCAGCACATTCCCCTTGCATGTTCCAAGATCACACAGAGGACCGAACCCAGGTTCATCCTCCAAGCCAGAGGGAAACAGCCTGGGAGTCTGAGTCTGCCTCCTTATTGTTTCTAGTAGAAGTCTGTGTGCCCATATGTGTTCTAACAGGGAGCCACAAGATCACCACAAACCTATGTGGGACTCAGAGGGCTGAGAGCTGGCTGAAGACATGGCGATCTTCTGTGTAAACCCACTTCCACCTCCCAGGAACCAGAACCTCTGAGACAATTCCAGCAGAGATGCTAAATTCCTGAGACACAGTCCCAGTTTTGTTGTTTCCTGCTGTCCTGGTAACACTCTCAACGGGTCTTCTTTATCGCTGATGACCCAGAGATTAGCTGTGCAGTGCATTTAGCCCTGGTATCTCCTCGCCCATGGTTCGTCACCCCCTGTTACCTATCACAGGAGCCTTTCAACGAAGCTAGCAGGTCTCTGCTGAGGACACGAGCATTAGCAAACAGAAAGTATTTCCTTCTGTGTGAAGCAGGTGCCAAGGTCTGCCCTGTCCAGGGAACATCTGGGACTGGTACCCCATGACAGGGAAGTTATCTGGGCATCTGGGGTCAGTGTGCCCTGAGGCAACCTCACTAAGCAGTGTTGATGTGTTCGCTCATACCCCAACTCCCTGTGTAGGTTCCCTGTGGAGCCTGGAATCAGGTTTCTTCGTGGGAGGTGACACCGAAGGACCATCATGATTTGACTCAGAGATGTCTCCTGGGGTCTGCTGTATTGGAAATCCCATTGCCAGCTGATGGTTTGGGGGGGAGTGATGTGACCCTCAGATGGAGTGACCATTAGATGGAGTCATCATTTGGTGGCATTATTAAGACTTAATAGACAGTAGAAAGCAGGACCTTGTTGGAGGAAGTGGGTCACTGGAGTGTGGCCTGGACACATGGATCTTCCTTCCTGTCTCTGCCTCTCCTCACTTCTCAGCTACTCTCAGGGAAGAAGCTCTGCTCACATGCTCTGACCATGATTTAGCCATGATTGTTTGACGCACCTCAGGTCCCAGTGGAGCCAGCCATGCTGGCTAGTTTTATGTCAACTTGATACAAACTAGAGTTATCTGAAGAGGAAACATTAATTGAGAAAACTGTCTCCATAAGATCCAGCTGGAAGGCATTGTCTTAATTAGTGATTGGTGGGGAGGGTCCAGCCCATTGTGGGTGGTTCCATCCCTGGGCAGGTAGTCCTGCGTTCTGTAGGAAAGCAGGCTGAACAAGCCATGGAGAGCAAGCCAGCAAGCAGTACCCTTCTATGGCCTCTGCATCCGCTCCTGCCTCCAGATTCCTACCCTGCTCGAGTTCCTGTCCTAACTTCCTTCAGCGATGGACTACAGATGTGGAAGCATAAGCCAAATAAACCCTTTCCTCCCCAGCTCGCTTTTAGTCTTGGTGTCTCATCATAGCAATAGTGACCCAAACTAAGATCCCAGCTGACATTGGACTGAAGCCTTGACAGTATAAACACCTTCTTCACATTGTTTCTCTGAAGTGTTTGTCACAATAACAGAAAGTTGACAGCAGCCACGCCCTGGGTGCCTGTGAGATTCTGGGAGGCCTCACTGCTGGGGGCTGTTTGTTCCTCCTCAACTCCGACACCACAGGTTCCTCTTTTAAAGGCCAGGATTTGTGCAGAGGTTCATAAAGAAATTAACCTTGCAGGATCCAAAAGAGCCAGCAGTGACCCCCAAACAACCCTAAGCAAACCGTAAACCAAAGCGACCTAGGTGCCTCTGATGGCAGCATCACAGTGAGTTTGTCCTCTGCTATGTCCCATCAAGCTGTGTTCTCCCTTTGGGCTGAGTCCCCCAGGTTCGTGCCTCATCTCTTGCAGATGTGAGTTCCCAGATTCCAGAGCACACATCTGGCTCTGGCACTCTCGGTTCTTAATCACCCATGTGTGGGAGCAGGTGACAGAAGTTCTTCCAATGTGTGCATCCTCCTGGCCTCTCAGCGGCGCTGTCCAGGGATACATCCTCTGCTTCACTGCTGTAATATTGTCTCAACCAGACCCTGGGGAAATGCAACAGAAAGTTGCACAAAGGCAACTCTGTCTTTCTCTGCATTTCTGCCGTGTGTGCATACTACTTCAAAAACTCTAAGCAACAAAAGGGGGTGCCCTGTCCTGGCCTCAGTCTTCCTCCCCAGTGGCAGCCTTAGAGCCTAATACACATCAGCCATGCCGCATATGGCCAATCATGTGCATACACAGGGCAGTTTTCACAGATTGGGGCCTTCTACACTCCTTTTCGTCCAATGTTTTTTAATCTTGTTTGTTTTTTGAAACGGGGTTTCCCTGTGTAGCCCTGGCTATCCTGGAACTTTTTTGTGGCCCAGGCTATCCTCTAACTCCTCCTCTGCCTCCCATGTGCTGGGATTAAAGGCATGTACCACCACCACCCACCATCTGGATATTTTAATATTGGTGCCTTTGTGGTCATGTTTCAGCACTAATGAGCATTCTTTTCAATGCCTGTGTAGATTCCACCTGAGTCTTTGGGGAGGGGAGCAGTGCTGGGTCAACCTGGGAAGGCAAACTGCCTTTGGGTACAGGGGATGAAAAGGATGAACCAGAATTGGAAGGTGGAGCAGGAACGTGGGATCCAACAAGAGCAGGTGCGGAGCCTAGAAAGGTGGGCTTGAAGGAAGTAGGGGTGGTGGGATTCTTTCCTTCGAAAGAGTGGGTTGTTTGAGTCCACGGTATTGAGGCAAGATGGGGCAGAGATTACCTGAGAATCCAGGGTGAGTAGGAAAGAAATCAGAAGCCCTCAATGCGGAAGCAGATGAAGGGGGGGGAGGGGGGCAGCTGTGTGGAACTGAAAGTAAGGTGGTCAAAGATACCTGGTCTTTGAACTTCAGCGGCCAGATGGGTATTTGCCACATGGGGGCTCTTGCTGAGCCCCCAAGGCCTCTCTGGGGACCTTGAGCTCCCTGGAGGAGGGATTTGTGGGATCTTGGATGCCAGGAGTTTGTGAACAAGTTGCACGGCAGAGCAATGAGGCTACACAACCAAATGCCTCTATTGCAAAGTCCAAAAAAAAAAAAAATATGCAAACGTGAGTTAGGAAGCATCTTTAAGCATTGATTTCCAAGGCATTTGGCAAGCAGCTCATAATTTTACACAGCTGCTGTAATAACATGGTTAGCTGACTTGTACTAGATGCTGGTGGGAAATGTTTCAGAAATGGTGTTCTCCAGTTTCCAAGCACGACATATGCCTGGCATAGCAACCTCCCCATGACATAACCAGCGATTAGAGAGTGACAGCCTTCCTATTATCCCAGGAGTCACAGTCCACATGACTGGACTAACTTGAGTCAACTCTTACTGGGAAATATATATAGAATTTGTCCTTTAAGAAGGGGAGTACAAATACACCCTTAAGATCATTTGCCACTGTCCATACAGGTCAGAGTCAGGTCTAATATTAGTAGATGATAAATGAGCCGGCAAATTGAAAGTTATTGCTGGAAAAATATGCCTGATCCAAAGTGGGTGATGTCAAAGTAAACCCTGCCTTTCACATTCGTACTGCCAATTCTAGAAATAAAATAATTACACTCTTCCTGAAATCGTGACGCTCAGGGAAAGCAAATGAGGGCTTCTCACAGTCACTCTGCACCCACCCTCTATTAAGCCAGGTTGGCATCCAGGCACCTGCTTCTTGGTGGCAGTTATGGAGCTATGCATTACACACGGGGAAGGCCAGGCTTGAAAAGAATCTGCCTTGACTTCATAGGCGACGGTTGCTTTGGAAACTCTGCGCCTTTGTTGTCAGGAATGCGCTCCTAATCACAGCATCCCTATCCAGGTAATCCACTCAGCCTAAAGGACAGCCAATTTTCCCAGCTCCCTGATATCAGTTCAGAATATAGTGATGTTCACCGTACCATAGACACACACACACTCACAGAGGTACACAAGGGAGGGAGAGGCACACACAGAGGTACACACACAGAGGCACACACTCAGAGAGATACACAGACACCCAGAGGTACACACTCATAGAGACACACAGAGGCACACACTCAGAGAGATACACAGA
>NC_022015.1:31539042-31577748 GCF_000317375.1 Microtus ochrogaster
GCACACACTCAGAGAGATACACAGACACACAGAAGTACACACTCACAGAGACACATAGATACACAGAGGTACACACACAGAGACACACACAGAGACACACAGACACACAGAGGTACACACACAGAGGCACACACTCAGAGAGACACACACAGAGGCACACACTCAGAGAGATACACAGACACACAGAGGTACACACTCAGAGAGACACACAGACACACAGAGGCACACACTCCTCAGAGAGGGCAGCAGAGAAAGACACACAGATGTACACACTCAGAGACACACACACAGACATACAGAGTCACACCCATAGAAGCATAAAGAGACAGACACACACAAGGAGGCACACCCTCAGAGAAAGACAAACACACAGAGAAGCACATACAGAAAATCAAGCAAAGAAACATGGAGAGAGGCCCAGGCATGCACATACACAACACCACAGGCACACACACACACACAAATAGGCACAGGATTCACTCAAATACCCCAGATACACACAGAAAGACATACACAGGCACACCCACACAGAGACACACACACAGCGATACACGGAGACAGAGACAAGCACAAATGGGCGGACACAGGAATGGACATGAAGGTATACACAAGCACAAACATGGAGGGTGACGCAGGCAAACATATACAGACACATGGGCATACATACAGAAGTTCAACATAGGCACACACAGACATGGAGAGAGACATACACATACAACACAAACACACAGGCACACACAGAGGTGTACACATACATGCTCACACAAGATGTGCGCACATACACATATATACTAACTATTGCTCAGGCAACCATCTTGCCGTCAATGGCTGCATTGGCAGTTAAGCTTGTCTGGAGGAACTGGGAACTTGCTCATTCCTAAGATCTCAGCAACATGTTAGCGCCCTGTGGCTGAGGGCCAACTGTGCTCTGCACTCTCTACCCTCCATGGATTCCCACATCAACCTCATAAGTAGGTGCATGATAATTCCTGTGTAGCAAGTGAGGAAATCAAGGCAGAGAGCACCATAGAGACTGTGCCCCCTGAGCTCCTGGACCCCACACTAAAACATGTGAGCCATGTGCAGCTCCATTGGCAGCCGCAGTGAGTGGGTATCACTGGAGCCATGGGCAGTTATAAGAAAAAACAGGGGATCCCTGTCATTCATCCAAGGTCCCCACAATGATATAAGCTGGGTGTCAGCACTGATGACCTTGAACCCTGGCCCCACCACCACTAACAACTCTCAAGTGCTCCCCCATAGAGTTGAGCTCTTTGGGTACCCCAAATATTAACTCCATTTCAGACATGTGTTTTGCAGACGTTTCCTCCCCTCATGCTTGTCCCTTCTCTACTCTCCTGAGGAACTGAATGAATGAGTTTGGATGAGCTGCAGCTTTTAAGTGATGTACAATCCCACTTGTCTATAGTTATGCCCTCATACAAAAAAAAATCCAGACCAAGGTTACATATCTCATCTCCCATACTGTTTTCTTCTAGCAGTTCACGGTTCAGCCTTCCACTGAAGACCTAAGTCTGCTAGCCCCATCCTACACAGATTATCCTGAGTGCATGAAGCACCTACTGTGTTCAGGAGAGTGTGTCAGAGGAGTGCAAGAGAAAAGATCACACAGTACAGACACGTGTGCTTATATGACTCTGAAAATCATCCCACCATATGACAGATGGGTAATTCTCATTGTCAATTTGACAGCTTCCGGGAAGCAAACCTTTGAGCACACCTATGGGGAGATCTCTAGATTAGGACAACTGAGGTGGGAAGATCCACCCTAGTGTGAATGGTACCATTCCATGGGCTGGGATATCAAATTGAATAAATATGAGGAAGGGAGTTGAGTCCCAGCGTTTCTCTGTCTCTGCGTCTTGACTAAGGATGTGAGGTGACGAGCTGCCTCCAGCTCCTGTTGTGTCTAGTTTCCACAAGGACTACAGTCCTGAGCCACAAACCAAAACAAACTCCTCCCTCCTTAAGTCGCTTTCTTGGGTATTTTGCCACAGTGACAGGGAAAGAGACTAATGCCAAAAACTTGTGTAAAGTGGGGCCAATGACAGGATGCGACATTTCAGGGTGTCAGACTAGCAGGGCCTTCCTTGACTCTTAAAGGGACTTCTCATTTGGGAGTTAAACTTCCCCAGAGTAGGAGGCCTGTGACTCCTTGTCTTGAGAATTTGAAGAATGAATAGACCACAGAAGGTGGATTTTAGAAAGAAGTATTCATTATAGATAGATTAAGAGAAAGGAATGAAGGAGGGAAGGAGGGGATGAGGGAGGGGAGAAGGGAAGGAGAATGAAGAAAGAAAAGCAGGCTAAATATCAAGAGGGATCTCCAGCAATGGGATACCTTTGAGAGTCACTGTCTTGGAGGTAACCAGATTGGTCTGGATGAAGACACAGAATGGGGGGTGTAAACTGGTCAACACAGCTCCCATCCACAAGGTGCTCGGGTGTCTGCCCATTCAGTAATACCTACCCTCAGACCATGGCAAAACAAGAGACATTTTAAGCTTATTTTCTGGTATCTCTGATCTCTTGTAAGGACAAAACAATGAGACCAGGTAGACCCAGAGGGGGTAAAACAGTTCACTTGATTCAGATCCCCTTACCCTAAACTGCCTAGCCAAGTTCTATCTCCTATCCTCATTGAGTGACGCTCTAAGACCCCCCCATATCTATCTATCTCTCTCTCTCTCTCTCTCTCTCTCTCTCTCTCTCTCTCTCTCTCTCTCTCTCCACACACACACACACACACACACACACACACACACACACACACACGCTTTCACATCATGTCCACACTGTTACTCTGTGTGTCCAACACAAACCCTCCAAACCTCAGAACACACTCACTCGGCGCCTCTGAACACCCTGCTCTGGCCAACCATACGCTGTGGGAAGCCTTGCATCAGGGTCGGCATTTCAGTGTGTCTGTAGGCATGGGATCTGCAGGTTCATTAGCGGCAGCCATCCCCGTCACTGTGGGCTTCACTGCAGTCTGACGTGACAAATCACAGTTATTACAGCCACTATGGATTGTCAGCGATTAGCAAAGGAACCAGTATATTACCCTAATTTAATTACCCCACCAGCTGATGCTTAGGATGATCACTAGCAGTACTTATTTCTAAAATGAAATGTGCTAGCCTCTAATTGTTCACAGTTCGGAAGAAACAGCCAGAGAACACTCTCAACCATTAAGGAAATGATATTTTAAATGATGAACATACTGTATATGTTTGTACTTTAAGGAAACAGACTCTGGTAATGTTTGGGGAAATTAGTGAAAATTTACTGATTCCCAGAAGAAAAATACTTGTGTCTATAACAGTGCCAGGCAGAATCTGTGGGCACAGTTTAGACAGGGGCTGCATATGGCACAGCTCGAAACAGTGAGATAAGATGAACCAGGCTGACCGGGATCAAAGCCCACCCCCACCAGGGACCCCAGAACCAGGGAGTCTGAAGCCTGCCCAGGCCTTTTTCTCTGATTCTGCCAGCACAGTATATGCTGTGGGTCTAAAGGAAAGAATCCCATAAATTTAAGGCAGGCTTGACACTGCACAGACACTCCCCCAAAGTGCCAGCTCTCCAAAGTCAGTTCCCCACAAGACTCTAAAGAGCCTCAAGAGTCTATTAACATTGTGCAAAACATGAGTCCCCAGCTGGCCAGTGGAAGAGTCAGATCTCAACCAGTGAGCAACCCCAGACCTGACCCTTGCTGGGACATGGTGGCAAGGACGTTAACACAGTACACAGGCTAAGAGCATCACTCGATGATAGAGCGCTTGCCCAGCACATCTGAAGCCCAGGGTTCCATCTCAACTCGAGGGGAAAATAAGATGTCCCCATGTACAGATTTGTGGCATGTATAGCCCTGGATAGAGTCTCACTGGCATTGACCTGGGCCAACTACCCACCCAGAAGGCACTGTGGAGTGGAAGACCATTCCTAGAGAAAAGACCAGGGTCAGCCAGGTATGGTGGCACACACCTTGTATCCCATCCCCTAGGAAGCAGAGGCAGGCTGGTCTTTATGAGTTCCATGCCACCTTGATCTGCATAAAGAGTTCCAAGCCAGTCAGTTTTACATAGAAAGTCTCTGCCTCAAATGACAACAAAACCCACAGTGCCAATCGAAAACTCCAAGGGCGTCACCAGGGCTAACAAGAAAGAGAGACAGCATCCCCTGGGACTAGGCACATAGCTGGGGTTGCCAATCACCTCAGGCTCGCTCCCTGGCGATAGCCTTGCTCAGAGCTGAAGCCTGGAAGCTCTGGCCTTCAGAGTCAGTGGGCGTGAATTAACCCCAGGAAATATGGGTTGTTCTGACTGTCAACAATCAGGGTAAGGGTCCCCAGAGCCCAGTGTGTGATCATAGGTCTCCTTTCTCGCTGTGACCCACGTGACCCAACATGAACGAATGAGGGCTCCAGCTACAGCCCCAACAGAAACCCGCTTGAGTACAAGGCGGGCCCATCTTAGGACTCATAACTGGTTCTTGGAGGTGTCAGTCTCAGCAGCTCTGGCCCCAAGGAAGGAAGCAGTCAACCGCAGGCTCCTTCTGGTTGACCCTGGATCCAGCTCCCACTGACTGCTTTCTGGAAGCCTCTCTTTATCCAATGATAAACGTGTGCTCCACTCTCCCGTTACCGCACTTCTCACTCCTCCATGCCCTCCCTTTCCGTGGCTGAAATAAATAACCCTGCACCGGAGGCAAAGGCATTTGTCTAGATGGTAGATGATGCTGGCGTCCTGGTAGGAAGGGCTGGTGACTGCTCTCTGAAGCAGCAGCCTCCTTCATGCCTAGCCTTCTCCTCCTCCTCAAGACTCCCTCTGCGCCTGACACCTCTCCCCTCTTTCAGTCTTATTAATGTCGGTGGGGGGAATGGCCAGTGACCTGGGAAGCCTCTGAAAGCTGCCTCGTCTCGGTCCTGGGCTATTCTTAGTGTGGGTGTGAGAGCATCCAGAGCTCACCGTAGGCAGAACAAACTCCTGACATCCGCTGTCTCCCACCCCCGGATTGGTGGGTAGAGACAACCACCTGTTGGCGGCAGGATATCCTCCTCCCACTATCCACGAAACATTTCCTGGGTCCCTGAAGGCATCTGTGTTCTGAGTGAGGAACCCACAGACCCTCATCCTGAGTCTCAGCAGTGTCGACTTCAGCGGCCACTGCACATTTCCCTGTCACACGTTAGGGACCAAGTCCATTGCACCCGCACCTTGAGGAGATCAAAGGAGTCCGGGAGAAACCTACCTCTCCGCCAGGGAGGGAAGGACAGAAGGACCACTCACTGGGTGAAACCATGTCCAGCCTCAAATCCTCCCGGTGCAGTTGCAGGTGGACATGCCCTTGCCATTGAAGAGGTCTGTGCCTTGTGTCCTGGCAGTGACTGGTGTCCGCCATCAGGGCCCAGCTCAGGCTGGGAGTGGCAGAAGTCAGTCACCTAGAGACCAGGATAGTGGGAACTGGCAGTGTTGAGCCCCTGGGGAGATTTTCGGAGGCTCCACTGATGGTTTCAGGCAGTGGTCAACAGCAGGGTACAGGAGCTGCTCTCGTTTTGAACTTCTCAGAGGATTTGGGTGTCCAGCAGCTTTAGAAAACCAATGTCTGAAGAAGCATGACAACTCTTTAAAGGGAGGACAATCACTACTTCAGGCCTCTCAGGCAGGGCAGCCACTAAGGCTGGAGCCCACTTACCAGCCATCAGGAACACAGCTCTGGCTACATGACAAAGGACAAGCACAAATGTGTGTCAATAAAGCTTTATTTATGGAAACAGGTGATGGGCTGAGATGGTCCCCATTAGTCTGCAGACTCCTAGCCAAGACCTATGCAGGGTTTTAAAGGGCAAACCACAAGTATCAGAGGGGCAGCTTCTTGGAGCCAGGACTGAGAGAAAATATTATTATCCTGTTTAATTTATTCAATAGATGCACATGCTTCTGAATTTTTGCTTTTATTTTATTTTAAAACGAAGCATGTTAATAAATTAAATACTAGCTGGGAGATGGTAGCACATGCCTTTAAATCCAGTACTCATGAGGCACAGACAGGCAGATCTCTGAGTTTGAGGCTAACCTCATCGACATAGCGAGTTCCAGGGCAGCCAGGGCTACACACAGAAACCCTGTCTTGAAAAACAAAACAAAATATAATATAATTAATTAATTAAACATAAATGATTAAACACCAAAATCCAAATTAAAGATATAAATTTAAAGTTAGATAGTGGTGGCACACACCTTTAATTCTAGCACTCAGGAGGCAGAGGCAGGCAGAGCTCTGTGAGATCTACAGAGACAGTTCCAGGACAGCCAGGGATACATGGAAGAATCTGTTTCAAAAACGTGTGTGTGTGTGTGTGTGTGAGTGCATGCGCGTTTGACATAGCAAAGATGTCCTGCTGATGCTAAGTCACCCAAGGTGACTAAGCTCCATCATATCACCTCTTCAGCAAACTACTATTCCCCAGGAGAACTTGACTAGGCCAGCACATCAAGTGTATTCCAGATTGTGAGAGCAGCCTCATGGGCTTGTGAAGAAACCTAGGCTCAACATGCACCAAGTTCACCTGGAAGGTGGCTCCTCAGCAACCGGAATGAGGGTGTACATGTGTGTACACACATGGCGTATGTGTGTACGTATGTGTGTGTGTATATGTGTTGTGGACGTGTGTATTATTGTGGGCATCTGTGTGTGTTAGCGTGTGTATATGCATATACTCTTTGTACAGTGTATATGCATACACGTGAGCATTCACACATGTGTTACAGAGAAGTGCACATGCAAGCACACAGGTGCACACGCGCGCGTAAACACACACACCACTATCTCCTCCATTTCAGGAAGTTGTGGCACCAGGAAGTTGTGGGACTTCCCCAAGGACCACAGCCCCTGGGTGAAGGGAAAACCAGGAGGGTGCATGGAGTCACACTCGACAGAACACACATCTCTAAAACAGGGAACACATCTCTCTCCCTCCATAAGGGAGCTGAGCTTGCTTGCAGATGGGTACAGAGAATCACTAGGCACTGGAATATAAAATTCCATTTAATTTGTTCAAATACTGAACTGTGTGCAGGGAACCCTCTGCCCTGCAGGAATTCACTTGTGTCCCCGGATCTCCCAGCAGAGAGGTTCCAAGACACACAGCTCCAGAGACAAACAGCTCTCCAAACAAAATGCAAAAGGCCCTTGGGGACTCCAGGGACATTTGAGATGCATGGTTTTCTCCTTAGCAATTGCTCACTGGCATGGTCAGTGGATGCTTCAGGTCCCAGGCACTCTCTGACAGGGCCAGAGGCACCAGCTGCACACAGTGGCCAGGAAGCACCTCCACAGACACAGAGACACAGCAGTTCCTGTGAGCCCCTACACCTGAGTGATGCAAAGGTTGTCCTCTGGTAGAGATCAGGGAGCAGCAGCCTTGAGAAACAGGATAACAGGGCTGCCCAGAGAAGGCAGCCCTGCTCGTTCACCCATGCCGGCACTCCCTAAAACGGGAACCCTCATAAATAAAAGAGCAGGCACTAAGTCTCGGGGCTGTTTTTATTATTGGCTTAATTTCTCTTCCCTGATATAGCTCTCAATATTTTATGACTTGTCGCCTAGCAATTCGGTTATGACAACTACCCTGGCTTGCTGTACCCCTGACAGAAATACTGGAGCACAAGGAAAACAGCCCCTGGCTCCACCAGTGTGGTCCAGAGGCAGCCCCTGCTGGGCATGAAACTGAGGCCAGTGGACAGATCAGTGCGAGAGAGCTCAGAGCACAGAAAATGGTGGGTACCACTCCTACACAACCAGAGAGCCTGGGCCTCTGGGGAAGGGAGGCCTGAGAACAGAGCTGCAGGTTCCAGCCTGAAGGAGGCTTAGACTTCACCCACTGCCCTGTCTGCCTGGACCTTTTTAACAATGCAGCAGTTAAATCCTGGACAAAAGCACCTGAGGTTCCTGTCACTGCTAGGAATGGACACATGAAATGTCCTAGTGATCCAGACACTAAAAACTGCCTAGAAGATGCTCAGGTTAGCAGAATGTCTCCATGTGGTAACGATGCACTGAGAAAATAGGAGAAAAACCTGAGCCCACTCATAAAAGAATTCTGTAAAATTGTTGAAAATGTGACCGCTTATAAATCAATAGTTTCTCTGTATAGTAGCAATAATCGGCTGAGGAAAAAAAAACCCAACACCTTTCACAACAGCAACAAAAGATACACTTTCTGCTAGGGTCACTCCTGTTCAACTCAGGGATGGATTTGTAGAAAACTTTTATGAAAGACAGTAACAGAGGAGGCCAAGAGACGGGTGGGATGATGTCCCAATGATATCCATCCTGATTCCCCAGAGTCTGTGGACATGTCCCCTTAGGTCAGCATTTCTCAACCTATGTGTTGGGACCCCTTAGGGGATAGAACATCAGATATCCTGCATCTCAAATATTTACACTACGATTCATAACAAATTATAGTTATGAAGTAGCAACGAAAACAATTTCATGGTTGGAAGTCCCCACATGAGGAACTGGATCAAAGGGTCACAGCATCTTCCTGGCTGAGAACCCCTTGTTGCGGGAGGTCCTTCCGCTCCTCCAGCCTATAGCTGCTGAGATACCAGCCCATCGGGGCGTGGTCTCTCTCCCTTTAAAAAAGCGGCTACTTCCCTTCTCGCCCTTCTTCGCTTCTTGCTCGGTTTCCGGGGACTAGACTTCTTCCTGATTGCGCAGAGGGCTGTTGTCTGGGACGGTTATCTGTAAGTTTTTTCCCCTTTAAATAAATATCACCCTATTAATCATAATTCCAAACTGGTGTGGCATTGGTTGCGACTTACGCCTTCACCCCCTGGCTTAGATAGTGAAGGGGCCTTTGCGAAGGTCTTGAGATGAGAGATCAAACTGAGTGGCTTGGAGAGACATAGTATCCTCGCAAGGGTCCTTGTAAGAAGACAGGTGATACTGGGGGAGTAAGGAGTTTTAAGTTCAGTGAAGGCTGTCTCTCTTGCCACAGGTGGCCTTAAACTCAGAAGCTAGGGGGACAAACAATCAGGTCACACAGACTTGCCTTGAATCGGTGACGTCCATGTTCTTGTCTTCTGAATTGGAATAACAAAACTCACAGATGTGGGGAAGATGAGTCTAGAGAAGAATTTTGCTACTCTTCACTGGAACTTTACAGAAAAAAGACAGGGCTCCCGTAAATCAGATATAGGTACCCAGAGACGGGACGTCATTGAGTTGCTAGTCTTGGGGGCCTTTAATAGTCTCACAGCAGAAACTGGTGAGTCCAGTGGATCCACCCACAAAGCATCTTGGTGCCTCCCCGAAGTCCCCATTGTATCTTGGTGACACTGGTACTCAATTCAGGGAAGAAAGAGAAAGAGAAAGCTGACATCCCTTGACTCTGGCAAAGGCAAACCAGAACACTCCTGTTTCTGTCCAAGTACAAGAACTTTTAAGGTCCCCCTTAAATGGCCTGACTGGTTTCTGTCTTTGATTTTATCAGGCACAAGGGGCAGTGGAGGGAGAACTGAGGAGTCTTGCCCTTAAGCCTATGGTGCTGGGAAGGAAGGAAGGGGGGCAGGAGGGAGGGAATAAGAAAGCCTAGAAAGGGAGAGAGGGTAAGTGAACAGGACACTAGAGTGTCAAAAAAGTGAAAGAGGGTGACCTATACCTCAAACCTTGAATGTCATGTCCATGGAAGACTGTGTGTTGAAGGTTTAGTCACCTGTCGGGCACTATTAGGAGGTTATTGGATTTCTAGGAGGTTGGCCTGTAATAGAAGAAGTAGTAGAAAAGGGTTTGCCCTTGAAGGAAACACTGGTGTCCCAGTCCCTCCTTTTTGTCTTTGTTTCCTGCCACTATAAGATGCAAAGCCAGCCACCTTCTCCCAGGTTTCCACCACACTCTGCTGCCTTGCCACAGATTCAAAGCATGAAGACCAACCTACTAAGAGCTGAAGTCTCTGCAACTATGTACCACCATAAACCTTCTCTCCTCTTAATTTAGTCACCTCAGGTGTTGTCATGGTTACAGAAAACTAATAGGATGCCAAGAGGCAGGGTCCAAGGAAAGGAGATTGGTTGATGCTGCATGGTCATCAGAGAAAAAGGCAGTGAGCCCAGGGATATAGGGCCCTAGAAGATGGGGAGGACAGGAACTGAGCTCTTTCCAGACCCAGCAGGAGAGCATGTTCTGCACCAGCCCTCTGGCTCCTGAGCAGAAGGTCAGAAATGTGCATCATTGTGAACCACTAAACTTCATGACTGTCGCCTTGATGCGGCAGGAATAGGGAGCTAGCATACTTGGTCCTAAAGAAGGTCGACTCTATGGGAGGTGATCTCGGTTTCTATTTAATATGACAATGGGATTATAAAATCACCTTGATTAAACAGACTGAAAGGAGGAAGCAGGGAGGAGGAGAAGCCCAGAAGGGCAGCACTCCTACCCACCTTGTGGTCTCAAATGGAATCTGCTGCAGTGAGGCA
This sequence comes from Microtus ochrogaster, assembly GCF_000317375.1. NCBI lineage: Eukaryota > Metazoa > Chordata > Mammalia > Rodentia > Cricetidae > Microtus > Microtus ochrogaster. The sequence continues at coordinate 31,549,548 of NC_022015.1, forward strand.
GAAGCTGTGAAGGACAAAGAAAGGAGGCTGAGGCCACAGTTCCTCCGCTCAGTGGGAGAGGAAAGGATTCCTCCTGCTAAAGCAGAGAAACTGAGCCCAGTTTCTGTTTGCTCTAAGAACCACAGCCTGAGCTTCCTCCCTGCAGTGGGGATGCCAGGTAATGGTGTGGTGTATCGTCATGGGAAAGCCAGATAAAGCGTCGGGATGGTGATGGGTTCTGGGTCACAGAAGATTATAAGGCTGAAGGACCCCAGGAAGCAGATGGTAGGTGAGCCGGACTAGAGTTTGATCATTATGGGGATAGCAGTAAGTGACAGGAGGAAGGGAGGGGTCCAAGAGGAACAGATAGGTGAGAACCCAGCAAGGAGCCAGATCTAGTCATGGCTCAAAGGGTCAGAGAAACCCTGGGTCCCCCAAGAAAGGTAACCAGGAAAGTGGGCTCTAGGCCCAAGGGAAAGATGGGCTTGCAGCACCTGTGATCACCACCTAAAGGTAAGAAAAACCTTGGCCAAGAGTATGAGGGGTGAGGGGGCATGAGACAGAGGACAGAATTTGGGAGAGATGGGCACAATCACTGAGGGAGGAAAGGATCTGCACCACCCTCTGAGCTAAGGTCTCTCCAGCCCAGGGCCATTGAGGCTTTCTAAGAGGAAGACCCTCTGTCCCTCAAGTCTTAAAGCAGAAATAAAGAAGCTTAATTACTTCTTAAAAATTCATTTGATGCTTTTATATTTAAATATTAACCAGTAAGGAAGCCGGTCATTGAGATTAAAATAAAGCCATACACCTACAGGAAATGTCAGGAGAAGAGGCAAGGGGAAGGTTACATTGGTTGAGAGGTCCATTCCTTCTCACTAGCGGGCTGCCTTCCCCTGGTTCTCAGGGCTTAGGGATTTTCTACCAAAGATGTATTTGAAAAGATGCCAATTCTAAAGCATATTTAAATCATCAAGGGCCAAGGCCAGGAAGAACAAAGTCCCCATTGGGCCACAGCACCCTCAGCTGTGTCCTGGTGCCACATGACCACAGAGCAGAGGCCAGTGAAGGAGAGGAGAGTCATCTCTACAAACATGACCGGAGCTTGTACTGTGGCTGGAGAGTAAAGACAGGAGACAAAGACATCAAGATTAAGATGCAGGAACAGCCATTTAGCCAAGGACTGGAAACCCTTCACCTCCTGGACCGTGTTAACCAACAGAGCATGCCCAAGAAAAGCTTGGGTGAAGCCAGGTGGTGGTGGTACACGCCTTTAATTACAGCACTCAGGAGGTAGAGGCAGGCGAATCTCTGTGAGTTTGAGGCCAGCCTGGTCTACAAAGCAAGTTCCAGGACATCCTATCTCAGAAAAAAAAATAATGGCAGGTAGGATTGCATGCACCTGTAATCTCAGTGCTGGGGAGATAGAGGCAGAAGGAGTCTGGAACTCACTGGCCAGCCAACCTAGTCTACTTGGCAAGTCCCAAACCAGTGAGAGACCCTGCCTCAAAATAAATAAATAGGTGGAGGGCTCCTGAGGACTGTATCTAGCTTCCACATGCACATGTATACATATGTGCAGGCACACAGGTATACCCACACACACATGTACACACACACACAAACATATATACAAAATAATGTACAGTTAAGTGATTTTCAGTGTATTCACAGAGTTGTAAATCCATCAGAGCTGACTAATTTTATAGTATAAATGTCATACCAAAAAGAAGTTTGAACTCTGGGGCTAGAGAGATGACTCAGCAGTTAAAAGCACTGGCTGCTCTCCCAGAGGACCCAGGTTCAATTCCCGGCACCCACATGCCAGCTTATAACTGTCTATAACTCCAGATTCAGGGAATCTGACACCTTCATACAAAATGCACATAAGATAAAAAAAATAAAGTTAAATCAGAAGAAGAAGAAGAAGAAGAAGAAGAAGAAGAGGAGGAGGAGGAGGAGGAGGAGGAGGAGGAGGAGGAGGAAGAGGAGGAAGAGGAGGAGGAGGAGTTTGAACCCTTTACCAGGCACCCCTACCCACTCTCCCTGGCCCTGGTAAGCTCTAATCTGCTATTGTCAGTTCTGGACAGCTTGTTGACAATATCAAATCCTCTCAACCCTGACCTGGGTGATGACTCAAACCTCTACTAATGAGCAAGACATGTACTACAAACTTCCACAGAGGCCCCTTGTCAGGTGGGCAGCCTCCACTTACCTGTGCAAGGTGGTCTCATTAAGAAGAGCAGTAGGCTTCATCCAATGCCTTTTCTGCATCTATTGAGATCACCATGTGATTTGTTCTTTATTTTATCTTTTTTTTTTTTTTTGAGGTAATGTCTTGTGTCCCCAGGATGGCCTCAAACTCTGAGTTGAAGATGACCATGAATTCATGATTCTCCTGCGTCCACCTCCCAAGGACTGGATGACAGATGCCATGACTTGGCCATGACACTCATGAACTTAAAATAGTGATGGTTGTCTACATCTGCACAAGACTGAACCAATCAACATTCAGTTAGAGAGGGGGCAGGGCTTGTGGGGCCCTTTCCAGGAGAGAAAAATGGCAGCGGGAAGCTGCTAGGGGGTGGGACACCATTGTCTTCAGTGATGTCACTGCTGATGAGTTATTCAATGCTCCGGCAGGTAGCTCTACACTCACACCCATGGAAGTGACCCTGGTCAAACCCAGTGGTTCACAAAGGAAGCAGAAGAGACTGCAGAATAGCAGGGATGTGAGGAAGATAAAAGATGGTGGAGGGACGAGTATGGCCAGACTGTACAGGTGAGCAAAACTGTCAAAGAATACATGAATTTTTAAAACTGTAGTACTGGGGACTGAGGAGCTGCCTACCATACAAACACGAGGACCTAAATTCAATCCCCAATCATCCAAGTAGAACAATGTCAGGTGGTAGTGTGCTGGAGAGGGGGAGACAGTAGATTCCTGAGGTTCTCCCGCCAGCCAGCAGGACCTAACCAGGAAGCCCAGGTCCCAATAAGAGACCCTGTCTCAAACAAAAAGATGGACAGTTCTTGAGAAACAACACCCAAGCCTCCACACACACATGTGCACCTGCAGAGATACACACGCATACACACACACACATACACACACATGCATACACACACACACACATACACACACACACATACACACACACACACACACACACATCTGCCACCTACACAAACACATCTGTGGACAACAACAACAACAAATGAGCATTGAATTTCCAAGACACCATTGTCAAATTATTTATTTCTTATTTCCATTGTAAATTCAGGGTGATCTCATCTCAAGATCCTCAAGTCCATCACATTTGCAAAGACTCTTATTGTAAACAAGGCCATCTACACAGGTTCCAGACAGACAAAACTGTGGGGAGGACATATGAGCTAACCGCCCCCAAACCAGCAACACGCCAGCCTCACAACATGGGAATCATTGGGAAGCAAGCTCCTGGACTGACAGCCGTTTCTCTTGGCTCCATCCAGCAGGGCCTTGGGAAGCCCAGGAGGAATCCTTGCTCTTGACCAAACCCCTCATCTGCAACTGGGCGAGGTGCTGCATCTGGGCATGCAGGCCTTGGCAGGTCCTTCCATGAGGACTAGAAATCAGCATTCACTCACACTTTAGGATGAAGTTTCTTTAAGATTTTTGTTCTTCCCTTTCTGACCCCGTGCCACCTGTCTCAAAGGTATAACCAATCAAAGCAGAATGGCCATCAAAGGAAAGAATGGCTGCCAAAAGATGCAGGTCTAACTCCGAGCCCCCATCATGGAAAAAGCTGTCCTAACCATGAGTCCAGCCCACAGGTCCTATCTGGGCTCCTACCTGGGGGTTGGTACAAGGCTCTCTATCTATTGTCCCCATTCTCTGGTTCTTCCTCTCTGCTCTTGTACGGGCAGATGATCCTAAGAAATAGCCAGAATTTGCCTCTCTTTCTTATTCTGGATATTTCCATTCTAGTTTCCATAGAAACCACCATATGAATGTGGACAAGAAAGAAAGGAAGATCCTTTAAAATAATGATGGTTGAAAAAACTTTGACATGCCTACGCTTCTAGCTACCTGGTAGTTTCCATGGAAATCCAAACCAACAATAGAGTCAAATGGACCCAAGCGCTGGATTTCCCAACAGCCAGAACTGTATGAAATGGCCTCTGCAGTGGCTGTTGTTTCTGTATGGCTCGGTGGATTCCTCTGCCTCCCCGCTAGCAGAGCATGGCCCCACTTCTTCTACCAAATTGCAGAGAAAAGAAAGATGAGAGATTTTCCTAGAGAGAGGGAAAAATAGCAGTGGGCCCACAGCTGATTCCTACTGCTGAAATCAGACCCCAGCCACATTCTCTGAACTTACAGTGGAATCCTGGGGGAAGCAAAGCACTCTGTGCTTCTAGAGGTAGCTCCTTTGTGGGTTATGGGGTTCATACTAGTGTTATCATGACTGCACCTACCACCCTTCTTTTCTGGAAGCTACCGTTGGTGAGCCCAATCTATGGGTCAGGAAAGCCAGGCTGGTCTTGCCTAGGCGGCAGGTTCAGAAAACTGAAGAAGGGTCCTAAGAGACGGGCTCACTGCTGCTCAGAATGTGATTCAGAAGCTCACTGAGTAACTGTGGAGTCTGTATCCGTTTGACTGAGTAAAGGCTTGGGAACAAGACTAGGAAGAGTAAGACAACAGCCCTGCTCTGTAGCTGCCCCACCCAATGAACCCTGGGGCTTTGCACCTCTGCTTTCTGTCCAAGATTAGAGCTCAGTAGTAGCCCCCCCCCCAGTAGCAATCAAAAAGACTGTGTGTCATCTAGCCACAGGATTCTGACTTAGCAACCTGAGGAAAGCCTGGGCCAAAGGTCCTCTGGACTCTTCTATTTTCTTTTGGACAATGTCCACAGTCCTTAAAGTAGTTAATCCATACAAACCAAATGTACATGCCTCTGGCTTTCTGTTTCCCATCACAGTCACCACATTTGCTAAATGCTAAAAGCTAGAAGCAACGGCACTGTGACAAGGTCTCACTGTCACGCATGGAGGACAGGTCAGCACTGACCTTACAGGCACCACCTCACAGAACAGACCTTACACAAAAGCCACAGCCTTCTAGTGCATCCCCAGTTGCATGGGGGGCCAGGCATATTCCACTGCATAGATAGCCAGACTGCAACTCCAGAGACAGGGGAAACTCCATGTTCTGTAAAGCCCTGACATGATTTGAAGAGAAATGCCTGCTACCACACCAGTCTCGGGCACTTGAACACATAGTCCCCAGTGAGGGCACTGTTTAGGGAGGTTCAAGTTTGCTGGAGAAACATGTCAAGTTGGACTCCGAGAGTAAAAATACGTTGTCTACTTCCAGTTTGATCCCTCTGCTTCGTATGTCCAGTTCAAGACATGAGTACTCAGCTTCCTTCTCCTACTGCTGGGCCTGTCTGCTGCTATGCTACCCACACCATGATAGACTCTAACCCTCTAGAACCGCAAGCCAAAATAAAGGTTCTCGTCTATGAGTTGCTTGGTCATGGTGTTTTTAGCACAGTAACAGGAAAGTCACTGATATAGAGCCCATCCAAATACAGAGAAGGGGTCAGTCAGCCTTGGATTTCCAGTCTCTCCTTAAAACATAAAGTAAAATCTGTGCATAGCCCTATCCCAGCCACTTCACCTGAGTCTTTCACGGCACCCCATCCTCAGGGAGAGGGAGGACAGAATGCAGCAATGCTGCCTGTAGGTGCTTGACATTCTCTTGATTCAAAACCCAGACTGCTGAGAGCCTATTAAAACCCGTGAGAATTACACTTAATGAACTCACACTCTGCTCTATGCCGTGCATTGTTGCCAATATCATTTCAGCTCCTAGGGGTCAGAAAAGAAGAAAGAATGTACTCCTTCCAAGGCATGAAATATGAATGCAAACTTAGAAGGAACTATGAAGATGACCTTTAAGGACAGATGACCAATGAGCTACAATGATTATGAATCACTGGAGCCAGCCGGTGCCTACTCAGCCTGTGTGGAATTGCTGGCAACTGTGCCAGGACAGTGCATTCTGCATCTGCTGGCTTGGCACTTGTCTCTCAGCAGCACACCTTGCACTGGTGCTGAGCTAGAAGGGGCCTAAAGAGGGTCGGGAACCTTCAGGATACAGAGCAGCAGCAGGGTGGATGGTCAGGGCCTGAGCAGCACTACGTGGTTACTATGTAGTGTTGTGATTGACAAAGGTATGGGGCCTGGGTGGTTTCAAGGGGACCCAAACAGGTAGACTCATAGAAGACCCTCAGAAGAAGTTACAATAAGGCTGACACCCTAAAGATCGGAATGCTTATCCTAAAAAGATCTGTCTCCTACAAGGAGAGCACAGGCCAGATCAAATGCAGCACAAAGCACCTTGTTGGCAGACTGAACAGAAGGTGGCCCTCGTTCATCTGCTGACCCAGATCACAGTAGGAGATTGGGGTAGAGGGTAGGCACAGCGAGATTCCTGTCTCAGTCACTCTAGAGAGGTAGGAAGGACACTAGAGGACATGCAGTCAGGGTGCGATGCTCTGCAGAAGCCAGGAGAAGACCCATGGTGATGTTTAAATCTGCCACTCTGAGATGCAGCTGAAGAGGGACCACAGATTTTGCCCCCTCCCTGCCAGACTCCAGCCCTCACTTCCTAACAGCTGACCAGCTGCTCCCATTAGCCTGGATTATTCCCCGGGTTAGCTGTGATCATTCACCATGGCATCATGGTAGGTACCTGCAGAGATCATTGGAGTTAAAGGTTTCTCCCGGCCCCACTCCCACAAGGAGCAATAAGGGAAGAGCCAAGATGGAGAATCACGAAGGGAAAGGAAAGGAAGAGAAAGGGCGTTACTCTCACTCCAGGGTCCTTGTACCTGTGTACCACTGAATGTAGAGTTGGAGTCCCTGCCCTCCCATTTTCTGACCCTGAAGCCTCTTAACCTCAGAACTCAGACCCGGAAAGAGGGAGGGAGAAGAAAAAATAAAAGATACCATAGCTGTCTTCATCATCTTGAACAACTTGTCAAGGCTGGCCTTGCTTCTGCTTTCCTGTGCTACACTCGGCTTTCTTCACCTTTCTGTAATTCCTCTATGCTGACTCCCAAGTGGATCCCTCCATTCTCCGTTCTCTGGGAGGGAAGGAAAACTCTTAAGGAAGGAAGTCTTCTTAAGAATTCAGCTACCTTGGGGCTGGAGAGATGGCTCAGAGGTTAAGAGCATTGCCTGCTCTTCCAAAGGTCCTGAGTTCAATTCCCAGCAACCACATGGTGGCTCACAACCATCTGTAATGGGGTCTGGTGCCCTCTTTAGGCCTGCAGGCATACACACAGACAGAATATTGTATATATAATAAATAAATAAATATTAAAAAAGAGAATTCAGCTACCTGTCAGCAGAGGGAGCGGGACTCGGGAGAGAGTGCTCTGCTCTCATGGCTGGGTTCATGTGTGGTCACATTCCCCCACACACACCCTGCTACTCCTCTTCCTCCTCCTGCACCCAACCCCACCAGAGCACAGGTCACATCCTCTTTAAGATGTCTAGGTCACTTCAAAGAACCTCAGTGCAGCAACGCTTTGATTCTAATAGTGTAAAATGGCCCCAGCTGAGGTCCATCAGACAGGCCAGCCATGCTCAAAGTCCCCAGGGAGAGCAGGGACCTGGGGGCACCAAGGGAGGAGGATGTGACAGGACTGGAGACGCTGTGATAAATGGCCATCGGGCTGGATTTACCCAGGCAGTGGGGCTCCCTCTGGGATATACAATTCTCCTGAAGGCCAATGGGGAAATGCACCATCAGAACCTCACCATCCAACCACAAGGGATGCAACCAAGCTGAGCGGCCACTCTTCGGCAAACAGAGATCTATGGGGGAGGCTTCTGAGGGTGACAGAGCAGAGAGTTCCTCCCCAGATGTCCCTCGACTATCCTGAGCTTTAGAGGCAGACTGTCCACAACCAGGCCTCAGGACTCACAACCTGATCCTCCACAACCCCAACACACAGTCATTGCCTCCTAGGAGACTCAGGGTGTTGATGGATGAACACACATCTCAGAATGGAAGTGACCTTGAAGACACTTGGCAGGAGGTGGGGAGCCTCTTCCAGACCCTGAAATATTAATGGCAAACCTTCCCATTTTTTCTTCAGGGACAGATGGCCGTCCATCTGCTCAGTTTCCTGAGCCTGCCAGAGCAGGAATGTCATACTAGGGCTTTCAAAGTTGGCCTCTCAGGGTGGCCACAGTGCCCACATACCCTCTACAGCACCCTGAAGTGCCTGGACATAATCCTCAGCTGGGACCAAGCTTCCCATCATAGAGAGAAATGGAAACGGGCCACCCAGAGCAGGAGGGGCACTCCCCACTCCACAGAGAATGAAGGGATAGAGGTGAGAAGGCAATAAGATAAGTGGTGACTAGGGACATCAGGAATGCTCCCAGCCCAGGCCTATCCTCATGGTGAAGCCCAGTTCACAGCCTTTGTCACCATGGGGTGGTAACTGATAGCCAGACCTCTCCTAGGACCCAGGGACCTCCCGGGTTCAGTTCTGTCTTCTGCAGAAGAGGGCTATGAGCAGATACACGCATACTCATGGATTGGCCATTCCTCCATCTTCTCCAGGGCACACAGGCATGAAGGCAATTGCCCTGGTTAGTTTTTTGACAACCTGGCACAAGCTAGAGTCATTTGAAAAGAGGGAATCCACGTGAGAAAATGCCCCTACCAGATTAGCCTGTAGGGCATTTTTTTATTAATATGGAAGTACCCAGCTCCCTGTGGGCAGTAAGTGGTCCTGAGTTGTATAAGAAAGCAGGCTGATCAAGTCATTAGGAGCAACCAAGTAAGCAATATTCTTCCATGGCCTCTGCTTGAGTATCTGCCTTGCATTCCTGTACTGACCTCTTTTAATGGTGGATTGTGATGCAGAAGGGTGAACGTTTGGTCATGGTGTCTTATCACAGCAATAGAAACCTAAATACATCAGGGACCCAGATGGGGAGTCAAACCCACAGCCTGCACAGAGTGCCTTCCTGAACAAACCTGTCAGTCTAGGTAGGACGGTGACTTCAGGGGAGGAGACCGACATGCTTACCAGCCTATCAGGAACACTTACAGACACCTTGGGCCACTGCAGCCATCATCTTTTCTAAAACATTCTTTTTCACTGGAATCCAGGCCCTTGAGCCTGAAATCTTCTCCCCTTCTTCAGCTAAACCCCAGGAAGAGGCTGTGTCTTCTGGGGCCTGCTGCTCTTGGACAAGAAGATAAGAACTACGTGGGTCCCAACTAACTGCCTGCTGTCCACCCACTACAGACAGAGAAGCAGCTGACTGGCTCGCTGTTGCACCTAAGCTCTTGCAGAGTGCTTGCTGTATACACAGTTGGTACAGTTGGTACTTACCAAGAACAGGCCACACGAATGAATAAATGCTCGAGTGGATGGTTTTAGGAGCTGGTGTGTTATGTCAGCTTGCAAAACAAAGGTGTCAAGATGAGTGGAACTCGGCAGAGGGCAGGTGTGAACACAGTTATGGCAAGAAAGACACAGGGTTGTCCTTGCCCTATGATCCTGCAGCTATAAAGACATGCTCCTCTTGCAGAGGGCTCCATGTTCAAATAGCACCTTCCAGATAGAAGCAGCTTAAAAACACACACCAATACATAATACGTCTACAAACAAGCATGCATATATCAAACATGCCCACAATGTACCACATAGGTGTGTGTGTGTATATATATATATGTGTGTGTGTGTGTGTGTGTATACATATACACATAATTTGCACATATATATACACACACTTTAACAAGCACATAACAAACAGATATACATACTTAAAACATATCACATCTATACAGCCATAAATGTAGCACATAAATACATATGTGTGTCGCACATGCACATGAACTCTACATGTATCACATATGTATTTACATGTACAATAAACACAGAACATAAATACATACATAATACACACATTATATCACACTACACCTGTACATAATACAATACTCATATATATCAAGCGTAATACAATATTCATATATATCAAGCATATATATACTTACCACACAGAACAAAAACACACAACACAAATACAAAGAAAATGCATTCACACACACATACCATATACACACATACACATTCTGAACCAAGACATCCCCTAGATTGACCCTTAATTCTACTGTGCTCCCTGCAGGAGGCAGTTGCTGATTCTTCTCAGTCTGTGTCCTCACCAGGGCTTCAGGCCCCACAACCACACTATCAAGTTGGGGCTAGTCCTCTCTCCAGGACAGGAACCACACAGCCCACAGGCGGCTACCAGAGCTGGATTTCAATTGCCAACACTTGGGCACTAAATGGAAAAAGGAAATTAAAATGATAGAAAAGGGAAGGGAAGAAGGGAAGAAGGGAAAAGGAAAGGAAAGGAAAGGAAAGGAAAGGAAAGGAAAGGAAAGGAAAGGAAAGGACATAACTGCTCCTAAGTATGGCAGAAGAGAAAGTTTATTGTAGGGCATAGGTAGAAGCAGAGACATCTGGGAGAGTTCAGAGTGGACATGACAAGTTGAGCTGGTCTATGTCGGAGAGGGGCGGGGGTAGAAAAGGGGAGAGAGAGAGAGAAACCAGGTGCAGCAGCCAGAAGGCCAATGGTATGAAAGGGGCAGCTAACCAAAATGGCTGGATTATGGGAAGGGCCTCTAGGGGAAGGGCAGCCTGGCCCCTGGGCTGGAGAGTTCAGGGGAGAGGGCAGGACATGTGAGCCATATTCTGTAACAGGTAGGAACTGAGGGCTACTGGGAAAACCTGGTTGCCAGCTCCAGCTTTGATGTTAAATAGGCACCTTAGCTGTTTGTCCCGGTTTGAAACTTAATAGGAACCTAAGCCCTCCAGGTATTCAGAGAACACACGGGGAGCATCTGCTCTGAAAGTGCATATATGCAGAAAGGCCGTCCCAGGACCATACTGGCCACTAGGGGCAAAAAGAAAGCAGACTCTGTCCAGTCTGCACCCCAAAAGCAGAGCACATGGCTCAGCCGGCTCAGTGATTTGTCGTTAAAGGTAGTACCCGATATCTATAGCTGCTAAACCAACTCTGCGAAACCAATGGCCTGAACCAACCAACACAGATGACTGCCTCCCAGTGCTGGAGATCCAGAGTCTAACACAGGCCTGGCTGGCTGAGATCAAGTTTTGACAGAGTCAAGTTTCTTCTGGAGCTGGCGCCTGCAGACCCTTCACCTGAGATGACAGCATCCAGTATGTGCCTTCTCCAGCTTGCAGAGGTCACTGCACCTCTTGGCTCAGGGTCACCTTTTTCTATCTTCAGAGGCAGCAACACAGCAAACCTGACCTTGTTCCAATGACAGCTGGCTCTCCTGTCTCATTTTCATACTTAGGAACCCATGTGATTCCGCGGGTCATCTGGGCAATCCAGGCAAATATCCCCAAGTCGAGGTCAGTTGATCAACAATCCCTGTGCCCCTTCTTCAAGTTGACTAATATGCACACCACTCAGGCAGTAGGACTTCTTCACACCATTCCACGCCCCCTACACGCCTGCTTTTCAGGAGATATCCACTGACTGATTTTTCAGAATTTGACAGGAATTTGTCTCAAGTAGGCAATTTTCTGGTGATTACAGTTATCAATCGAGAGAACCAGGATTTGCACAAAAATTGCAGGCCCCTCTTCTCACTGGTGACATCGAGGTCTCTTCCAGGAGGAACGAACCTGTATAGGGAAGCATGGAGACCTTAATTGGAGGTGATTCTGCCCACAAGGCGACAACTATCAAAGTAGCCTTCAGATTTTATTTTGGTCAAGGTGATACCCTTGTCTTCACTTCCGGTACCTCCTCTACTGCAATTCCAAGTAAAACCACAAAAAATACCAAGCAGCCTGCTTTCCACAAATGAGAAGCAAAGAGGACACAGTGCTGGGCTAGCCTGAGGATCTACAAGCTTGCAGGACTGCGGGACTGAAAGTCTGAGGTCTGATGTGACTAGTGAAGACGTCAAAATCAGCCGGGACAGGTAGTGACGGCACAAGCCCCACTTGAAGGGTTCCCCAAGCTTTGTAGCTGCTGATATCCACGTGGGCTTCAGCATTCACAACTCTTGGTTGTGTACTTGCTCGTGGCAATGCCAACAATGAGCAAAGCACTAGTGATGGCATTTAGATAGATGCCCGGGCTACAGTACCACTGTTCCGAGACAGGTTGGCCACAGGCTGAGGGACACAGGCTGAAGGCCACAGCAAAACCATCAGAAAGAGATAAGGGGTGAGAGGGAGGATGGGAGGGCAAAAAGAACAAAGACCAATCAAAAGAAACAGAGCCCCCCACACTAGAAATGAGCCCCCCCAAAGGCAAAGGTCAAAGGAAGAAAGTGTTACTGAGGTATTGAGGAGGAGGGCACAGACTCCTGCTTCAGTAACACACCTCCCCTACTGCCACATTCCTGACTGAACTTAAAAGGCCAACCAAGTTGAATCCCAATCTGAAGATATAACCACACCATCCTTAGAAGCACAGAATCAGAAAATGAAAAGAATCCAGGGCCACTATCTGTGGTCCCAAGGGCAAACCAGGAAGAAATGGGGTTGGGGGATTCTCTCTGGAGCGTCACAGGATAGCTTCACAAGTAAAAGCATTTGTACCAAGCCTGACAACTGAGTCTGATTCAGTAAAGACACGTGGTAAAAGATAAGAACTAATTCCTACGGGTTGTCTTCTGACCTCCAAATGTGTGCTATGTTTTCACACACAGATACCTCCATATGTGCACTATGCTTCATGCACACAGATATACAGACACACATACACATACACACACTAAATAAATACATAAATAAGTGTGAAAATAATTTTTTAAATCTCCCTGGGGGAATACAATTTAAACCCAACTTTCCAAGCACTCCAGTTGAGAAGATGAACTATTCCAACAGTGCGCACAGGAATAAAGAATCATAAGTGATTAGGAGGGGCGCAAGTGTAGATTCGGTGAGACTTTAGATATTGGAAGTATCAGACATGTAATATTAAACTTTTAGTGTGGTTTAAAAATTCAAAGGACGTTTAAGAAGGAAGCATACATATATTAACAGGGAACAAGATGATTTGAAAAAATAATAAAACTAGTGAAACAGCAGCATACTGAACTGAATTCAAGAGAGAGTGGGCAGGGTATGTCAGGAGTTATCCAGAATGTGTCCCAGAGAGACACAGAGGCGGAGCAGGAAAAGGAAAGGAAGTCACGGAGCAGCTAGGTCTGAAGCACATGAGCTTGGATTCTAAAAGGAAGCGGAGAGGGCATGGGAAAGAGGCCAAGTCTGAAGAGATAACTTGTGGAAAGATGTAATCATCAGACCCTAAAATATCCTTGAATCCCAACCAGTTAGAAATAATACAGAACCCATACCCTAGTTCATGAGTGTAAAAGCAGAAAATGAGACACTAGGAAGCACGAAATCGCCCCATCCCCACACAGCCAGAGGCAATGACCCTCAAACCAGACTAGCTCCTCCCCGTCAACAAAGGGGAAGTTAAAGCCCATTGAGCAAATCACTCAAAGTTCCGAGAATAAGCGACTTTCATCCTAGAACTCCACCCCATTATCATAGAAGTATCTAGAATGAAGCAGGTATTTGAAGCTGGTCACCATGGGTATTGTCTATGTGGCAGAATATCCCAACCTTGGTAGATGACAGACACCCTCTTAATTCAGAGCTTGCTAGGCAGTGAGTGGCCAGGTATCTTCTGCTGGCTCCTTCCTGTGCCTGCTTCTAGCAGGCAGGTAGTCAGCTCTGTGAGATCGTGGGGGTGGCCATATCACGTGTCTGCTGGGTTGGCAGGCTGGTGGCTAGGGATCTCAGCTCCCCTCTTCAGACTTTTCATCCTTGGGGGATCTGGTCAGACTCATGCCAGGTGGTTTGAGTTAAAATCACAAAAGACCCCTGACACCGCCTGGAGCACCACAGGCTGGATGACCCGGAGACCTAGGATGGAATTGGGCATGGCTGGGGTGGGGGTGTCAATGTAATGATGCCTAATGATATTCTGCTATACACATAGATTGGTACCTAGCCCAATTGTCATCAAAGAGGCTTCATCCAGCAACTGATGGAAACAGATGCAGATCCACAGACAAACCATAGGCAGGAGCTTAGGGAAATCTGCAGAAGAGAGGGAGAAAGGACTATAGGAGTCAGGGGGGTCAAGGACACCCACAGAATCAGGTAACCTGGGCTTACAGGGGCTCACAGAGACTGAACTGACAACCAGGAAGTCTGCATGGGACTGACCTAGGCCCTCTGCATATATGTTACAGTTGTGTAGCTTGGTCCTCTTGTGGAACTCCTAACAGTGGGAGCAGGGGCTGTCTCTGACTCTTTTGTTGGCTTTTGGAACCCTACTCCCCATACTGGGTCACCTTGCCCAGCCTTAATACATGGGGAGGTGCTTAGTCTTACTGCAACTTGGTATGTCATGTTTTGTTGATACCCCTGAGAGACCTGCCCTTTCTTAAACAGAAATGGTGGAGGATCAGATTAGGGATGGGAGTGAGGGCAGGCTGGGGAGGGGTAGGAGGAGGTATTAGGAGGAGGGGGGAGGGGAACTGCAGTGTAAAATAAATAAATAAATTTTTATAAAAGCACTGAAAAGCCGGGCGGTGGTGTCGCACGCCTTTAATCCCAGCACTCGGGAGGCAGAGGCAGGCGGATCTCTGTGAGTTCAAGACCAGCCTGGTCTACAAGAGCTAGTTCCAGGACAGGCTCCAAAACCACAGAGAAACTCTGTCTCGAAAAAAAACAAAAAATAAATAAATAAATAAATAAATAAATAAATAAAAGCACTGAAAAGTGTGTGTTTCACTGCCCACATACAATAGATACGGCATCTGTCATAGCTCCTAACAGTTGCAGGGGATAGAGAAATGGACTGGGAAGGGGAAAAACTTGGGACAGTTTTGCAGCCTCTTGCATATTGAAAGACAGTAAGCAAAGGGGACTAAGGACAGAACTTAGATGAAGGATAGGGACCCCAGACAGAAGGTTCGAGTGCCAGAGGAAGCATTGAGAGGGCAGCAAGTCTAGGGCAATGTAAACAGTCCTTGTGTGGAAGCAAGACGTGAGGTGGTGGGATGGGAAGCTCAAGGACCAGGATACACAGGGATGAGACGGGAATAATCGGGAAAGCACTGGAAGACTGTGGTTCTCCCGAGGGAGGATAGGCGTGGTAGTGAAAAACTCTAGTATACAAGAGGACTCATACTAAAAGGCCAGGTCTACAAAGAGTACATACAATGACTGCTTTCTGACAAGTAGAGACAGCTCTAGCCACCATGTGTCTCGTGGTGGGTGATGTGGCACCTGGATGCAGGACCTACCTACCTACCCCTGAAGGATGGCCCTAAGGCAGCCTCTGCAGTTCTAGGCAGATGGTGTTAGCTCTGTTACCAGAGCAAAAGCAGACCCACCAAAACAAATGTCATTGGACTAGACATCATCAGACCAGCTGAAGACCTCCATCAGAAGCCATGGCTACTGGGTGGATTGTATTCTCATCTGTGCTGCAGAGCAGGAAGTGTGAAGAGTTTCCACCCAAAACCTCACAAAAGAACTGCTATGGAATGTGCTCCCACAAGAAGAAACCACCTCTGTAGCAACATCAACAAAGCACTTTCAGGTGAAGTAGCGGACTCCAAGATCTAGATTACCACTAATAAACTGGAGAAACACATGAGGTCAGGGGAAGAGCACACAGTAACTGGTAGTCAATCTTCAGTCACTGTAAAAAAAGAAAAACCTAAGATGATTAACTGATGGAGAGAAACGGTTTAGTTGGTTCATGGGGTGAGAAGCGTCAGCCTGTGTCACTTGTGTTATGATCATGCTGGCCTTCCCTGACAATACCCCTTTAAGAGATAAGCTCTGCCACTCCCAAGCTCTCCCTTTCAAAGGCAAGCTGGTCTTGAATCCTTTCCTGCCATTCCTCTGAAGAGGCAGTTTTCTGTCTCTCTCCCCCTTCCTTTCTCTCTCTCTCTCTCTCTCTCTCTCTCTCCTTTTCTCTTCCCCCCATACCCTCACTACCCTCCCTATACCCACTAAATAAACCCTCATACCCAAGCTCTCTCTGCATGGCATATTTGTCTGTCCCTTACCTGCTATGGTCCCCCACCTGCAGTGGGACCTGCCAGCGTCACTCGCACTGTAAATCTTACAACTTGGCCTTGTAGTTTGGGACCTGGAACAAGTCAAGACCACAGGGTGGAGAACGCACGGAGGATGGAGGCTGCTCACCTCCTGGTACTCTCTTTGCCGTCTATTGCTGTGATTAAACACTAACCAAAAGCAAGTCGTGAGTGAAGGGTTTGTTTCCTCCTACAGTTTCCACTCTCAGTCCAACACTGAAAGAAGCCAAAGCAGGAGCTCAAGCTGAGACCACAAAAGACTATGGCTTACTTGCTTGCTCGACCTGCTTTCTTATATAGCCCAGTACCATCTGCCAAGGGGTGGTACCACCTACAGTGAGCTAAACCCTCCCATACCGATCATTAGCCAAGAAAACGCTCACCTACAGGCAATTTGATGAAACAATTTTCTCAGTTAAGTTTCTTCTTCACAGATGACTACAGCTTGTGTATCTAGTTGAAGATGATAGATAGATAGATAGATAGATAGATAGATAGATAGATAGATAGATAGATAGATATAGATGACAGATAGATAGATGACAGATAGATAGATAGATAGATAGATAGATAGATAGATAGATAGATAGATGATAGATAGATAGATAGATAGATAGATAGATAGATAGATAGATAGATAAAAGCAAAAATATAAACACACACTCACACACACACACAAGCTAACCAGGACACCTCCAGTAATCCACACTTCTCAAAAGATCTACTATCTCCCAGCATCCCCATGGACTGGGAACCAAGTCTCATTTAAATCCTGGAAAACACTATGCCGTAGCAGTGACCAGGTCCTTTACAGGACATACCCATCATAAGAAACAGTTTCCTAGGGAAGTCCTCTTTTCAGGATCTTCTGACCACACTGCACCATGCCTAGTGTGAACATTTGTTGAATGCTATTGTGCCAGGGCCCACACCAAGTCTAGGGGGCAGAGATGCAGCAAGCACAGCCCTGTCCTCAAGTTGATGACATCCCTGCTGAGGAAGGATTCAAACTCAAGTTCATAAATTTAACCAGCTATTCTCATTCATGAGTATCTTGGAATCTCTGCTCAAACCATGCTCACAGGCATATTGACTTCGCAGACACCCCGTCGACCCCTTGCCGTGCCTTTGATTCATTTGAGTGGTCAGACAGAGTCAATGAGGTCAACCCATGTCAGAATGAAGGAGCTTATTTCTGTTCTAGCTCTGTCTCTCACCAGCTCTGGAACCTTAGGGAGGCTACCCAGCCCCTATGGTCCCATATTTCCTCATCTGTTACAACAAAGACGTTCATTACCTATACAGTAGAGAAGCGTTCGCTAGCGCATGTGCAGTTATGAGTCAGAGCCTGGTGTCTCAGGAAGAGCTTTGCTTGCCACCACACGGCTAGGATATAAACAGGGGGCCCAGGCTCCATAAGCAACAGAACTAAAAACATTGCTCCAGACACTTCTTGCCCAGACCTTTGCTACATGGCCAGGCTTCAAGCCCATTCTTAGCTCCCATTATCCTCAGACTTACAAAGCAGGGCAAGTGGTACAGGTGGAAGGACTGTTCACCTCATCTTGCAGAGAATCGATGTCCTCCCCTTCACCCCCCATGAATACGCAGCTACCCAGAATTGAAACAAGTCTGCAGGATGCATGCCTGTGGCCCTGCTGCACACACAGCCATTATTCATATGGAACAACATACATATTTCACAGCATACCGTTATTGATCCTATCATAATGATCGCCTTGTTCTTTCACTGGGTCCCATCAAATCTACTCATCAATAAGGTATTGCCTTTTTCAACATTCAGACTCCAGCATTATAAAGGGGTCATCTAAGTCATTTCCATAGTCCTGATTTAGTTCTAATTCTCTTCTTCATCCTTTAGACTGAACCCGTTCTCAGTGTGTTATAGGTAGAAACAAGGTTGCTAGGTAAGGTTTAGGCTCCCTCTGCCTGCTGCCTTGCTTCTGCAGAGGTCTCATCTTTTGGATAAACAAAGCAATAAATGCAAATGGATCCGCCAGCTCTTCATGTGTCAAGTGTGAGATTATCTTTAGACATCCCCTCGGTTCCCTCCAGCCTGGTGTGAATGCCCTGTGGAGAACTTATCTCTCTGCCACAAGTCACAGAGGGAGCCTGGACCTCATCACAGCACTGATGTGTTTCTTCTGCTTTGGGAAATACAAGAAATCGTTAAGATATCCCAGTCAGAGCATCGCCAAGGCAATGTTTGATATTGAAATCATCCTTTTTGAAATAATCTTTCGAGCTTTTCTTTGAGAAAAGCATTGGAACAAGGTTGAAGCAATAGCCAGTCAGTAACGCTTTAGTTTTGCAAGCATGAGGACCTGAGTTTGATCCCCAAAATCCATGTAAAAAGCCAGGCATAAGCCCAGCACTGGGAAGGTAAAGACAAGGGAATCCCGCTGGCCAGCTAGCCTAGCTGAATAGGTAAACCTCAGGCCGGTGAGAACCCTGTCTGTCTAATATAAGTAGCACATGTTAGCCCACTGTGCTACTGGAGCTCTCAAGGAAGTAGATAACATCCCTGAGGATAAGAAAGGAGAGTGTCTTCTTGATATCTCTGTGTGTGTGTGTGTGTGTGTGTGTGTGTGTGTGTGTGTGTGTGTGTGTGTCTCTCTCTTACACACACACACACACACACAAATTTTGAAAAGAAAAGCATCATAATAAACTAACATGACATCCAATACCTTCAGGGCATACCCTGTTGGCCAATCACCAAAGAGGGCAGAAGTAGGCACTGCAAGGGCTCCTTCACAGGCTCCCTGCCTGCTCAGTGGCCTCTAGCCCCTGGCATCACTGAAAACACACCCTGGCTCTGACTTAGGCAGATTTTACCTTTTAGTCATTTCCATCTCAGATTCACTGAAAGTGATGAGTTCATCTCTCCCACACTGGTCCTGTTTGAAGGGTACTGGCTCAGTGGAAGAGGACAGACACAGGAGCCCAAGTACCAAAGGAGGCTGCAGAGTGGTAATGAAGGAGTACCAACCAGCAGAGTGCCTCCTTGTTCAGCATCCACCTGGGGTTGAACCTGTGCAATGAACTGTGTGTATATAAATGAAGCGTGATGTAGTATATGTAGATGAGGCTGTCCTTTGGCCATGACGTTTCAGGGCTAGTCTGTGCAGTTACTGGTCCTGGAGGAAGCCTCTGTAGAGGATGCAAGGTCTTTTTGCTGACCATTTTGTGATGGTTTTAAGTTGTTCATTGGCATCTAACAGAGCTTATCACATAGATTTCATTTCTGGATGCTAAATGGGTATTGGTAATGTGATCTCTTCGTGGCAACAAATTAACTGGAAGTTCAAGGAGCCAACGCCTGCTGCAGTTTTGTGCCAGTCCTGAGAGGCCCTGGGTGAAGCAATGACTTTCCCTAGGAGACCATGGACTATAACAGCTCTTGGCTCTGGTCCAGCGTTGTGTAAATGGGTTCATTTTCATGCTCGAGAGACAAGGGGCTTTTAATAGTAATGAAACATATATTGTAAAATCTATTGTCATTGCAATCACCATGATTAAAAACCAACTTGCCTGCTCAGAGTCTCACTGCACCTTAAAGCATATTTACCAGGATACATCTTTCTGGTGCAGACTGTGGTATCCTAATCTCCTCACCAAACTCCACCCACCTGCCCAGTGCCTCAATCAGCTGGAATCAATTCCTGCATCACAGCCAGCCAGCCTCTCCTCCAGGAGCTCATCGATTTCCTGAAATGAATGATTTCTGTCTGTAAAACCCATATTACCATTTCCCCCAAAGTAACACTTAGAAATTTTGTCTCCCTGATAATGTTAACATCATCCATAATGACCCACCGGGGACGCTTAACCTGATTATGTAGAGATGGCAGGGGAACCCATGGAAGCCCACATGTTGGCCTGAGCTCAGGCCTCGGGCATTAGCACCAAGCAGCCCTGGAGCCACATTGCAGGCTCCAGAAAGCACTGCTTCTGTGATCTTCTGTGCTGGAGTCCAGCTCCGGATGAGGGCAGGGTCTGAAGATAGGTGGATGCAAGAGCAGCAGCGGGAGGAGTCAAACACGGAACACTTACTTCTTAGTTTCACTTTAGGAGAGATGGACAGAGAGGAAACACATCCCTGATGGAGACACAGGTCCCAGCAGGGGGTGCAAGGAGTAGGCAAGGGAGGAAGGGAGGGAGCCAGGCCCTGATGGTCAGGAGAAACTTGCAGCCTGACTGCTTCTTTACTTTTTCAGAATTTAGTTACCAGGGACACATTCATGTTGTTCCAAATCATGGATCATATCATTTTTGGTCTTGGACATGTGCTTCACTTCCTCTTGTTCATCTTTTAGTTATCATTAATAAACTATTTCAGAACAGAGTTATCATTCCCAGTTATTTTCCTTTGAGTTTTGACATCATTGGTAAAGAGAGCTATTTTTTTTATAATCATTCTTACTCATTAACCACATAACCCAGTTTTTAAGACTCTAGAGGCATAAGGCATCCTGTTCTTAGGCTGGTAGCTTTGGTGGCTACAAGGACACTAGACCAAAACAAAGTCTCCAAGTCAGTCTGCCCACAGTGCCATGTCCCAAGCAGTGTATTATAAACTCTTAATGGTTAAAGTGCTAAAAAAGTAGCCTCAGGCCAAAGTTGCTGCAGTTGTTATTCAAATTTTGGCTTAATACAATGTTTATATTTTGTATTTTATACAATTTATCTATATGTCTAACCCTAGCATTCTGTTGTTCCTTGGTCATATGACACCACAGTGGGTCTGCATGAGCTAATTTTTCTAACAAGTGGAGGTCCTGATATCTTATTCTTTTATCATCTTTTCACTCCATACTTTGCTCATCAGTATAAATCTCTGTGTAAGGTGGAGGTAACTTTAGCTAGTCTTTGTTGCTATCTATGCCACGTGTATGGTGGGAAGAGGCTTGCAGTCTGATCTGTGGCCACCTTCTCTAGCCCACCGAATCTTGTTGACCTTTTGAGTTTACTTTGTTTTGAATATCTTGTTCCTTCATAATTACAGGAACAGATGTTTCAAGAATGTCTCATAGCCTCGTAAAGAGACCTCTGGCTTCTTTATGTGTGTCACAGCATCCAGGGCATAAGGAAGACCTTCAAGTAGATAAGGATATCTCCCTAAAAGCGGGAGGGGTAGTATGTTCAGCACTGTCCTGGGGAAGCTTAGAAGCATTACTCCTGGGAAAAGGCACAAATGATTCATAAGAAATTTTCCATCAGCCGGGCGGTGATGGCGTACACCTTTAATCCCAGCACTCGGGTACTCGGGAGGCAGAGGCAGACGGATTTCTGTGAGTTCGAGGCCAGCCTGGTCTACAAGAGCTAGTTCCAGGACAGGTTCCAAAAGCTATCGAGAAACCCTGTCTCGAAAAACCAAAAAGAGAAAAAAAGAAAAAAGAAAAGAAAGAAATCTCCCATCGATCCAATATCCCCAAATTGTACGGATATTAAAAGTTTCCCAAGTAGGCAACAGGTAGAGAGGAAAACCAAAGGTGGCCTAGTGGCCATCACACAGTTCAGCTTTACTGGGTCTTTGTCATGCAGTTGTGCTGGCTTTATGACTCCTGCCATTCCCATCAGATATAGCTGTGCCACTTCCATAACTGTGAACAGAGACCAGCTGCCTGATCTGAAGGACAACTCCTTCCTTTCCAGGCCTTGGGGCTCCTGAGGACACCTTGCTGCTTACTTACCTGACTGCTTGCTTAACAAATTCCAAAACTCAGCTATTTGCCAGGCTCACCTGGCACAGATTCTGTGCCACCCTCCAGAAGCTCACAGGAAGAGCAGTCATATTGAGACATCAAACCTTTAACAGGGTCTCAGAGTGGGCTACAGCCCAGGGACAAACCAGGAAGTTGTGAGAAGGAGACATTTGCCATGGGCTGGAAGCAGAAACTCTGGGGCTACACACACATCGCCGACCTGCAAAGCAGAGCAGGAAAGTTCTAAAGGGCACATAACAGAAGAAGGACGGGGAAGGGACAGGGTAGTCCGAGAGCTACTCGGTTTATCCTGGCCGGAGGCTTCCAGGCCCGTGCATTTAAAGCCCATCTGCAGGGAGAGTCTGCAGAAGATGGATCCTGGCAGAAGAAAGGGCAATAGTCCTCTGAGATGTCTGGATCAGAGCAGAAGATAGACAGAGCAGCTAGCCCAGGAGCATGGAGCAGGAGCCAAACCAAACACAGCTTTCTCTCTAGACAGAGCACAAGACCGCTTACTCTGAACTCAGTGTGAGTGATCATGGCCTAGGAACGTGGACTCAGGTTGACCCGAATGACATGTTTCACTATGAAAGTGGTTATGTGAGCTTTTTATAGTAACAGAGTAAAATAAAAGTCACAAGTCAATGCATTAACCAGGTGTGTTGGTGGAGACACGAGGCACATGGCTTACAGAAGACCAGGGACATCTCTGCTATAGATTGCGGATGCTATAACATCCTCGGCTTCGGTGGGTGGCAGCTAATGGTCTACCAAGTTCATATATCCCAACACTGTTCCCTGATAGTCATGAAGATGTCAGGTCAGACACAGAGGATGGCTGTGGATGGCTATTAGGAGGACTGTGACAGTTAATCTAGGTGTCAACTAAACTGGCTATGGAATCAATTGGTCTGTGAGAATAGTTGCCAGGAATATTAGCTGAGGTGGGGGAAAACCCTCCCTCCATAATGAGCAGAACCTCCCAGCATAGCCCAAATAGAAAGAAGTCCGGGGGTCAGGGGAAGCGATGCTGCTTTTGCCTGCCTGCCTACCGTTGATTATTGAGTGTATCTGTTTTATTGTTATTATTGCTGCTGCTGCTGCTGCTGCTGCTGCTGCTGCTGCTGCTGCTGCTGCTGCTGCTGCTGCTGCTGCTGCATCCCTCCACTGACATCAGAACCCAGCTCCTTCAGCCTTTCAGCATGGATTGGAGACCAATGGCTCCCCAGGAATCCTCCAGGGCTAAAGACTGCTCAAAATTCATTTGGCTCTTGATTTGCAGCATCCCAAATCTGCTCCATAACAGTTCTCATCCGTATGTCAGTCTGCACATCTTCAACCCAGTTGGGGCTTCTTCAGGGCCCTTCAGTTCACACAGGACTGGGGAAGGTACCCTGCATCCATTCATGGAGATCCACACAGTCAGCGTCTGAAGCAGTCAGGCCAGAGTGAAGGCATAGAGAGGCTGAGATCATCAGGCCATCATGCTAGACAGCACCTGAGCCCAGCATGGAAGCTAAAGAGCCAGAGAGTGAGATCTTCAGTTGGTGCTTTACCTGGGTGATAAGCTTGTGGTAGGGGACGGGGAGCTTGGAAGTTCACATACCAAACACACACACACACACACACACACACACACACACACACCTTAGATGTATATTGGACAAGTTTCCTCTGAAAACCCCATTTGCCTACAAGTCCACTATGTGCCAGTCAAAGTGGTGGTCACCACTGTCTCTGCCTCTGACATTGGTTGGGCAAAGATCCTCAGGTTGACAATGATTTAGTGTTCAGAAATTCTGCACCTAACAGCATCAAGAATGGGAGATGATAAACAGAAAATTCTGATCCCAGTATGGAACACATTCTCCCATTTCCTGCACAAATACCCAGTTTGTGGGATAAGTAAGGTGCCATGGTAGTATCCCTTGGGTTGGAGCAGAGGCTGTCCCTCTAAGTACTGAGATTGAACAGCAACTGGCTAGGGGATTCTATTACTCTCCAATGATCCCACATGCTGGAAAATGGCACCCGCCAGGACCCCATGGTCAAAAAGTAGCCTTGGGATGAATGCATCAGGACCCCAATCCTTTGGGGACATTCAGCTTGGTGACAAGTGAGCCACTGGGTAGGCCCACTCTGCCTGCCTGCCTGCCTGCCTGCCTGCCTGCCAAGAACTGGAGACTTTCATTCTTGTCCCCTCTCCCCAAATCTCTACCTGCCCAGGATCTCCCTAAAGGGCCCATCCCCAAAGAATCACCCAGTTCAAAATGGCTTGAGAAGTCCACTCCGAGTGAAAACCTTGAGAGCCACTCTGTCCTGCACAAACATGTCTTTCGCACTTCAATCCTGACAATGACACTCTTGTTTAACATTGTGTTAGGTACGTCTCATCACTATGAGCAAGTACCTAGCAGAAACAACCTCAGGGAAAAGAGGCTTATTTGAGCTCCTGATACAGTATCCTTTAAAAGGATACAGTCAATTATGATGAGGAAGACATGGAGTCATCCATGGTAGAGGAAGCAGGAAACAGATTGCTCACATCTGGACCAGAAAGCAGACTGGGCTAGAAGGAAGGCTGGGCTACAATCCATAAGCCTACAAATCCCCCATGACTCTCCTCCTCCAGCTAAGCCCCATGTCCTCAAGGTCCTAGAGCCCGCCCAAACAGTGAAAGGCACGCTAGCTGGGACCAAGTATTCAAACATATGAACCTGTAGGGGACATTTTATACCCAAAGCACAGCACTTGCAAAAGATGTTTGCTGTCAGGCAAATGTACCCAACCGCCCCCCCACACACACACAAAAAAAGAGAGAGAGGCACATGCACACATGTGTATTCATGTGCACAAGCACAAACTTCCACACTCAATAGCCAGCTTCCCTCATGAGCACAGTATCTCCTGCTTTTGGAGACTGAGCTCACTGGCAGCCCAGCTCCCTCCTTTAGAGTCATCAAATGCTCAGCTCGGCTAGCTTTGTTTCTCATGCGCTGGGGGAAGACACCAGCCCCACACACAGCCCTCCAGGAAGACAAATGACCCCAATTATGGCATCAAAGATGGTTTTGGAAAGGGAGAGAAATTCACGTCGGTTCTTTGTAGTTTGTTCTCGGAGCTGCCTCGAGCCCAGACACCTGGGGCCCATACAGCTTTGGCTTTCCGCTTCCAGGAGGATTGCTGAGCTAGGCTTAAGCACCTGCCACTGCAAACCGTGCTCCACCACACACCAAGACCCACTCCCTTTGTTTTCAGAGTGAGGATTTCTTTTCAAAGCCTATCAGAAACTTGAGATTAGTTCCAGGAAACCTCCTAAACTGAAAGTACACACTGCAGTGGCTTCTGGAAGGATCCAATTGATAGAGAGCAGGTGTAGGCTGAGGGTAATTAAATTAGCCCCATGTGAGGGCTGTTGGACGGTGGCTGAGAAGTATGCCTCTGAAGACGATGAAATGTCAATATTTTAATAACTTTCCTTGGAAATATATTGCTGTGTAATTCTCCTCGGTCGTATTCTGGGGTTCTTCCTTCCCTCTAGATGATCAAACTGCAGGAATTACCACTCCACCTATGCTATGGGTTCCTGCATTCTTCCCATCCCCCAACTGCTCCAGCCCACCATAGTGTGGATTAGAGATGTGGTTAATCTAGGGTTTGGCGTGTAAAGGTGCTTCAAGTGTCATTCAGAGCTCTGGTTTCCCATTTTTATCTCAGTGACTAGAAAATTAGAATGCTTTTGCTAGTTCAGTTCTCTCTAAAATAGCTACAACAGCAAAAGAGGGTTTGGTGTAGCATGCCTGTTCCCTCCATTCCCCGTGGGATGAATACAGTCACTTTCTCTAAAAAGAGCTAAGGCACGCACAGAGGAGGCCAAGGTAGGTGTACAAGCTGGCTTTGGAGATCAAGGTGGAGAGAAGCCAAAGAGAGGACCTGGAAGCTTCCTTGGGGTAGAGCTTTATCTGAAAAAGTCTACTCCCCATCCACCCGGGAGGGTGGGGGCCGAGAGACAGGAGATAATCCCAGTGGCACCTTTGTCTATTAGCTACCACCAGACTCTGTATCAACCACAGTCTAGAAACCAGAGTGGGGGGAGGGGTCTCGCACACCACACACACACACACACACACACACACACACACACACACACGTACGCACGTGTGCCAGTCATGGCAGACACAGAACAACTCTGTCAATGCCCCAAACAGCCCACACCTCATTCTTTAAGCTCTATAATGCCCAATTCATTCCTCCACAGTCCTCTTGATTGATACACGGGGCAGGAGAAAAGCATATGTCCCCTCCAGTGCAGCCCTTGGCTATCAGGAGCAAGGGAACAAAAACAGCCCACCTGAGGATATTTCCTGCCTCTCTGAGGCTGCCCGGTGGTCCATGCCAACAATCCTACTGTGTCCACTGACATCTTCTTCTCTCACCCAACCCAGTCAGGTATTCCTGTGATCATCCCACAAACATGAGTTCTCATCTGGGCCCTTGGTATGGGGTAGGAAGCCCACTTCTCGGGGCGAGGAACCAGCTTGATTGAATTGAGTTCACCAGCATCCGTTGCAAGAGTGAGGGCCCAATAGAAAATTCAGTCAGCCCCAGGTATCAGGTCCTCGGCTCAGACTCCCAGCAGAAAAACCAATTCCTCGGGTGGGTAACAGAAAGACTTAAATGCTCTTGTTCCCGCAACAAGTGGTATCAGGTCCTCAGCTCAGACACCCAGCGGAAAAACCAATTCCTCAGGTGGGTAACAGAAAGACTTAAATGCCCTTGTTCCTGCAACAAGTGGTATCAAGTGAGCCCTACTTTAAGGGAAGGGACAGGGCAGAGCAGCATTTCCGTGGCCCCAGGAATAGGTAGAATCTGAATGGCAGTGGCAGTGAACTTGGAGAATGCCAGGAGTGAAGTTGGCTCTTTCTTTGGAAAGCTCTGGAAGTCGGGAATTGTATTACAGCTTAGAGGACTGAGGTTCCTGTTCCATGGCTAGCTGGGGCACTGGGATAATAAAGAGGAGTTGAAATAATATGGGGTATGGAAAGAGCAAAAGGGGATCCATCTCAGGT
Organism: Microtus ochrogaster; assembly: GCF_000317375.1. Classification (NCBI taxonomy): domain Eukaryota; kingdom Metazoa; phylum Chordata; class Mammalia; order Rodentia; family Cricetidae; genus Microtus; species Microtus ochrogaster. The sequence goes on from NC_022015.1 coordinate 31,576,520, forward strand.
GAGAGCCACCTGGTACCCCCAGCTGCACTGTCACAAACCCCTGAGCAGAGAAAGGCAATGGCCCTTTGCCAGCCAAGTCTTTCTCATCAGGCTCCGCAGCTGCAGGGCTAGGTGCCACCCACGTCACTGCTACTACAGAAAGGCCAGGAGTCCCACTGCAGCCTGCAGGCCAAGCCCACTGGTCTCCCTGGGCTGCTGCTTCCTGTAGCTCCAAGACTAGGGCTGCTGTTGTTCTGCTGGGGTCAGGGACCAGTCCCAAGCACAATTCAACAAGGGGAGGATATGTCCTACTTCAAAACTGTCTCGAGATGGACAGTTCAGTGATTTTCTTCAGGACAAATGCAAATTCAAGAATTGCTATTGGGGCGTCTTCACTCAGCCACTTGGATTGTTCCAAGTCAAAATGCAAAGGATTCACAGCAGGGCTTGCAGGAGGCTAAAAATAACTGGAGCACACACTGGTACCAGCGTCACTGCAGCAGCTGCTCAGTGCCAAGGAACCGCACCTGATTGTTTTGGTTTTGTTTTCTCTTTTGTTTTAACTGACTTGCCTCTAAGACCCTCATGAAGAGTCAGCCAGCAACATCTGCCCTTAGGTAGAGGACTGCCCTGGAGCCCAGGAGGTCATGAAATCAGACCACCTTTCCCTCCTGCCTCTGCTCTGTAGCTGGCCCCGGTGTGTGAGCTGGAGCCTTCCAACCTGAACCCTGGTTGTCTCCCCACTATACAGCCTGTCTTCTCTTGTGACCCAAGGGTGTGACACATGACCGTAAGGGCCCAGACAGGAGGTCTTTTGGCTCCAGAGTACTACAACAAGCAAGCCTCTTTCCCCCTCCCGACTAAGGATCCTGTGGGGAGGGTCTTGTCTGATCCATACACTCTCTGGACAGCAAACATTCTTACTTGAGTGTTGGGACAGTCACCGTTCTCCAGGGATGCCCAGGGAGGCCAGGTCACAGAACCAGTGGCCAGCTCCTATGGCTTTTCCCAAAACGAGTGAAGTGAGGCTGGACTCTGTGATCCATCCCCAGATTCTCAACACTAAAGCTGGGGAAGTCCTAGGCAAAGCCACACAAGGGTACTAGAGCTGGTCTTTGCCTATTGCTAAAACTGGCATACCCTTGCAATGTTCCCTCGGATCCCCCAAGGTCCCACCACAGGTGTGTGTGTGTGTGTGTGTGTGTGTGTGTGTGTGTGTGTGTGTGTGTGTGTGTGTGTGTGTATGTGTG
>NC_022015.1:31580688-31637868 GCF_000317375.1 Microtus ochrogaster
TGTGTGTGTGTGTGTGTGTGTGTGTGTGTGTGTGTGTGTGTGTGTGTCTCTCTCTTACACACACACACACACACACAAATTTTGAAAAGAAAAGCATCATAATAAACTAACATGACATCCAATACCTTCAGGGCATACCCTGTTGGCCAATCACCAAAGAGGGCAGAAGTAGGCACTGCAAGGGCTCCTTCACAGGCTCCCTGCCTGCTCAGTGGCCTCTAGCCCCTGGCATCACTGAAAACACACCCTGGCTCTGACTTAGGCAGATTTTACCTTTTAGTCATTTCCATCTCAGATTCACTGAAAGTGATGAGTTCATCTCTCCCACACTGGTCCTGTTTGAAGGGTACTGGCTCAGTGGAAGAGGACAGACACAGGAGCCCAAGTACCAAAGGAGGCTGCAGAGTGGTAATGAAGGAGTACCAACCAGCAGAGTGCCTCCTTGTTCAGCATCCACCTGGGGTTGAACCTGTGCAATGAACTGTGTGTATATAAATGAAGCGTGATGTAGTATATGTAGATGAGGCTGTCCTTTGGCCATGACGTTTCAGGGCTAGTCTGTGCAGTTACTGGTCCTGGAGGAAGCCTCTGTAGAGGATGCAAGGTCTTTTTGCTGACCATTTTGTGATGGTTTTAAGTTGTTCATTGGCATCTAACAGAGCTTATCACATAGATTTCATTTCTGGATGCTAAATGGGTATTGGTAATGTGATCTCTTCGTGGCAACAAATTAACTGGAAGTTCAAGGAGCCAACGCCTGCTGCAGTTTTGTGCCAGTCCTGAGAGGCCCTGGGTGAAGCAATGACTTTCCCTAGGAGACCATGGACTATAACAGCTCTTGGCTCTGGTCCAGCGTTGTGTAAATGGGTTCATTTTCATGCTCGAGAGACAAGGGGCTTTTAATAGTAATGAAACATATATTGTAAAATCTATTGTCATTGCAATCACCATGATTAAAAACCAACTTGCCTGCTCAGAGTCTCACTGCACCTTAAAGCATATTTACCAGGATACATCTTTCTGGTGCAGACTGTGGTATCCTAATCTCCTCACCAAACTCCACCCACCTGCCCAGTGCCTCAATCAGCTGGAATCAATTCCTGCATCACAGCCAGCCAGCCTCTCCTCCAGGAGCTCATCGATTTCCTGAAATGAATGATTTCTGTCTGTAAAACCCATATTACCATTTCCCCCAAAGTAACACTTAGAAATTTTGTCTCCCTGATAATGTTAACATCATCCATAATGACCCACCGGGGACGCTTAACCTGATTATGTAGAGATGGCAGGGGAACCCATGGAAGCCCACATGTTGGCCTGAGCTCAGGCCTCGGGCATTAGCACCAAGCAGCCCTGGAGCCACATTGCAGGCTCCAGAAAGCACTGCTTCTGTGATCTTCTGTGCTGGAGTCCAGCTCCGGATGAGGGCAGGGTCTGAAGATAGGTGGATGCAAGAGCAGCAGCGGGAGGAGTCAAACACGGAACACTTACTTCTTAGTTTCACTTTAGGAGAGATGGACAGAGAGGAAACACATCCCTGATGGAGACACAGGTCCCAGCAGGGGGTGCAAGGAGTAGGCAAGGGAGGAAGGGAGGGAGCCAGGCCCTGATGGTCAGGAGAAACTTGCAGCCTGACTGCTTCTTTACTTTTTCAGAATTTAGTTACCAGGGACACATTCATGTTGTTCCAAATCATGGATCATATCATTTTTGGTCTTGGACATGTGCTTCACTTCCTCTTGTTCATCTTTTAGTTATCATTAATAAACTATTTCAGAACAGAGTTATCATTCCCAGTTATTTTCCTTTGAGTTTTGACATCATTGGTAAAGAGAGCTATTTTTTTTATAATCATTCTTACTCATTAACCACATAACCCAGTTTTTAAGACTCTAGAGGCATAAGGCATCCTGTTCTTAGGCTGGTAGCTTTGGTGGCTACAAGGACACTAGACCAAAACAAAGTCTCCAAGTCAGTCTGCCCACAGTGCCATGTCCCAAGCAGTGTATTATAAACTCTTAATGGTTAAAGTGCTAAAAAAGTAGCCTCAGGCCAAAGTTGCTGCAGTTGTTATTCAAATTTTGGCTTAATACAATGTTTATATTTTGTATTTTATACAATTTATCTATATGTCTAACCCTAGCATTCTGTTGTTCCTTGGTCATATGACACCACAGTGGGTCTGCATGAGCTAATTTTTCTAACAAGTGGAGGTCCTGATATCTTATTCTTTTATCATCTTTTCACTCCATACTTTGCTCATCAGTATAAATCTCTGTGTAAGGTGGAGGTAACTTTAGCTAGTCTTTGTTGCTATCTATGCCACGTGTATGGTGGGAAGAGGCTTGCAGTCTGATCTGTGGCCACCTTCTCTAGCCCACCGAATCTTGTTGACCTTTTGAGTTTACTTTGTTTTGAATATCTTGTTCCTTCATAATTACAGGAACAGATGTTTCAAGAATGTCTCATAGCCTCGTAAAGAGACCTCTGGCTTCTTTATGTGTGTCACAGCATCCAGGGCATAAGGAAGACCTTCAAGTAGATAAGGATATCTCCCTAAAAGCGGGAGGGGTAGTATGTTCAGCACTGTCCTGGGGAAGCTTAGAAGCATTACTCCTGGGAAAAGGCACAAATGATTCATAAGAAATTTTCCATCAGCCGGGCGGTGATGGCGTACACCTTTAATCCCAGCACTCGGGTACTCGGGAGGCAGAGGCAGACGGATTTCTGTGAGTTCGAGGCCAGCCTGGTCTACAAGAGCTAGTTCCAGGACAGGTTCCAAAAGCTATCGAGAAACCCTGTCTCGAAAAACCAAAAAGAGAAAAAAAGAAAAAAGAAAAGAAAGAAATCTCCCATCGATCCAATATCCCCAAATTGTACGGATATTAAAAGTTTCCCAAGTAGGCAACAGGTAGAGAGGAAAACCAAAGGTGGCCTAGTGGCCATCACACAGTTCAGCTTTACTGGGTCTTTGTCATGCAGTTGTGCTGGCTTTATGACTCCTGCCATTCCCATCAGATATAGCTGTGCCACTTCCATAACTGTGAACAGAGACCAGCTGCCTGATCTGAAGGACAACTCCTTCCTTTCCAGGCCTTGGGGCTCCTGAGGACACCTTGCTGCTTACTTACCTGACTGCTTGCTTAACAAATTCCAAAACTCAGCTATTTGCCAGGCTCACCTGGCACAGATTCTGTGCCACCCTCCAGAAGCTCACAGGAAGAGCAGTCATATTGAGACATCAAACCTTTAACAGGGTCTCAGAGTGGGCTACAGCCCAGGGACAAACCAGGAAGTTGTGAGAAGGAGACATTTGCCATGGGCTGGAAGCAGAAACTCTGGGGCTACACACACATCGCCGACCTGCAAAGCAGAGCAGGAAAGTTCTAAAGGGCACATAACAGAAGAAGGACGGGGAAGGGACAGGGTAGTCCGAGAGCTACTCGGTTTATCCTGGCCGGAGGCTTCCAGGCCCGTGCATTTAAAGCCCATCTGCAGGGAGAGTCTGCAGAAGATGGATCCTGGCAGAAGAAAGGGCAATAGTCCTCTGAGATGTCTGGATCAGAGCAGAAGATAGACAGAGCAGCTAGCCCAGGAGCATGGAGCAGGAGCCAAACCAAACACAGCTTTCTCTCTAGACAGAGCACAAGACCGCTTACTCTGAACTCAGTGTGAGTGATCATGGCCTAGGAACGTGGACTCAGGTTGACCCGAATGACATGTTTCACTATGAAAGTGGTTATGTGAGCTTTTTATAGTAACAGAGTAAAATAAAAGTCACAAGTCAATGCATTAACCAGGTGTGTTGGTGGAGACACGAGGCACATGGCTTACAGAAGACCAGGGACATCTCTGCTATAGATTGCGGATGCTATAACATCCTCGGCTTCGGTGGGTGGCAGCTAATGGTCTACCAAGTTCATATATCCCAACACTGTTCCCTGATAGTCATGAAGATGTCAGGTCAGACACAGAGGATGGCTGTGGATGGCTATTAGGAGGACTGTGACAGTTAATCTAGGTGTCAACTAAACTGGCTATGGAATCAATTGGTCTGTGAGAATAGTTGCCAGGAATATTAGCTGAGGTGGGGGAAAACCCTCCCTCCATAATGAGCAGAACCTCCCAGCATAGCCCAAATAGAAAGAAGTCCGGGGGTCAGGGGAAGCGATGCTGCTTTTGCCTGCCTGCCTACCGTTGATTATTGAGTGTATCTGTTTTATTGTTATTATTGCTGCTGCTGCTGCTGCTGCTGCTGCTGCTGCTGCTGCTGCTGCTGCTGCTGCTGCTGCTGCTGCTGCATCCCTCCACTGACATCAGAACCCAGCTCCTTCAGCCTTTCAGCATGGATTGGAGACCAATGGCTCCCCAGGAATCCTCCAGGGCTAAAGACTGCTCAAAATTCATTTGGCTCTTGATTTGCAGCATCCCAAATCTGCTCCATAACAGTTCTCATCCGTATGTCAGTCTGCACATCTTCAACCCAGTTGGGGCTTCTTCAGGGCCCTTCAGTTCACACAGGACTGGGGAAGGTACCCTGCATCCATTCATGGAGATCCACACAGTCAGCGTCTGAAGCAGTCAGGCCAGAGTGAAGGCATAGAGAGGCTGAGATCATCAGGCCATCATGCTAGACAGCACCTGAGCCCAGCATGGAAGCTAAAGAGCCAGAGAGTGAGATCTTCAGTTGGTGCTTTACCTGGGTGATAAGCTTGTGGTAGGGGACGGGGAGCTTGGAAGTTCACATACCAAACACACACACACACACACACACACACACACACACACACCTTAGATGTATATTGGACAAGTTTCCTCTGAAAACCCCATTTGCCTACAAGTCCACTATGTGCCAGTCAAAGTGGTGGTCACCACTGTCTCTGCCTCTGACATTGGTTGGGCAAAGATCCTCAGGTTGACAATGATTTAGTGTTCAGAAATTCTGCACCTAACAGCATCAAGAATGGGAGATGATAAACAGAAAATTCTGATCCCAGTATGGAACACATTCTCCCATTTCCTGCACAAATACCCAGTTTGTGGGATAAGTAAGGTGCCATGGTAGTATCCCTTGGGTTGGAGCAGAGGCTGTCCCTCTAAGTACTGAGATTGAACAGCAACTGGCTAGGGGATTCTATTACTCTCCAATGATCCCACATGCTGGAAAATGGCACCCGCCAGGACCCCATGGTCAAAAAGTAGCCTTGGGATGAATGCATCAGGACCCCAATCCTTTGGGGACATTCAGCTTGGTGACAAGTGAGCCACTGGGTAGGCCCACTCTGCCTGCCTGCCTGCCTGCCTGCCTGCCTGCCAAGAACTGGAGACTTTCATTCTTGTCCCCTCTCCCCAAATCTCTACCTGCCCAGGATCTCCCTAAAGGGCCCATCCCCAAAGAATCACCCAGTTCAAAATGGCTTGAGAAGTCCACTCCGAGTGAAAACCTTGAGAGCCACTCTGTCCTGCACAAACATGTCTTTCGCACTTCAATCCTGACAATGACACTCTTGTTTAACATTGTGTTAGGTACGTCTCATCACTATGAGCAAGTACCTAGCAGAAACAACCTCAGGGAAAAGAGGCTTATTTGAGCTCCTGATACAGTATCCTTTAAAAGGATACAGTCAATTATGATGAGGAAGACATGGAGTCATCCATGGTAGAGGAAGCAGGAAACAGATTGCTCACATCTGGACCAGAAAGCAGACTGGGCTAGAAGGAAGGCTGGGCTACAATCCATAAGCCTACAAATCCCCCATGACTCTCCTCCTCCAGCTAAGCCCCATGTCCTCAAGGTCCTAGAGCCCGCCCAAACAGTGAAAGGCACGCTAGCTGGGACCAAGTATTCAAACATATGAACCTGTAGGGGACATTTTATACCCAAAGCACAGCACTTGCAAAAGATGTTTGCTGTCAGGCAAATGTACCCAACCGCCCCCCCACACACACACAAAAAAAGAGAGAGAGGCACATGCACACATGTGTATTCATGTGCACAAGCACAAACTTCCACACTCAATAGCCAGCTTCCCTCATGAGCACAGTATCTCCTGCTTTTGGAGACTGAGCTCACTGGCAGCCCAGCTCCCTCCTTTAGAGTCATCAAATGCTCAGCTCGGCTAGCTTTGTTTCTCATGCGCTGGGGGAAGACACCAGCCCCACACACAGCCCTCCAGGAAGACAAATGACCCCAATTATGGCATCAAAGATGGTTTTGGAAAGGGAGAGAAATTCACGTCGGTTCTTTGTAGTTTGTTCTCGGAGCTGCCTCGAGCCCAGACACCTGGGGCCCATACAGCTTTGGCTTTCCGCTTCCAGGAGGATTGCTGAGCTAGGCTTAAGCACCTGCCACTGCAAACCGTGCTCCACCACACACCAAGACCCACTCCCTTTGTTTTCAGAGTGAGGATTTCTTTTCAAAGCCTATCAGAAACTTGAGATTAGTTCCAGGAAACCTCCTAAACTGAAAGTACACACTGCAGTGGCTTCTGGAAGGATCCAATTGATAGAGAGCAGGTGTAGGCTGAGGGTAATTAAATTAGCCCCATGTGAGGGCTGTTGGACGGTGGCTGAGAAGTATGCCTCTGAAGACGATGAAATGTCAATATTTTAATAACTTTCCTTGGAAATATATTGCTGTGTAATTCTCCTCGGTCGTATTCTGGGGTTCTTCCTTCCCTCTAGATGATCAAACTGCAGGAATTACCACTCCACCTATGCTATGGGTTCCTGCATTCTTCCCATCCCCCAACTGCTCCAGCCCACCATAGTGTGGATTAGAGATGTGGTTAATCTAGGGTTTGGCGTGTAAAGGTGCTTCAAGTGTCATTCAGAGCTCTGGTTTCCCATTTTTATCTCAGTGACTAGAAAATTAGAATGCTTTTGCTAGTTCAGTTCTCTCTAAAATAGCTACAACAGCAAAAGAGGGTTTGGTGTAGCATGCCTGTTCCCTCCATTCCCCGTGGGATGAATACAGTCACTTTCTCTAAAAAGAGCTAAGGCACGCACAGAGGAGGCCAAGGTAGGTGTACAAGCTGGCTTTGGAGATCAAGGTGGAGAGAAGCCAAAGAGAGGACCTGGAAGCTTCCTTGGGGTAGAGCTTTATCTGAAAAAGTCTACTCCCCATCCACCCGGGAGGGTGGGGGCCGAGAGACAGGAGATAATCCCAGTGGCACCTTTGTCTATTAGCTACCACCAGACTCTGTATCAACCACAGTCTAGAAACCAGAGTGGGGGGAGGGGTCTCGCACACCACACACACACACACACACACACACACACACACACACACACGTACGCACGTGTGCCAGTCATGGCAGACACAGAACAACTCTGTCAATGCCCCAAACAGCCCACACCTCATTCTTTAAGCTCTATAATGCCCAATTCATTCCTCCACAGTCCTCTTGATTGATACACGGGGCAGGAGAAAAGCATATGTCCCCTCCAGTGCAGCCCTTGGCTATCAGGAGCAAGGGAACAAAAACAGCCCACCTGAGGATATTTCCTGCCTCTCTGAGGCTGCCCGGTGGTCCATGCCAACAATCCTACTGTGTCCACTGACATCTTCTTCTCTCACCCAACCCAGTCAGGTATTCCTGTGATCATCCCACAAACATGAGTTCTCATCTGGGCCCTTGGTATGGGGTAGGAAGCCCACTTCTCGGGGCGAGGAACCAGCTTGATTGAATTGAGTTCACCAGCATCCGTTGCAAGAGTGAGGGCCCAATAGAAAATTCAGTCAGCCCCAGGTATCAGGTCCTCGGCTCAGACTCCCAGCAGAAAAACCAATTCCTCGGGTGGGTAACAGAAAGACTTAAATGCTCTTGTTCCCGCAACAAGTGGTATCAGGTCCTCAGCTCAGACACCCAGCGGAAAAACCAATTCCTCAGGTGGGTAACAGAAAGACTTAAATGCCCTTGTTCCTGCAACAAGTGGTATCAAGTGAGCCCTACTTTAAGGGAAGGGACAGGGCAGAGCAGCATTTCCGTGGCCCCAGGAATAGGTAGAATCTGAATGGCAGTGGCAGTGAACTTGGAGAATGCCAGGAGTGAAGTTGGCTCTTTCTTTGGAAAGCTCTGGAAGTCGGGAATTGTATTACAGCTTAGAGGACTGAGGTTCCTGTTCCATGGCTAGCTGGGGCACTGGGATAATAAAGAGGAGTTGAAATAATATGGGGTATGGAAAGAGCAAAAGGGGATCCATCTCAGGTGAGAGCCACCTGGTACCCCCAGCTGCACTGTCACAAACCCCTGAGCAGAGAAAGGCAATGGCCCTTTGCCAGCCAAGTCTTTCTCATCAGGCTCCGCAGCTGCAGGGCTAGGTGCCACCCACGTCACTGCTACTACAGAAAGGCCAGGAGTCCCACTGCAGCCTGCAGGCCAAGCCCACTGGTCTCCCTGGGCTGCTGCTTCCTGTAGCTCCAAGACTAGGGCTGCTGTTGTTCTGCTGGGGTCAGGGACCAGTCCCAAGCACAATTCAACAAGGGGAGGATATGTCCTACTTCAAAACTGTCTCGAGATGGACAGTTCAGTGATTTTCTTCAGGACAAATGCAAATTCAAGAATTGCTATTGGGGCGTCTTCACTCAGCCACTTGGATTGTTCCAAGTCAAAATGCAAAGGATTCACAGCAGGGCTTGCAGGAGGCTAAAAATAACTGGAGCACACACTGGTACCAGCGTCACTGCAGCAGCTGCTCAGTGCCAAGGAACCGCACCTGATTGTTTTGGTTTTGTTTTCTCTTTTGTTTTAACTGACTTGCCTCTAAGACCCTCATGAAGAGTCAGCCAGCAACATCTGCCCTTAGGTAGAGGACTGCCCTGGAGCCCAGGAGGTCATGAAATCAGACCACCTTTCCCTCCTGCCTCTGCTCTGTAGCTGGCCCCGGTGTGTGAGCTGGAGCCTTCCAACCTGAACCCTGGTTGTCTCCCCACTATACAGCCTGTCTTCTCTTGTGACCCAAGGGTGTGACACATGACCGTAAGGGCCCAGACAGGAGGTCTTTTGGCTCCAGAGTACTACAACAAGCAAGCCTCTTTCCCCCTCCCGACTAAGGATCCTGTGGGGAGGGTCTTGTCTGATCCATACACTCTCTGGACAGCAAACATTCTTACTTGAGTGTTGGGACAGTCACCGTTCTCCAGGGATGCCCAGGGAGGCCAGGTCACAGAACCAGTGGCCAGCTCCTATGGCTTTTCCCAAAACGAGTGAAGTGAGGCTGGACTCTGTGATCCATCCCCAGATTCTCAACACTAAAGCTGGGGAAGTCCTAGGCAAAGCCACACAAGGGTACTAGAGCTGGTCTTTGCCTATTGCTAAAACTGGCATACCCTTGCAATGTTCCCTCGGATCCCCCAAGGTCCCACCACAGGTGTGTGTGTGTGTGTGTGTGTGTGTGTGTGTGTGTGTGTGTGTGTGTGTGTGTGTGTGTGTGTGTGTGTGTGTATCACCCCAGCATCCTGACTCCGCTAACTCTAACCACATCAAAAAGCTTTTGCTGTAAATCTGGGCCTAGAGGGTGGACTCTCTGGACACACCCATCTGGCACTGCGTTGTGTGGTCCTAACTCCCCATCAGTGTCTTATTCCATGTCAGATTCCACCCACTAAGCAAGAACCTACGCATTCCTATTAGCCCATGCCCCAGTGTCAATCAAACAATTTCCCAAATAGTGACTGCAGCCAATTAGTTGGGCAAGCAGATACCACTCAATAGAACTTTATCACCTATAACTCCCTTCCCCCAGCCTGTCTCTAACAGCAAAGCCCCATGCTTCTCCTTGGAACACGGCTGCTCCATGGTTACTGAGGTTGCATGCTGGACCAGACCGGCATCTGCAGAGCCTGAAGACTGTCCCATCCACCAAGTGATAAGGAGAAACCTTTTACAGGAACAGTGTGACCTCAGCAGAACTCAGCTGGATGTGTCTTCTCTACAAGGAGGTGACCCCAAACCTGATCCTTCATTCATTTCCAGGACATTGAATTTTAGAGGCCCTCAGTCTGTCCAGATGAAGCACAAGCAGCATCAAGTCAACACTGCAGCTCATCACGTACTGGACATGAAGATTCTCAGCTGTCACCTTCCCAGGAGATTTTATCCTTAGCCAAGAAGCACACGTGGCTGAGTTGGAAGACAGCTCAGTACCTTCTGTGAGCCTGGACAAGGAGCCGCTTTGTCTCCCTCCAGAGCAGAAGTGACCACCTCCGAGGAATAACCCACTATTCTTAGGAGAATCCCCACAGAGCCATCCTGGCCTCAAAACAGGTTTTTTTTGTTTTTTTTGTTTTTTTGGTTTTTTTGTTTTGTTTTGTTTTGGTTTTTTTTGCCTACAAAGCTTCTATGTTCTCATCTGTGACAAAGGAACTGAAGTTTCATGAAGGATTTCTAGCCTGAGATTTACAAGCAGGCATAAGTTATGCATGAACTAAGATGTACCTGCAGGTATGGGCTATTGCCACACTCCCTGGAAGTTGGCACAACACAGACCCTGCCCACCCCACCCCATCCCACCCCCCCCCGTACACACATTCATCTCATCACAGAAACCATGTGGCACTGTTTAGTTTTTTAAAGAATCTTAAGAACTCAAGTAGAAACCTAGGCTGGATCAGTTTCAGAACTGAGGCCATCTGGAGCCAGGTCACTCTGGGTTGTTGGACTGGCCTCTAAGCAAGAGTAAATTAGCAGTGTCCCTGGTCTCCATCCACTAAATACCAGGACCATCTCCCGACTCTGATTGTCCCTACTTGGCAGATGGCCCGTGAGGCAGAAACCCCCAGCTGAGAATCACAGGGTGTAGGAAGACAGCGCCATGTTGGCTGGTTCTGTTCTGAGCCTGACTTTGTGTCTACTTCTCTTAAGATTTGGCATTCTGGGGTTATGTGAGACTGGTCATCATGATCTGGAAGGGACAAGCTCACCCAGTGAGCCTTGACCCTTGGGGAAGCCTCTGAGGGACAGGAGTAAGGAAGTCTTTGCTGTGCTGTTAATTTCTGAAGAGTTTGAAGAACTGATTTAGAGGAACAAGCCAACCTTATGACTCATCTCTCTCTAATCTGTCAGGTCAACACTTTTTGGACTTGATTATTAGGTTTTTTTTCCCTAATAGCAATGGGGACATAGGCATCTATCTGCAAACTTAGAAACAATAGTTATCCCTTCTTTCCACCAAAAAACAAAAACAAAAAACAAAACAGGATTTCATCAGCATGGTCTTCCCACATCTATTGTCTTTATGGTGGAAGCAGCAAACCCTGACCAACATTCTATAGGATTCTTACCAGCTAGGAGCTGGATACCTTTTCTCCCGACCTTTTTGAGGAAATGGTAACATTGGCATCCCCTTTCTTCCTGGGGTCTCTCAGCTCATCTGGGCCCCCTCTTGGCTCACCTGAGCATTTCTAAGCTTGGCTCCCTGCCCACCACTCAAGTCCTCAAAGAGGCAAAAGGTCCTCACATGACCAAGATCTGCCCATTGTTAGGAGATGATGAAGCCCCCCTCCCCTAAGAGCCAAAAAACACCTAACAAAAACCCCAATACCAGACATGAGAAGCTCTCTTTTGAGTTGTTGGCCAGGCCTATCTAAGAAACTCGACAAATATGCATCCTATTGCTATTGCCTTGACAGAGTCCTTAACTGGTTCGACTCGGGGAGAGCCATTTTTCTCAGTCTCAGCTTCAAACCTCATCTGGATGTACCCTTTCAGACACTCAGAATAAGGGTCCCAATAAATCTAGGTACCTGGGGCCTAGTCAGTTGGTTTGTGAAATCCACCACCAATGTTCCATGCTGGGGGTAAAAAGACTCGATGCTGACGTCTACTGACTTATATGTACTCCTCAGTGACTGCCATTATTAGAATTCCTTCCGTGAGCCTGTATCTGAGTGACAGAGTCTAAGGCTCCCATGCAGTCTACAGTTCACTCTGAAAGATCACAGGAAAGCACCACATGAGCCCTAACCTGACCCTTGATGCAAGGAATGCCTGCATCCCAGGCTCCATGGGCAAATCTGACCACGCCTTCCTTTGGGATGGTACTCCACCCCAACTACTGCAGTCCCTCCACTCCCAGACTCCCTTAGCTCACTGACTGGACACACACTTTCCCTCTCCAGCTCATCCCTCGTTCATACTCGTGAGTCAGCCCTTTGGTCCCTCAGCTGCAACAGTAGCCCTACTGTGTGCTGGGTAGAACTCTTGGCACTCACCTGCTGAGTCTCCTCAAGAACTTGAACACATTTTTGTTGCACTTATAATTGGGGGTATGTGTACCATAGTGCGTGTGTGGAGGTCAGAGGACAAGTCTGTGGAGTTGTCTCTCTCCTTCTACCTTTACATAGGCTCCAGGTATCAAACTCAGGTTACCGGACTTGTGTGCTAAATACCTGTACAGCCTGAGACGTCTCACTGGCCTTAAGAACTTTCTTACTCAGGAAATTCTCCAGGTATGTCTAAAGGAGTGTGGCACAGAGGGAAGACATCTGCTTCGCTGGCTACACATCAACAGGCTCTGACCACCGTGAGAAAAGAGGAAGAGGCCATCGGTCATCATGGGTAGTCCAGATCTCAATGGACCTTCATTCCAGTTTGTGTGATCTATAGTGGTACTTTGGTAGGAGTCAATTTGGCTCCATAAAGTTGTTATTTATCACATGTCTGGACTGGCATTAGACCAGCACCTGCGTCCTCAAGAATCAAGATGCTACTTCTGCCCAGAATAAACCCACAGCCTGGCAAGGAAATAGACATACTTATAGCTATAACCTAATATAATAAATGTTCATGTAAAGGTGACATAGGAGCCTCTGTGGCCTCCCTGTCACCCAGAAGTGTCATGAAGCAGGATTAAGGGCGCTCTGGGCAAGGCACAGTTTCATACCGGTAGCCACAGTCAGTTAGACGTTCTCTCTCTCCCACAAGTCACAGGTGTCGGCATGACAAGTATCAACAGCATGTAATTTTAATTAGTAGCAAAAATATCGCCACAAAATGGTACCTACTACAGAATATGTAAACAGAAGATTTATTGGCCAGAACTGTTTCGCATCTCCGATTCTCCCCCGTGCTCATGCAGTGGGCTGAGGTAGGACATCTTGGCTAAGAGGGGCTGGGCCAAGCCCCAAAGCTGTGGGTGGCTGATGCTCTGGCCACCTCCTCTTGAGATGTCTTCTTTTCTCATCCCCATCCCTCAAAACACACCCTTGGGAAAATGGACCCGAACTCTGAAACTAGCCACCACCTCTACTGACATTAAAGACACCAGACACACCTTCCCAGGGGGCACTTACCCTGGTCCATTCAGCAAAAAAAATGACTCCTCATCTGTCATGTGAATATGGGGAGGAACAGCCACAGAAACAGCAAATGGGGTGATGCCAATCCCATGTCATCCCTCCACTCTTGCAGACAGACCTGCTCAGGTTTGCTAACTTCAAGTTCTTCTTCCACAGCGTGTATGTGTGCAAGTGTGCGTGTGCACACATTCATGTGCATGCGTGTATGCGTGTACCTGTAGAGGCCAGAGAACAACCTCAAGTGTCAATCCTCAGGAGCCATCTTCCATGAAGCTCACTGATTTGAGTAGACGGGCTGGCCGGCCAGTGAACCCCCAAAGGGTCTGGACTGTTTCTGCTCTCTAGTGCTGGGATTGCAAGAATACACCACCTGCCTTGGCAATTTTTTTTTGCATCATTCCTGTATAACTGGAGGGTTTTCTGTCCCACCTGGCCCCCAGCCATTTCTAAATAATCACTCAGAGATTTAATATTAAATAAATGTTTGGTCGATGGATCAGGATTATTACTAGCTTGCTCTTACATTTAAATTAATGCATTTCTATTAATGTGTTTATTGCCATGTGGCCCATGGCTTAACAGTGGTACTCTGACATGTTGCTCCTTGGGCAGCTGCTGGTGTCTCTCAAACTCCTTCTTTCTTCTCCTGTATTTCTGCTTGGAATTCCTGCCTGGTTCTATCCTGCCTTGCCATAGGCCAAAGAAAGCATTATTTATCAGCCAATAGGAGCAGATTCACAATGTACAGAAAGACATCCCACAAAATTTTCCCCTTTCTGTCTAATTGAAAAGAAAGGTTTTAACTTTAACACAGTAAAATTAGATATAACAAAACAGTTATCAAACAAGAATTACAGTTATAACATTTAATCTATTTGTATTTGACAAAATTGAAGAAAATAATTTACAATATCTCCCATCTTTGTGATTCTAAAGTTTCATGTCTAATTTATCATAACTAAGGAAAACCATAATTTTAACTATCTAGTCTTCAACTCCATCAAAGACCACAGAAGGATATAATATTACCTGAGTCAACAAGAAGTGCATTGCAAGCAACTTCAAAAACTCTAAAAATGTCAGAGCTATCTGGCTGCCTAGACAGTCACCCAAAGTTCTTCTGTAACGTTGGGGCATCCGTCTTCAGCCTACAGGCCCATAGTATCTGACAGACTTTTCCCTGAAGCAGGAAATTTGAAAGACTGTCCCTCCTATATTAGCAGTTTGTCAGTCACTTTCCTCTGGGCCCTGTCATGAGAATTCAGTTCATTTAACCAATGGTATGGAGTGACTAGCCCTATGGACATGGTCTTCTCTGGATACATGACCAGATAAGAACTGAGGACAGGGGTCACACACCCCCTCTCTTGGACGTGGAAGGCTTCCTGGCCCCACAGCTGGGTGACCCGGCCCGGAGTTTTCCCCACCCTTCCCTGGTGGATGAAGAGGCAGCTGCACGCTTCATTCCGTATTCGTGAATGTGTTATTTCCATTTCATCCCTAAATGAAGAGATGTCGCTTTAGTCCTGGGGGACTGTGTTCTGGGCTCATGCTTGCATAGCAAGCTCTTTGCTGACCAAGTCATCTCCCCAGCCTCTCGCACAGGATTTTGGACCGATGTAGGGATAGCCCAGCTCATTGGGGGGGGTGTGTTCGCCTCGGGCTAATGTTTATGTATAAATCTGGTGGGTGTGAGCCCCGCAGCTCTCTTTTTTGTATCTCCTGCTTATCTCTGGATCCCTGGTGTTGTAAGTTATCCCTTCATTAAAATTTGCTATTTCATATTAAGCTAGCCTGGTTATTTATGCTGCTTACAGTTCAAGCTAAAATAATTAATTCTGTCTTCTGTTTTATCCTTTTACAATTAGCACAATAGTTTGTGGGCCTCTGAAAACCCCACCTTTGTGACAAGGATCCAGCCTTAAGGATGGGTAGGATGGGCACATGGCCATTTATCTGATTGTCTCTATTATTTGGCACCTGGGACTTTCCACTTAAATGAAAAAAATCATTTTAAAAAATGTTCTGATTAATACCTTTTTTTTTTTTTTTTTTTTTTTTGGTTTTTCGAGACAGGGTTTCTCTGTGGCTTTGGAGCCTGTCCTGGAACTACCTCTTGTAGACCAGGCTGGTCTCGAACTCACAAAGATCTGCCTGCCTCTGCCTCCCGAGTGCTGGGATTAAAGGCGTGCGCCACCACCGCCCGGCTCTGATTAATACCATTTTTAAATTGCTCATAAGGCACACACATGGAGCTCTTTCCCAGAGGTCCCTTATCCTGCAACTCACCTAAGTGGTTTGCTGGCCACTGAGCCCTGCAATGACCAGAGTGTTGATCTGCAAGGGAAAATGGGGCAGCGCAAGAGTAAGGTGAGCGCCTGGTGCCTGGTGCGGGGTTATCAGTATTCAGATCAGACTCGTTTTCACAATTAAATAAAATTTAATTTTTGGCTCACGTGATAAAAGTTCATATCAGATTTCTCATTCCGTGGAAAATCAGAAAGAACTTAATAACAAATACCACAATTATCTGTGAAGAACGAACAGTGATTAAATTACCAAGAGGCTGCTCCTCCCAAAACTATTTCCTTAATTAGCTAAAACTGGCAGTATATATTAATATTTCTTGAGATATTTGCATACATTCACAACAGGCTAACTCAGATATTAGCTGAAATATAATTTTTATAATATTATGTTAGAAATATTTTAAGATTTAAATCATATTATCATTTTCTTCAATGGTTATTAGAGTAGACACTCTTGATTTATTACCATAAATTCGCTAATTTAAGGACTGAAAATGCCTCTTGTTTTCCTTGATGATGTTTTCCAGTTCTGCTGACAAAATAGAGAAGGCTGTCTCAGAAGCCAAGCACTGTTGCCGTCGTGTGCACCCCAAGCGCATGGGTAGAGGCAAAGAGACCACCCTGATGCGTGGGAGGTACTGCCACAGCATGCTGCAGCCATTCAGTCCCCTGTGACCAAAGCAGGGCACTCAGATAACGTGGGTTTTGGGTGGGTGAGGGTGAGGACAAGAGCGAAGGGTGTGTAGTGAACAGGACTGAATCTTGGCTCAGCACCCATGTGATAACGGATCTTCTCAACTTGATGAATGCTTGCATTCAGCTCACTTTCTCCTTTGGATACAGACTAGGATCCTAGTCCAGTGCATGGCACCACTCACAGTGGGCAAGTCCTATGCCCATTCCTGATAAGAGTCCTTGCTGCCCTCTGAAGCCTCATGAGCTGGGCATCTATAGTCCGTCTCTCTTTTAGCATTCACATCTTCCAAGCTCCAATCAGCATGGATTAAGTTCTGCTTCCAACAGTCAAGGGTTTTTAGCCCAAATTCTGAATTTTTCCACATTCCTCCCACAAACCACTTCCCATGGTCTAAGAAGCACATAATCAGACTTAGCACAGCAAAGGCCCTGCTTCCTGTTCCTAATTTTCAGTAATAGTTACTTTTCCCGCTGTTGCTGTTACTTTCCCACTGTTCTGATAAAATAATTCAGACAAAAACACTTTAAGAAAAGATGGATCTGTTTCAGACTGCAGTTTGCAGGAGCTCCAGGCCGCTGTTTACACTGTATCTGCATTCAGGGAGCAGAGCAGAGCGAATGAATGCTTGTGCTTGGTTCCCTTTCTCCTACCGGCCAAAATCCTAGCCTCAGGAATGGTGCCACCCACAGTGGGCGGGGTTTCCCACCTCAGTGAATACAATCGGGATAATCCCAGCACAAACTTGCATGCCCAGACACCTTTCTCTGGAGTGATTCTAGATCTCATCAAGTTGACAGCTGAGATCAACTATCACAGTAATCTTAGTTGACAACAAAAGCAAAGGCCACATCTTTTAAAGCAAGAGTTTACTTTGTAGCCCACACTGACATGGAACTCTGTATGTACTTCAAGATAGCCTCAAAATTGAGGCAAACCTCCTGTCTCAGCATTTCTAGTGCTGGGGTTATACGTGTTAACCACCATGCTTGGCTAAAACAAGCATTTCAGAGGGATCCAGGAGCCCAGCAACCAACATGGGTACAATTAGCAACCCAGAACTCTTTGTACAAGCAGAGCTATATATATATAGGTGATTGCAGGTGGCCGGATAGATCGAGGTTACTAGAACTGAAGACCAAGTCACCAAGGTTTACTTTGCTGAAACACCACAGGACAGACAAAGATACAGGCAGTGTGAGGGGCAGCCACAGACCCATCTGCTGGACTCGAAGAGGTGTCAAGGTAGGTAACAACATGGAGAAGCTCAGTGTGTGTCCTGAGAGCTGTCTAATTCCAGCCTGTACCTTGGCTATCATTTGGTTCTGGAAAGCCTGGGAATATTTCCTAGACCAAACAAGGCAGGAACCTGGAGTGAGCCATGCCAAACAGCCTGGCAGAGTGGCACACACTTGCAATTTCAGGTCTGGAGAGTTGGAGACAGAATTTACTGGTGTCACCAACTAGACAGCCTAGCCAACTCAGTGAGCTCTAGGCTAATGAGAGGTTCTGTCTCAAAACCAAGATGGTTGGCTTCTGATAAATGACACTTGAGGTTGATTCCGTCTACACACACACACACACACACACACACACACACACACACACAAGCACCTCAATTCTAAGGCTGAGCCACAGTGAGGAAACCCCTCATTTTAATCTGTTCATTTCACAGGTGTCTCTAAATGGCTTTGGGTGACATCTCATTGAGAGCAGATACACACAATGAGTCTTTAAAGCCCACCCTACAAAAAAAAAAAAAAACCTTTCTGGCCTTCACCTCTCTAACTTTGTTTTTTGTCATTATTGATTTTTCAAGACAGGATTTCTCTGTATACCTCTGGCCATCCTGTAACCCATTCTGTAGACCAGGCTGACCTCAAACTCAGAGATCACCTGCCTCTGCCTTCAAAGTGCTAGGATTAAAGGCATCCACCACCACCCCCTGGCCTCTGACTTTCTTTCCTGACAAACTACATGAAAAGCAGATCGTCTCTACTGGAAGGCCTAGGCAGGCACCTGGAAGCTAGTGTCTTTGTCCCTTTTTTTTTCCTACAAGAGATGTAACTGCTTGGTCAAAGGAAAGTAAGTGGCCCCTGGACTCCCCAACAAGCCCCTTGGGGGGTCTGTCAAGTAGAGTCAACTTTCTGAGACATAATATGTCCCAAAGCCATAGCTCCCCCTCCCACAGACTACAAAAGTATTCTAGGGGTTGGAATGCAGTGTATTCAAATTACAGTGGTCTATCCAAATCAGGATGTCACAAAGGCAATGTAATATTCATGCTCAGCTTGTCATCTTAATTAATTTGTCTGTATTATTTCAGGGGTTCTAAAAAAACACAGGGCAGTCATCAAGGAAAATGGAGCGTAAACAAAGCCTTTTAATTACCCTTCTGCAGACTAGTGGGGGCCTCTCCACCCAGAGGACAGGTAGCTGGAGGAATCCCAGAAAAGACCACTGGTGGATATAAGGATGCGTGACAGACAGATTTAAAGTCACTTTCAAAGTCCACAAAATTCACATAATCCTTTTCTAGGATTCTCTTTTTATTAGTGCAGGGCAATGTCTATGGCATTTTTAGGTCCCTAGAACAACTCAAAGGTTTCCTCGACTCCTCTGTAAACATACACTGCCCCCAGCATCCCCACCTGTGCAGTGTGTTCACTGAAACTGAGCCTGGTTATCCCCCGGAATCCACAACTCCCAGCAATGTCCACTCTTGTGCCCTGTAGTCTGTGTGTGTGACAATAGATTGTGATATGCAATCACAATTACAGCCCGTATTGAGTCTATAAAAATTCCCCAATGTGGAGCTCAGAGATTCTGAGCACTTACTACTCTTCAAAAGGACCAGGGTTCTGTTCTTACCACCCATAGAGTGGCCCACAACTGGCTGAAAGTCCAGGTCCAAGGGAATCCCATGCCTCTGGCCTCAATGGGCACCTGCACACAAAAGGGCACCTGCGCACACATGTACATATCCACAAAAGACACACACATACACACATAATTAAAATAAGTATTTAAAGAAATCCCCGAGTACCTAACCTCTTCATCCCTCATCCACGACTCCTGGCAGAAACTGACCTTTCTGTTTTGTCCATGTCTCTGCCTCATGCACAATGTCACAGGCGGAAGCACACAGCTTGGAGCATCTCCTGAAGAACATCTCGCTTTCTCTGCTTTCTTTTGGCTTGATGGTCCATCTCTTTTGCTGTGGAATGATATTCTCTTGCGTCCTGAACATCATTTAATTATTCATTCATTAACTAAAGGACATTACCATTGTTTCCAAGTTCTGGCAATTGTAAAACTGCGTAAGTATCCCGACTCAGGCTTTTGTGAATTTTCAACCCCTTTGGGCCATTACCTAGAGGTTCTATCACTGGATCTTATGGCAATGTTAGCTTTCTAAGAAACCATCAAGCTATCTTCCAAAGGGTCATCCTACATTCCTCCAGCAGGGATTGAGGCTTCCTCTTGGCCCATATCCTCATCAGCACTCGGTAGAGTTGATGTTTCTATTTTGGCCCTTATGATAGATGTGTTATGCTGTTGTTTAAGTATTTTTTTTGTGTGTGATGCTACAGATGTCCGACACATTTGCGTTTGCTTATTCCCCATCTAGAGACCATTCTTGGGGAGGAATGACTCAAAGATTTTGCTTGTTTTTTAATCAGCTGACTGTTTACTTATTGCTGAGCTTTTTAAGGTTTATGTGTACTTTGGGTAAGTCCTTTATCAGATATCTTTTTAATTTTATTTCAAATGTTTATTTTTGTTTGTGTGTTAGTTACATGTATCAAGTACTCCCCAAGCAAGCAGCACCTGTGGCCCCAAGACAGGATTTTTTAGCTTGTCTGTTAGCATGGCTGCCAGACTAACATTTCCACTTGCTTGGTTGTTCTGTCTTTGAAAGACTTTTTTTTGTTGAAATTTGGGTAGTTTAATTAATAATGTAATATCTGTAGAAATCATATTCCCTCCTCCCCCACAATGGGTTGCCTTTTTTGCCTGGTTGGTTTGGGGTTTTGTAGCTGTGGACAATCTCCAGGCTAAGAATTAGTCTAGGATGTTAACTAGGGATCTCTAGAGAATTTTGTGAAGCTCCACCTTCACATGTGCATGTAGAGCAACACTCTAATGCTGTGGAAATCCCTCTGCATGCTGTGAATATGTTTTGTTACCATTGGTTAATAAAGAAGCTGCTTTTGGCCAGTGGCTTAACAGAATATAGCCAGGCTGGAAAGGATAGAGAGAGAAAGTAGGCAGAGTCAGGGAAAGGCAATGGAGCCCCCTGAGGGGAAAAACACCAGCTGCCAGTTGGAATCTTGCAGGTAGGCCACAAGCCTCATGGTAAAATATAAAATAAAGGAAATGGATTAATTTTAGATGTAAGATCTAGCTAGCAATATGCTTAAGCTATTGGCTAAACCGTATTGCAAATGATATAGTTTCTGAGTGATTATTTCAGGTCTAAGTGGCCAGGAACAAACAAGCAGCCTGCCTCAACACTCTAATTTCCCTCATATTTGAAGATCACCTTGGATGTCCTAGGCTGTAATATCTGGTTTCAGGGGGATTTTCAATAGTTTGTTAAAGTTCCTGGATATCTCTCCAGTCTTACGTGGGGTGGAGGGTTGCATCAATGCAAGAAGATACAACAACCATGGCTGCTATCTCATCTTTCCCTTAAAGGGCATATGCTAACTGTACAGGAGGTGCTTCCTCATGTTGCTTCCACCCATGTTTACAATGAACTTCACTGAGTTCAGTTCTCCCTTTTGCCCCTCCACTGGTTGCTTCCTTCTCCTCATTGTAGAAGACACCTTCTACAATGTCTTTCTTCTCTACACAGATGTGCCTGGTGTAAACATTTCTCCAAGCCTTTGAATGACTTTCTCATTTTCTTGGCATTGTCTTCTATAGAGTCGGGGTCTGTCTTGTTGGTTCTTTGATGAATTATGACCTCGGTATTATGTCTACAAATTTATCCTCACATTAAAGGCCTGAATCAAGGCTTCTTTCTGTCTGTCATCTTCTAGGAGCTCCACGCTGGATATTTTCATCTATGATCTATTTGACTTAATTTTGGGGAACGGAACAAGGTCTGTACCTGGATTCATATTTCTTAAACATGAATGTCCAGTTGTCCTGTCGACATTTACTTGGAAGGTTAACATTCTCTCTTCAGTTGCTTTTGCTGCTTTTTCAACGATCAGTATGTGTCTGTTTTTGGATTCTCTATTCTGTTTCACTTATTTGTGCAGTTTTGAAAAATAACACAGCCATCATAACTGTGGATTTTCAGTGAGTTTGCAAGCCAGTCTTTGACTTTCTTCTTCCTGCATATTGTATAGCTCTTACTACTTGGATTACTTTCCTTTCCATATAAACTGTGGAATCAGTTTGTTGACATCACATACAAAAACAAAAAACAAACAAAAAAACCTTTAGGGCTATGGGTAGGAATTTCATTCCATCTACGGACTAAGTTGGAAAGAACTATTTTGACAATCCCATCAACATGGGATATGTCTTCCTATAGCAAACGTGGGACAAAGCTCTCCATAGTGAACAAGGGCTATGTTTCTTGATAGTAAACATGGAATATGTCTTCCTGTGAACATGTGGTTTGTCTCCCTGTGGAGAATGTGGATATGACTCCCTGTGGAGAGCGTGGGCTGTGTCTCCCTGTGGTGAATGTGGGATATGAGTCCAATATGGATTATATCTCCCCATGCTGATATGTCTCCCTGTGGTAAACTTTGGCTACAGCTCCATGTAGCTAACCCTTCTTTAACATCATCCATCACAATTTCATCATTTTCTTCACATATTTGGTGAGACTTAGACCTAAAGAATTCATCTTAGTGTGGTGTAAATGGTAGTATGCTTTGAGCTTTAAAATTCAATTGTTCCTGCTAGAAGGTAAGATACAACTGACTTCCTGGTACATTACCTTCTATCCTTGAACCTTGCTGCAATGGTCTATTGGTCATGGGAGGGTTTTGTTTTAATCAATTCCTGAGCACTTTTTACATAGTAAATCATATCATCCATAAACAAAGACAGTTTTCTTCCTTGCTTTCCAATCCACACACTTTTATTTCCTCTTCTTGTCTTCACATTCGCTAAGACTTCTAGTATGCAAATGAAGAGCAGCAGTGAGTGACAGGCACATCCCAGCCTTGCTCCTGACCAGCATGCTCATCATGGCTCTTGTCACAGTCCCTCTTCTAAAGGTAGGATGTTTTTGTTCATTCTTTTCAGCAGTAGTACAATGCCTGATGTGTTTATATTTTTATTTACATATTACATAATGAACAGGTTTGTCTGGTTTTGTTTGGAGAACTGAAAATATCCTGTTTAAAAGTATTTGAAGCTGTAAAGTGCAGACATGAGGACCCAAATTCAGTCTTCAGGACTCACATAAAACAGCCAGGTGTGGTGGCACACACCTGTAATCCCAGCAATGGGGAGGTGGAGACAGGGGGGATCCCTGGGACTTGCTGGCTGGTCAGCCTAGCCTACTTAAAGAGCTCTGGGCCAGTGAGAGAACTTATCTCCAAGAAAAGGTGGACCATGCCTGAAGAATGTCATCTGAGTTTTTCCTCTGGTGTATCTACACACACACACACACACACACACACACACACACACTCACTCACACAAACAAACACAAATATTCATATAAATAAATATACCTTTCTTGCCTCTCCGCTTGATAACCCTAGAAGTGTTTCCACATCACTCCAAAGACAAAGCCCCATCCTAAATGCCATGGTCCCTGGTCATCTCTCCCTCCTTCCCTCCTTCCTTCCTAGATACTATGCCCTATGTTCTGCTGTGAAGAGCCCACAATCCCTCTTCTCCAGGGTGTATAATGAGGTGTACCTCCAACTAACAAACCCTTCTGCTACTTAAGACCTGGCCAGAGCTCCTTTCAGAGACACTAGGTTCATCTATCTAGGGAATGATACAAGGCTGCCCGACATCACATTGTCAGAGCCCCTGCCAAGGCAGTATGTTAATTTAAAATAAATGAAGTACACAGACTGTAAAAGATGGGATAATCACTGGCAAAACTTTATGGCTGCATTCAAAGAAAGATGAAAGAAAATTTATAATTAGAACTAATAAGAAGGTTCAGCAAGGATATGCTTACAAGAGCAACACAAAAATCAAAGCCTTGTTCCACACTGGCAATAGCTAATTAGAAAATTGCGATCTATGAAAGATTCTCAGCCACAATGACAGGAGAATAAAGACGCTAAAAGCTGTCTAAGATTAAATCTAACCCAGAGGTCTAAGATACTTGAAGAGAGCATGACATTACTCAAGGACACAAAAGGTGAGTAAGTGGAGAGAAGTACAGAGTGGAGGAGCAGGGAGCCGTGGTTACATAAACATCCAGTTCTCCCCAAGCTAATCTATAAATGCAAAGCAATTCCAATCAAAATCCCAGGGAATTATTTTTGTCAAACTTGTAAAACATATTCAGAGATTCACCAGCTTGTTATTCCCATTAACATATACAATGTTATGTTTTTATATATCAGTTAAAAATAAATTCAATTTTAAAAAATAAAATTTATGCAAAATATGAAATCCCAGCAGAGCCAAGGGATTCTGGAAAATTACAAGGAAGGCGGCTAGTCTTTTGGGGACTCAGGCCATGGGAAGCATGCTATGGATAACAGGCCAGACCAAACACCAGGTCTGAGAGGCATAAGCATAGCTATGAACACACACAGGATATTGCCATATTGCAGAGGAAGGAAGCCAGAGGGAAGAGAAGAGCCACTTAGCATCAGATAAGTGACTCCATGGTTTGGGCCTTCCACAGGATGGAACCCTATTCTCATCTAGAACAAATGTGGGTTCTATGTGGATCAAATCTCATGTGGAAATCATCAAACTGGAGGAGGAAAGATGGAGAGGGATTTTTCTGGTCAATGATGCGAGAGAGGAGAAAAACACAGAATGAAAAGAATCACAATCACAACCTTATCAAATAAATCTTTGTTATCACAGGCAATACCAAAAATAATTTTTTTTCTAGACAGGGTTTCTCTATAGCTAGCTCTTTTTGGTTCCTGTCCTGGAACTAGCTCTTGTAGATCAGGCTGGCCTCGAACTCACAGAGATCTGCCTGCCTCTGCCTCCCAAGTGCTGGGATTAAAGGCGTGCGCCACCACCACCCGGCCAAAAGTAAATTTAAATTTAGTCAAAGTACAAATGGGGTGGGGTAGGGAATTTGTACTTTTTTAATCTGTAAGTGATGTTTATCTTGAAGGTGTTATTTCCCTACAAATTATAAAGAAAAACAAAGAATCCAATATACAAAGGGTTCATAGACTTTGTGGCCTTGGAAGTCTCTAGGGTCTACTGGCTTGAAGGGTGATGTCAAGACTAACTCATGGTAAAGGAACAGGAAACCAAGCTTCACCTTTGAAGGGAGAGGTCTCCATGACTTTGTGGGCACACTCTAAACCCACCATACAATGGGTCTCATCTTCTACGCAGAAAGAAGAGAGACATCAAATACGATTCCAGGGGAGCAGTGTCTAACTTCCATTGGCAGATTCCAACTCCGGTGGCTAAAATGCTCTTTCTAGCAGACACCTGGACTCCTGGGCTTTTCACGAATGGAGACCCTACCTCTGAGCTCTCCTCCCTATCCCTGGGCTGATTCCGTTGGTTGATTTTAATCAGCTACTTCGAGAGCAGAAAGAATCATGTTGCAAAATATTCTTGCAAATCGCGAGCAGCTACAAGTTCCACCAAGTTAGGAACTAAATGACTGTTCTTTTCCTGAGACATATGCTAAGCTCGTACCTCATTAATCTCCCTTCTGCTCTGACTGTAACAACCTGGCTACTAATGCTTTGAAGCCACTGCATCATTACTCTTTTATAATCTCAGAGAGCACTTGATTTTGAGAGGCTGAGCCCTGCACCATGAAGACGGGGTGCAGTTCGAAGAAGACGGTTTAAGGAAATCGGGCAAGAAGCTGCACCCCGCGGCCAGCATGGAACACGTTAGACAGAGAAAGCTGTGCGGTGAGGT
The DNA here is from genome assembly GCF_000317375.1 of Microtus ochrogaster. Classification (NCBI taxonomy): domain Eukaryota; kingdom Metazoa; phylum Chordata; class Mammalia; order Rodentia; family Cricetidae; genus Microtus; species Microtus ochrogaster. The sequence continues at coordinate 31,606,067 of NC_022015.1, forward strand.
CAGGGGACACACTGACTGGCCAATTGTACACTTTTAAGCGTTGGACAGACATGAGACGGGAGACATGTGTACATTAGTTGTCTATTGCTCTTAGGGTGAGCCGTGAATGTCATAAACATTCATTGGCAAATACTCCAAAGCCTCAGAAAAGCCCAAAGAAGCAATCAAAGCCTTTACTAGCTCAGTCTTTCAAGGAGAATTTGCTGGCATTTCATGAGTCTTCAGGCACAGGGTTCCAGGCTCTGGCTGAAAGGCCAGGCTGGCACACCAGCTCCTGTTTGTCTGATTTTCTTAACATGCCTAGGAAGGCTCACCATGCAGTCTCCTTCCCTCCTTTACTCTTCCAGACAGAGTGGGACAGCCTCCACTACCCATCTCATGGACACCTGGGGAGTGACTTCCTGCTTGTTTGCTGTCCCTCCGTCTGCACCCATTCTTTCTGTGCCCTTCCACGGCCTGAAGTGACAGCTGGAGCCAGAGATGAACCTCAGTCCTGCAACACAGACTGTCTGTGGGAAGCTTCAGCCTGGCTTTAATGTCTCTAGTCGCTAGCCTATTGATATCCCATAATATCACTTAGCCCATTTCCTATTATTGAGCAGTTAATTGCTTCGAATTTTTCACTATTATAGTCTTCTAATTAACATTGTATCATTTCTGGATGTGAGTCTGGTAAGTAGAAGGTCTGTCCTTCTGTAAGCCCAGACACTGACCAGTTGCCCACTGCCTTCCAGTATCGCTAAGACTCCTTAACCCTGGGTTTTACTTTGCCACTGCTGTCCCTGCTGTGAGTATAGCCGGCCTCTGCATACAAGCATCTCCTGCTTGACTGCTACGGAGTCAGGCTCTTTCTCACAAACATAGTTGTCTGCACTTCTTGACTCAGGGTTTGAAAAGCTGATCAGCTGAGTCACTGACCACCATGGTGTCTCAGTTAACCTCCTCCGCATTACCGCTGCCATCATCTCTGATGGTCAAGAAGCTACCATTACCTCCAAGAACACTTGAACCCCTCCTTACACCCAGCAGCTCTCGCTGTGAACCTCGGGAGCCTGACAGAAGCCCAAGAAATAGCCCTCTGAGGCTGACGGGGCCATGATGACTTCCAACACCCAAGTCCACCGTTATACCCATACTGCTTCAAACAATTTTCTAGAAAACTATACTGTCTCATTCAGTCAAAATTTAATATGTCAAGGATACTGGTATCTGTGAGACCAGTTAGAGTTCATGTGGTGTTTGCTGCGCTGGCAATGAATCCTGAGGTTTGGCTTCGGCCATCTCCAGGCACACGGAAAGAAAGCCAAGTGCTGAAAGCCTTTGATGGAGACTGAACAGTTAGAGCGCAGGAAAGTCAGCACAATCGCTCCGCTGTCTCTATTGATATTCTGAGCCAGCCTCAAATGGAACGGGGAATAATGAACAGACACTGATTAAATTGCCCATATGAATATTCATTGAATCACCTGGCCTTTCATGCTAATTTGTTCTTTCTCCCATGGCTGCCTCTGAAGAGCAAAGCTTCCCTCTCTAAAGACCTGAGTGCAGCGCTGATTAGAAAACAAAGGGAGAAACTGAGTTTGAAATTCTGCCAAGAGAAAATAAAAATAAACGTGAAGGAAACATGACCCAGGCTCCTGGATCTAATCTGACCCTTGAAGATGTAGCCTCCCTTTAAAGTCTACCCGACTTTTGTATCTTCAAAGCCATAGAAATGATATCACTGGGATGGACGTGGATTTGATGAGTGCTGCGGGGACATATTTCAAAGGACGGTCACGTTAAACTGTCTTGTGAGAGTCCCTTGAACCAATCACCTAAACAGAACTATTTCTCAAACGCCAGGCAGACTTCGGCCTAAAACCAACAGCAAAGTTTGGCTGCGTATGAGTTTGGAGGGGAATCCTGTCTGACAACCGGTGGCTATAGGCTGACTCCTGCTCTAGAGACTCCCCATAGCCAATAGGGAATGGCACACTGTCTCTGCAAAGGCAGGGCAGGTAGTTCAGCTCCCCGCCTCCATCCATCCTCTTCTTACTTTAGCCTCCTTTTGGGCTCCAGAAGTCCTCCTGGGTCTTCCCCACCCCCAGAAGGAGCTGGGTCAGAGAGGAGCAAAGATCCCATGTGTTCTATCTCCCCCTGAAGCCCTTGCTCCACACATATACCCAATATATGCTGGTCAGCCATTGCCGTACCCGTGTACTTGGGACAGAGACTGCATCTACCTGGGGATTTCAGAGTCTCTGGGAGCAGGCACAGGAGAAGGCAATGCCCCCCATTTATCCTCTCAGTGCCCCCCAAGGTGCCTCTAGATCCTGCCTCTGCTGACTTAGTTCAGTATATGGACATCTTTGTCCTTATCCATGAGACATGGGATGACACACAGGCTGTTCTAGTTGGCCCTCAGCCAGCCATGCGAGAGAAAGATTTTAGAGCTAAGGGACATTCACTTTCAGCAGGCAATTGCATTCATCATAAACTAAGGGAGGGTTGGTCTTATTTGATGTAGGAGGGTCATCTGTCTATGTGTTATTTTCATTGGTTAATAAAGACACTGCCTTGGCCTTTTGATAGGGCAGCCCTTAGGTGGGTGGAGTAGACAGAACAGAATTCTGGGAGGAAGAAAGCAGAGTCAGGCAGATGCCATGAAGCTCCTCTCCAACATGGATGCTGGTTAAACTCATGCTGGTAAGCCACATCAAGTGGCAATACAGATTATTAGAAATGGGTTAATTAAGATGTGAGAGTTAGCCAAGAAGAGGCTAGATATAATGGGCCAGGCAGTGTTTAATGAATATAATTTGTGTGTTGTTATTTTAGGTGTTAAGTTAGCCGTGCGGCGCCAGGTGAGACAAAAAGCAAGCCTGCTCACCTCATCACTACACTTATTAAAAAAACTTCTGGGGCTGGTCAAAAATGCATACTGTTCTTGCCTAAGACCTGAGTTCAGTTTCCAGCACCCACATAGGATGACTTCTAAACCACCTGTAACTCCAACTTTAGAGGATCTGACACCCTCTTCTGTCTTCTGCAGGCACTGCACTGGTCTGCACAAACACACTCAGACATATATACGAACGCATAATTTTGAAAGTATTTTTCTGAAAACTATTGAGGGTCTCTTCTGAGGATGTTCACATATGGTATGGTCACTCATCAGAAGCAAAGGTGGGACCTGAGGCTTTCCAGCCTGAACTGCTGTCCCGTTATCCTATATCAAAATGTAGGTATACGTGACTAAAATACAATAAAAATCTAAGGGTGACATCTACTGAAAACTCCTGAGGACATCGGAGCCCAGGGAAGATGGAAGGGGAATAGCTGGGAAGTGCCACCTTGCCCTTGGTACCAGAAAGAGTTCACCATTCCCATCATAACATGGCCTCCTCTTCACACCTGATACATCTGCACAGGGCCTGTTTCCAGTGGAGGCCACTAACACAGATGCTAGAGACACAGTCCAGCCCCCCCCCCAGTCTGAAATCCAGCTATCTCCCACACGGGGTACCGGGAAACCCAGGGGTTCACTGACCTTTGGGAACTGGGCCAGATGTCAAAAGTATTGGCAGCTCTGAGCAATGGCTGTATTTGTGCCCACCTCCAGGACACAGTTCTACTGTATTTCTTCTGAATTTTTGTTCGTTTAGTTGTTTTGGGTATGTCTGTGTGACTGTGTGTGTCTGTGTGTCTATGTGTGTCTGTGTGTGTTCATCTGGGGATACATTATCTCTCCTACCTGCTCCCAGCTCCAGGGTTAAAGGCATATGACATTAAGTCCAACCTTTTTCATGGTTAGGGATCCAAACTCGGGTTCCAATACAGCAAGCACTTTACTGACTGAGACATTTCCTCAGCCTTGGTTTTTGTCTGTTGTTGTTGTTGTTGTTGTTGCTGCTGCTGCTGCTGTTACTGTTTAAAAGAGAACAAGATCTCACTATGTATTCCAGGTTGGCTTTGAACTCTTAACCCTAACCTCCACCTCCAGGATGCTGTGATTGTGTATGCTGCCTGTTCTTCATCTTCTCACTGAAGGAGTTTTTAGTGTGATCCAAGGACCAAGGATGCTAGAAACTCTAGGTCACAAATATCGACCTGGGAGAGTATCTCTGAGTTTGTTGTCTGATGACAATGGAAATTAGAGATGCTAACTCACGTGAGAGCATATGAAGAGGAAGCAAGCTTTATCAAGAACCCCAGAGCCCTAAGAGAGACATACATGGATCCCCCTGGGAAGGGGAAATAGATAAGATCTCCTGAGAAAATTGGGAACATGATTGGGGAGGCGGGTGGAAGGGAAGGGAGAGGATAGAAAGGGAGGAGGAGAACACAAGGGAACTGGATGGCCGAGATGGGGGAAGGAAGGAGAGGGAAAGCAAGGAAAGAGATGTCTTGATTGAGGGAGGCATTGTGGAGCTAGCAAGAAATCTGGCACTAGGGAAATTCCCAGGAATCCACAAGGATGACCCCAGCTAAGGAGAGGGGACCTAAACTAGCCTTCCCCTGTAATCAGATTTATGACTACCTTAATCATCATCATAGAACCTTCATCCAGCAACTGATGGAAGCAGGTGCAGAGATCCACAGCTAAGCACTGGGCCCAGCTCCCAGAGTCCAGTCATAGAGAGGGAAGAGTGGTAATATAAGCAAAGGGGTCAAGACCATGATAGGGACACCCACAGAAACAGTTGGCCTGAGAGAGTAGGAGCTCACTGACTCTGGACTGACAGCAGAGAAACCTGCATAGGACCAAACTAGACCCTCTGAATGTGGGTGACAGTTGTGTGGCTGGGGCAGTCTGTGGGACCACTGGCAGTGGGATGGGGACTTTGAACTGGCTTTTTGGAGCCCATTCTCTTTAGAGGGATACCTTGCTTAACCTAGATATAGCAGGGAGGGCCTTGGTCCTGCCTCAAAGTAATGTGCCAGACTTTGTTGACTCCCCATGGGAAGACTTACCCTCTCTGAGGAGTGAATGGGGGAGAGAGTGGGGAGAAGGTGGAAGGGAGGAAGTGGGAACTGGGATTGGTATGTAAAATGAGAAAAAACTATTTTAAGAAAGAAAGGAAGAAAGAAAGAGAGAGAGAGAAAGAGAGAGAGAGAAAGAAAGAAAGAAAGAAAGAAAGAAAGAAAGAAAGAAAGAAAGAAAAGAAAGAAAGAATGAATCTCAGAAAGGGGAGATAGAGAAATGACTCAATGTTTAAGAGCACTGGCTGCTCTGCAGAGGGCCCAAATTCAATTCCCAGCACCCACATGGTGGCTCACAGTTCCAGAGGATCCAATGTCCTCTTCTGTCCCCCAAGGACCACTACATACATGTAGTGCACACACATACATACAGGCAAAATACCCATAAAATAATATCTAAAATATTTAATTGGAGAAATTAAGTGAAAAACACACCCAAGGGTGGGAGGGGTTTCCAAGAGAGAGCCAGACAATGAACTTCCTTGTCTAGGAGCTTTTATGGGTCATGGCAGAAACCAGATAAAGGTTGAGTCACTGCTATGTGATTGGCTACCAATCTGGACAGAGCCAATAGAGGGTCCACACATCTCCCTTCCCAACCACGGAAGAGATCATGTTCTGTTCATGAAACATCCACCCAGTTAACTGAGTCGAGTAAGTGTGGCTACTTCACAGGAACAATCTGAGCCCTAATTGCAGGAACAAAGGGTTTTGTAAAATTAATCGCATTGGGGGCACCTGCAATGGCCAGGCTGGTCAAAGCCCCACTCTGTCCATCTCTGACTCCCGTGACAAAAGCTATTGACTTTAGCTGGCTGCCATGGCTGCCTCTGGCCTTGCCAGTGTCTCCAGAGCTATTCACTTCACTAAGCTCTTTTGTTCCTGCATTTAGGGCTCAGCTTGCTCCTAAAAAAGTAGCTACACTGAATAACTCAGTTACCTCCTTATCTACGGGGGTCTCTGGGGCCTCTTCTCTTAAATAGGTGGAGGTTTCCTTAAAGCTGTGTTGTCTTTGTCTATTGCATTTGGCTGTATTAGAAGCAAGGACAGCTGTGTTCAGCATATTTCCCAGGAGGGGGTCTTATGGAAGCTCGCCACGGATCCATCAACATTAACCTAACTTCTCACAGTCTGCCTGTGTCCAATCAGGTCGTCTTGATGATCTCATATCCAACTGCAAGCTTCACTGTTTCCCACTCCTGGGTTCCCAACCCCAACATCTTAACCCTAGCGTCTGTTCTCACTACAATATCAATCACCGCAATATCTGTAAGCATCTTGCCCTTCTCACAGTAGGTCCTTTATCCTTATTATCTACAGAGAGTGAGCCCCAGCCTCATCTCTACAGTTCTGAGATGGGTGCTGTCTTAGGCACTATTCTGTTGCTGGGAAGAGACACAATAACCAAGGCAACTTAGAAGAGAAAGCATTTAATTGGGGGCTTGCTTACAGTTTCAGAGGATGAGTTTATGGCCGTCAAGGCATATGGCCATGATGGAAACACGGCAGCATGCATGGCAGGAATGGCACTGGAGCTTCTGCTGCCACTGAGAGCTTACATGTTGAGACCAAAACCACTGGGGGTTGGGGGGTAACAAGTCTAGCATCGGCTTTTGAAGCCCTCAAAGCCCACATGCAGTGACATACTTCCTCAAATTAGACCACACCTCCTAATCCTTCCCAAAACAGTTCCTCCAACTAAGTACAAATTATTTAAACACTTGAGCCTGTGGAGGCCTTTCTCATCCAGACCATTGCAGATCCCTCAGCAATTGGGAAAGGAGAGGAGACCCTCTGCCTTCTCCCTGCCCTTCTTGCCCTAGAAGAGCCCCTGGCACACACAGCTTATGGCATCAAATGACCTGAAAAACCACTCTCCCCAAACCATACAGGGCTTCCAAAGGCGGTGTCCTGAAAACTGGGCAGTAATGACATCTGCAGAACTCTATCTCTCTCAGTTTGTGCCAGGTGCCACAGGACCAGAACCGCAGGCGTGAACCCCAGCTGGTGAGTCACCTGGGGAGGAGGCTCAGTAAGGAAGCCTCGGCGGAGGAGCTGGTTCCACAAGGCTCAGAAAAACCTGCCAAGTTCTCCCAGAAGCCCAGTGAACATGGCAGTCACGCTTTTCCTGGAGGAGTCTGACTAACTGCTGGAGAGGAGTGAAAGGAAGAGCGGCTCAGCAGTGATGGCGTGCATGATCTGCAGTATCCACTGACCCTCCTCTTGCCTTATTACTGAACCCCATAACTGAGTTCATCGTTTATGCCCCAAAGACACGGAGGAGGCATTGTCGGATCCAGGGAACAGGGCAACTGCAGCGCGCCACGGCGCCGCCATGTTCTCAGGGTCTGGCATTAAGCCCATTGCCGTTTTTTTCTATTGTCCTTAGTTGGTAAACAACTTCTGCGCACGCTCACCGCTGGCCCAGGAGTAACTTGATTCTCACCTATCACTTGCTCACATGTCTTGCTCACACAATCGCCTCAGTGTGGTCTGAGCCAATCAAGCAGTGATACGTCAAATGGGGCAATGACATGTCAGAGGCGGACCAGGGGCTGTATATATTCCCGCACGGATGGGCTTGGGGTCTTTTCGCCTCTATCTATGCTTCAGTCTTGTATGCTCCATTAAAGTACGTTCCAAGAAGAACCCTGTTGTGGCGTCTTCTCTGCTGGCGGAGTCCCGCGCTGCAGGCAACACCTGCTGAGGTCTCTGTAGCTGACCCAGGCTGCTCTGCCCTCACAGAAGTCAGGCTGGACATATGCCACCCCTGGGATGGGAGTGATGAGGTGGCAGGGCTCTGTTGAGGCCCCTTAAGGGAACTCTTTACCCCTGCTAAAGCATGGTGGTCTTCATAGATTCACTTCTCTTCTAACTCTTTTTCATCTGCTATTGCATGATTTTTTTTTCCAGAGGATTGAGATCTGAGCTGTATCTCTGGCTCTGGGTAGAGATGTAACTTTCTGAACTGCCAGGAAGATCATGAGATTACTATCTAGCAGGAGGCTAGAGAAAGAACAAAGATATGCTATTGTTCTCTGTTAACAGTTATTATAAACAGGCCTGTCAATCAATTGCCTAGAGAGGAAAAGTCCCCCCTCCCCCACCAGGAAATACTTATTTAATATTTGGGGGAAATGTAGAGGTCAATAAAAAATAAAAAATCAATTTTAAAAAAACTATATATATATACATATATATGTATGTGTGTGTATATATATATATATATATATATATATATATATATATATATATATTAAAGCTACCTGAAGGTGTAGGTCAGCCCTATTGTCTGCCTGGCCACTGGCCACTCTCATTCTGGAAAGTGGTTCCTGTCGCTCTATAATAGTAACCTAATAATAGTCTACTACAGTGTACTTTATGGATCTCATCCAAACTCTTTCAACAAAGACCCCAAGGAGCAGGGAGCTGCCAACCAGCCAGAGTGCAGTCCCAGCAGTGGGTGGAGTGCCCCGTGTACCCAGCCCTTCACGGGATGAATGAAGCAGGGGAGTTCCGCCCCCCTGGATGAACCTCTGAAGCCCGGAGTCAGCAAGGACAGAACACCAGACAACTCCAACTGATGACCACATGGTTCACATCCATGAAGACAGCAACAAAATATCGGGGTGCCCTCTTCAGAGATGCACATGTGTGCAGCAGAGCCCACACAGACATGGAGTAGTATGTGGGGCTGAAAGGAGAAAGAAAGGGGGGCCAGGAAGCATGGAGAAGTCCCTCAGGGGCTTCCTGTCCTGCATGGCTACATGGAATTCTACTCATTATTGCTCTTTAAGCTGAATCTGCATGTTTTTACAGATCTCATTCCTCTCTGTTTTATGTATTTCATAACTTATTTTAATTTCAGAAAAAATGAGTCGCAACGAGAGCCCCAGGCATCAACAGAAATCTAATTCTGAGGGGCTAAAGGGTGGGTGAAGGCAGGCGAGAAATAGGCAGATCCCCAGGGAGGCCAGGAGGCATCAGGACTGTCACCCAATATTGCTGAACCAAATCTCTGTTCTTTCACCCTCTAGAGCAGAGCCTATAACCACGGTTGGGTGATTCCAATGAAGTCGTAACTTTCTCAGTGGCCAGGGACTCAAGCTCCTCACTCAGTGCCCTCTTGGACAAGCGAATGAAGCAAGGGGATGTGTTATGTTCACATAGAAAGGCAGAGATCAAGTATGCCCTGCTCCACTCAGTATAAGACCATGATTTTTCAGGTGGTGCCTTGCCCCAAGAGACTCCATTTTGACTCCATTCTGAACACATATAAAGGCTGTTTCACTGGAGGCTGGGTATTACTAGCTGATACCAGGTTTCTGAGAAGCAGGCTATGCAGTGGCACTGGGAATCTAGAAGGATGGGGTTGACAATGGGAAGATAAAGGTGTAACATACTCAAAGAGCAACAGAGGCCAACCTCCCCTCCTACTCCTGTGCTGTGCGACAGAGCAAAGTCATCCTCCGCTGAATCTGCAGGGGCCTGTATTCCACTGTACTCCCCTCAATTGGCCAAGTCCTTCTTCATGCCCTAGGCTGGGTCTTGCTATAGTTGCGTTACACTACCCAGCACCCAAGAAACACAGTGGGAGTAGAGGCCTGTTGAAGTTTGAATGTGAAATGTCTCTTGACATTTGAAAGAGGCTCTTGTATTGAACACTTGGTGCCCAGCTGCCAGTACTGTTTGGGAAGGTTGTTAAAGGCACAGCCTTGTAAGAGGAAATGAGTCACTGGGTATGTGTCTAAGGCTTTACAGCCTGCCCGGCTTCCTGCTTGTAGATACAATGTGACCAGTTACCCCACATCCCTACCACCATGCCTTCCCTACCATGATGGAATGTGTCCCATAAAACTGTAGACCAAAGGAAACCCTTGCCCTTTGCTTCTTGTGGGGTATTTAGTCACAACAACACCCTTGCCCCTGAGTATCAGGATGCAAGGGAAAACCTCAAATCCCCCATATAGCCCAGGAAAGAAAGAAACTGTCCCTGGGTGAGAAACAGTGAAGTGGGGAAGGGGACACTGGAGGATGGAGCAAAGACAGATGGGAACTGTCAGTAAGATGGATTGATGGCAGAACTGGAGACACCAAAGTCTAAGACAGACAGGGGCATGGCTCATTTGGTCACAGTTGAGCAGTACACTGTCACATAAAAGCACATTAAGCTGAGCTCACAAATGAAAGGTTTGATTCCTGGCTGTGTCCCATGTTGTAGGAGCAGAGGCTCTCTGGGAACTGCAGAACTGCAGGAATCCTTTCTCTCTCTCTCTCTCTCTCTCTCTCTCTCTCTCTCTCTCTCTCTCTCTCTCTCTCTCTCTCTCTCTCTCTCTCTCTCTCCCTCCCTCCCTCTTTCCCCTATTTCTCTCTTTCCCTCCTCTCTTTTCTTCCCCCTCCCCCCTCTCCTTACACACATGTACACACATATTCTCTCTCTCTCTCTCTCCCTCTCTCTCTCCTCATTTCTCCTCCCCCCCCCGTGCCCATCTCCTTCCCTCCCACCTTTCTCCCTCCCTCTTTCCCTCTTACTTCTCAGTAAAGGGCATCTTCACAGAGAGTGGTCCCCTCAAATTAGCATCTCATAAATCATACTCATGCCTGGGCACCTCTCCACCCACGTGGGGCTGGTGTGTAAGACAGAGGTGCACACAGGTCTGCTCAAAGATGTGGGGAATGTGGGTGGCTGGTGCTTAGGGACAAGACCAGCTGAGCTGCAAAACTGACTCTCAAGCCTGAGAAGAAAAGTCTTAACCCAGGCAGATCCTCACTGGGACACTCAGGACAATGCCTATCACTCTCAGAGGCAGAGAGGGTCTCCAAGTGAGCATGGGCATAAAAGGGCCCATGTCTTGGTGTGAGTGTGTCTGGCTGCAGAAAAGGACAGTGTCTCTGTGTGTTTGTGTGTGAGAGGGTGTGTCACAAAGTGTACATCTGGTAACTATGTGTGCCTCACTACCTGGGTGTGGGTGTCTATGAATGTGTTCATCTGCACAGGTGTGTGCCTCCTACACAATACAGCGTGACAATGGAGTCGGTTTGGTGAAAGTTAGGGAAAGAGAAAGCTATGCAGTGTGCCCCATGGCGACAAGAGAATGTTCAGTCTGCTGTCATTTCTGTCCCAAACCCCAGCTAATGAAGTTGATGTCCTCATTTGAAAGGGGCTCTGTGAGGGACCAGCCAGCAGCTTCTTCAGCATGTGACCCAGTGCAGGAAAGCCTGCTTCCGTGCACCCAACAGATACTGTGTACATCCTGGTGCTAATTCACTGCCTACCTTAAAACCATCTTCTGCTGCCTTAAATCCCCAGGATATGCTCTGCCCTGAAGATTTAGGAGACAGATATAACACCTGCCAGATTGTCATACCCCCTTTTCAGGGTTCTGGATATGGAATAGGGTACCGTGGGAGCTCTAGTGACTGACCACAGAGGAAAACATCTCAACCTATTCGGTTATATGCTACATCATCTGTCCTGGGAAAAGAGACTAGCCCTTTCACTCATCCCACTCCAGCTGGTGACTGCTCCTGGCCATTGGAAGATGTCAAGGAAGCTGTAGCCTCCTCCACAGAGCCCAGGGTTCACTGGAGGAGACAATATCAGAATCAACTAAGTGTGAACTAGACAGAAAGAACTCAATGAGGTGCAGGGGTACAACGTGCCCAGGGCAGTGGCATAATACTGTGTGCCCGAGGAAAGCCTCTCGGGGGTATTTAAACAGAAAATCTAAGCATGGAAGGAGCAAGATAAGAAAATGCAGGAACAACAAACCAGGAGAGAAAACACACACACACAAAGACAAGGAGAGAAAGAATTCAGTGCAAAGGCCATGTCATGAACATGTGGTAAGTCAGAGGAAGTGTCGCCTGAACATCAGGAACCACCAGAGGTCAGACATGGACCCACCCACCGTAGATTACAGAGATTACGGGTTGTTATAGCTCATGGCTCAACAAAGAAAGCAACCTGGGCTGGGACGTAGATCAGTGGTAGGATGCTTGCCTTGCATGCAAAGCCCTGAGTTTGAGTCTCGGCATCACAAATTACAAGGACCAGAGGGCCAGGATGTCTGTTGCAAGACTGTTTGTCCTACATATGACAGGGAAACTGCAGGCATGAAATCTCAACAACGTGGCTGCCTGAATAAGACCTGAACAATGACAGCACCAATTTGCATACGAACATGACTCGGGGACTCTCATGGGGGATCCCTACTAGATGAAGAGTTATAGGCAATTAATGACTGCTGAGAAAGGAAGAATCAGTCTTCCCAGGGATGAACCCCCTGAGATATGATCTAATACCAGTTGGTCAGCCTTAAGCACATATTCATATGAGCAACACTGAACACACCCAGTAGGTAACATTTATATATTATTCATTTGAGTGTTTGTGTGTGCATATTTGTGCGTGTGTGTGGGCGTGTGGGCGTGTGTGTGTGTGTATGTGTGTGTGTTTTAAAAGAAAAAGAACATAAATTTGAGAGGGAATGTGGGCAGGCACTGGATATGGGAGGGATCAGAAGGAGGACGAAGGAAAGTCAACCATGTAACTTTAAGAAGTGAATTACATAATTAATTAAGATTTTTTTAAATTATTTTTTATTTATTTATTTATTATATATACAATATTCTGTCTGTGTGTGTGTCTGCAGGCCAGAAGAGGGCACTAAATCTCATTACAGATGATTGTGAGCCACCATGTGGTTGCTGGGAATTGAACTCATGACCTTTGGAAGAGCAGGCAATGCTCTTAACCACTGAGCCATCTCTCCAGCCCCTTAAATTATTTTTTAAAGAAAGAAAAAAAGACATGGTTGTGCATGCCTGTAATCCCAACATTCAGGAGGGGATGCAGGCAAGAGGATCAAAATTGCAAAGTCATATAGTAAATTCAAAGCCAGCCTGGGCTATATGAGGCACTTAAAAGAGAGGAAAAAAGGAAGAGAGGGAGGGAAGGAGAGAAAAAGGGGTATCTGCCACCTTAAGAGAGTATAATATGCAAGTATTAAAGGAGACCCTGGGTTAATTCTAACTCAGAGGGTAAATAGGAAAAGTCTACAGGCACAGAGGCCTTTTGAATGCAGGAATGATGCTGGGCTCTGCTTTCCTCTGCTCTCATGGCTACGGTGCTCCTTTGTGTCACCCTGGGGAAGACCAGGAACTTCCCAATTGACGACTGTCAAAAGACACAGGTCAAATAGACACAGGTCAAAAGATAAGGTAGCACTGAACTAACCCCAAAGCCTCTTCCATTAGAGGCCAGCACAGCTGTGGGGCTGGGCACCTACCATGGGCTCAGGGTTGGTCTTCCCTGTGCATTCTGCTGAAGAGGACCTTTAAGGAAAATGTCAAGTGTCCCAGCAGCCAACATGAAGGCTCGTAGGCCCTGTGTATTAACATCAAATGTTCTAGACTCCAAGTGACCTCTTGGTGTTATGTGTCTGTGTGGTTTGCCTCTGTCCTGGCAGGCTGTTATCAGAGCAGGAACTCAAATGTTACGTTCACTGTGCAGGCCGTGGAGACAAAGGGACACAGTGAGCCTGACTGAGTCCCACACTCACCTGCTCGAGCTTACCAGCTGCCACCCTCCCTGTCTCTGCCACCACTTCAGATTTCTCGGAGAAGGAACCAGAATGCCTAAGGAAGAGGGGTGACTGGGGTCCATTTCCAGGTTAGGATGGAGCATTACAGGGGGAGCTAGGGAAAGGCCGACAAGAGTCTTTGTGTTTTTCCCAACTGTTACACTTAAATCTATAATTGTGTCCAATTAAAGAAAATCTATCTCAAGAATTCTGGTAGGTGTGCTTACAATGGAAAACTTCAAAGGGAAACCTAGCTGGGCTTCCCTGGGAATGCAGAATGGGTGGCTCACTGGATCTGTCCATCTGCCTTGCTACCCTCAGGGCAAAATATTCACCCTGCTGGGTTTGAAGACATGGTCTGCGGTCCCCAGGATAACTGTCCTTATGAGCGTCTATAACCTAACCCACAAAGGAGTCCTTTTGTATGGCTAAAGGGACATCAAAGATAAAACCAAGCCACTGGGTCAGCTGGGGATGGGGGTTTCTCACAAGAGAGAGGCAGGAGGAGCAGAGTAAAGAGAGACAGGAGATGCCCTGCTCTGGCCTTGAGAATGGGGTCAGAGGCCAGAGGCCTGAGGTCAGAGAAGCAGCATCCTCTAAGAGTGCAAGAGGTCAGAAAAAGATGCTCCCCAGCCTCCACAAGGAGCCCCAGCCACACTCCTCAGCTGCATAGGTGTCACAGAGCAAATGTGTTCCATCTGAAGCCACTAGATTTGTTGTAACTCATCATCTCACAAAACAGCAACTTCACATGGCTTCTCCTGCCTTCTATTAAAGTCTCTCCTTTTGAGAACACTCCTCCATTGCTGCTGGGAGTACAAACTAGTACAGCCACTTTGAAAAGAGTATGGCAGTTTCGAGAAAAATGAGGAAACAACCTTCCTCAAGACCCAGCACTACCACTTTTGGGTATATACCCAAAGGATGCTCAATCATACCACAAGGACATGTGCTCAACTATGTTCGTAGCAGCATTGTTTGTCATAGCCAGAACCTGGAAACAACCTAGATGTCCCTCAACTGAAGAATGGATAAAGAAAATGTGGTACATTTACACAATGGAGTACTACTCAGTGGTAAAAAATGACATCTTGAAATTTGCAGGCATATGGATGGATCTAGAAAAAAAACTATATTGAGTGAGGTAATCCAGACCCAGAAAGACAAATGTAATATGTACCCACTCATAAGTGATTTTTAGTCATAAAGCAAAGAAAAATCAGCCTACAATCTATAACCCCAGAGAACCTAGACAACAAAAAGGACTTTAAGAGAGATATACATTGATCTAAATGCAGGAAGGAGAAAAAGATCTCCTGAGTAAATTGAGAGCTTTGGAGTCATGGGAGAGGGGAGAAGGGGAGAAGAGAGGAAGGGAGGGGAGCGGACAAAAATGTATAGTGCAATAAAAACAATTTTAATAAAAAGTTTCTCCTTTCTAGTCCATCTTGGCCATCAGAGCATTAGAGTGGCCTGAACCTATTTTGCATCTAGTTTAGATTTTTTTTCTGCTACACCAAACCATTCACTTCCTAGTCTACAGAAATTTTCTTCCAAGCTGACCAATATTCTACAGTGACAAACTGAGCTTTGTAAGTCATACCAGAATCATCTCCATGATAAAAGTTGCTTCATTAAATTACACACAGAGAAAAAAAATGAAGCCAAATGGTACTCACAGCAGCACAATGAGATGCTAGGGATGTAGACAGAGCAGAGAGCTCAGAGCTGACCATGCTGAGGGTTTGACAGAGAGTGAGGCACCAGGGGAGGTTGCTGGGCAGGTGGGCCCAGAACATAGCAGCTTTCATCAGATGTCCCCGGCCACACCAGGGACCCACTGTGCTGAGTTCCCTAGCTACAACTTGGAATCCCACTGATACCCTATCTCTCAAAACTCCATCAATGTTGATTAGCTCAGCAGATGGGGATCGGGCACAAAGACAATCCAAACTGGGGCTAGAAGGAAGGCTCAGTGGTTGAAAACACTCGCTGCTCTTGACAAAAATCCAAGACAGTTGCCAGCAGCTCACAATCACCTGTAATTTTAGCTCTAGAACACCCAACCCCCCCCTTCTGACCTCATGGGACACCAAGCATGCACATGGTACACACACACACACACACACACACACAGACACACACACACACATGCAGGCAAAACGCTCATACGAATGAAATGAATTTTTAAGAGCACAACCAAGCTGGGAAGTTCCACCACAGAACTGTCACGTTTCACCAAATCATATTTTCCTGAGGCTGGAAGTCAAGATGCTCAAGTGAGATTTCCCAAGAAGAGTCTTCCTCTTTAGCAAACCATTGGAACTGCATGGGACAATGCACAGCCTCAGAGAGATTCTGAGTTTCTAGAGATGAGAAAGGAATGGGACAGGCTATGTCTAGGGACAGGTGACCACCTCGTCATCTCCAGCCTTGTGACCCCTGCTCTGAACTATAGTGGGAAAAAACAGGGTTATGCCCTGTAGGCCTCTCACAGTGGGGGAGCCTGGGCTATGGGAGACCAGGCTGTGGCAACAAAGAACGGTGTCATAGTGTGGGAAACAGAGACCCAGTTGCAGGCAATAGGATGAGGCCACATCTCTCACAGCAGGCAGCATCTGGGTACATCTGGAAGGTGTGTAGGCCTTATGGTCAGGGTGGGGATGAGGTGACACAAGATGTCATGGGATCTGGCATGGTCAGAAGTGGGCATCAGAGGGGCCAAGGAGACATAGAGCAAGCACAGCAACAGACCATCCAGCCATCGGGTCCTACCAGGAAACATGGGGTCAGAGAAACAGGAAACCCTGAATACAACATTGTGCTGGAAGGGCCTCCGTGATCTGCTTCTGGGTTTGAGTGTAAGCCTCCATTCCCAGATGGACGGAGGGAGCTCAAGTCTTCTTCACACCTCATTGGAATGATGTCAGCATTTCAGATTTTCATTAAATATGAGAACCAATATATGTTCATTATCCTCAGTTATACATAGTAGCAAAATTCAGGTTAACGACGTGGGCACAAACCCAGAGTGGAATGCTCACAGGAAGCCTATTGCACTGGGACAAACATCCCTCTCTGCTTCAATCACCAAATGACCTTGGAGTGTCTGCGGAACAGGTCATCACAGAACTTGGCACACACGATCTCCTCCAGTGTCGGGTCTGTGATCAACCTCCAAAAGCCAGAGACACTAAGCATTCAGAGCTGACAATTATTTCCATGGGAGCTTCGGGTCACCTGGGCTTTTTCTGAATAATTTGAAACTTACATTTTTATAATACCTGAATACATAAATGTTCCCTGAGAGAAGAAATGTGAAGAAAATCGCCACGGAAACAGTTTAAGGTAAATCAAAGGATACACTTCACTAATAAAAGCACTGAGCTTAACATCTCTTTCTGTTCTATCTTAAAATTAGAATGGGTACTTTTTTAAAGTCAACAGAAAAGGCCAAGTGCATGGGAGAGGATGCTGGCTCCCTGGACAGTTCTCTAAGCCAGTTTCAGCCCAAAGTTTCCAACATCTCTGCAGGTGGCTGGCCCTGGCTGCAAAGATTCAGCTTAATCCTGGAGCAAAAGAAAAGACCCGCCTCCCTGAGCTGGGTGATGGAACCTTAGAGAGAACTCTTTGTACACTCCTAGGGACCATGTTGCTTGCTTCATTGATTGATTGATTGATTGATTGATTGATTGATTGATTGATTGCTCACTTGGCCTAAGCAGGATCTCTAGGCCAGATTCATGCCAAACTCTCCATGCAGCTGATCTTGCAAGTCCTGCTCTCTCCAAGGATGGGTGCTGGCTCAGGAACTCCAAGACCAAGTTCTCAGCACAAAGGAGATTTATTTGCCCCAGAGGTACAAAGGACAGGGAATAAGAGACAAACACAGGAGACAGAGGGTGAGGGAGATGGCAAGGGAACAAGAGGGAAAGGGCAGGGATATTTGTCCCAGAAGGATAAAGAAACAAGAGCGGCACATAGGAAAGCAGCAGTTTGTAAAAATACAAGAGAAAACTCCATGTTAGAATGAGCTGTTTAGTTTTAGTTGGACATGTTAACTGGGTGAGCCAAAGGGGGCTTTTGATTGCTGGACTTCAATGCTTTGATAGCCTAACCTTTGATAGTCAGTCTCAGGAGGAGGAAGTGGCCAAGGGAAGAGACCTTGGTGGCTAGTTGTAGGGTGCAGTCTAATGGTTTTTAGCAAGGCGGAAGGACTGGGAGAGAAGGGGAAGGTCTGCCAGAGTCGTATTTGCCAGGCCCGGGATGTCTAGAGTCCCTTCACTGATCTTCACTTCCCAAGTGCTAGTATTATGGTCATAAACCAGTGCACCACCTACCTCCTGCAGGGCTACGGTCCAGCCGAGAGCTGCCTGCAAGTTTGGTAAGTACCAATCCCTAGGGCTATTTTTTGAGCCCAGTTATTCTCAAGAAACGTGTTGACCGAGAGTGACCTTGAAGAAGAAGCTGAGCCCATTCACGGTCATCAACAAGCAAGGACCTCAGGCCCCCAGAAGGTTCTGCAGGCAGGTGGAACCATGGGCACGAAAGTGTGATGCTGCTTCCCAGGCATCTGAGCCTCCAGTTTTGCAGCGAAACCCGTAGCTACATTGTTCTGTTCACTGTGTATCCATCAATGAAAAGAACCAGATTCTGTGTGCACACACACCACCTCCCATGAGCAGCACGTGAGGCAAGGGCGCCCTCTCTCTTCGATCACATGTCAGACACATCTTCTCAGGCCCTCCCTTAGTGGGCCATCCCTCTGTCTTGGTACAGAGGAGGGAGGAGTTGCCCTCCCCCAGAGGCAGGATTCTCCCTTCCCGGGTCTTATCATCCTTCACAGATGCATTACTCCTCTGGCAAGTAAACTCTCTGTGAGTTTCATGTTGCATAATTTACAGGAGTCTCCCCCCACCCCCAGGCCACAGTCGAGTTCTGCGAACTATGGAATTTCTGTATGCAAGCCATGCAAGAAACACACTTGAGGTGCAACAGGAAAAGTCAGGACTATACGATGCTAAGGTCTCCTGAAACCAAGGAAGCTTCTGTGGGTGCTCAGAGCTGTAGTTGGAATCTTCTTTGGGTCACCAACCAGCTCCCAAATAAAGACACAGAAACTTGTTAATTATGAATGCTCAGCCTTAGCTTAGGTTGAACCACTAGCTCTTTTAGTTTAACCTGTTTCTACTCATCTATATTTTGCCTCAGGGCTTTTTACCTATCTTTCATTCTGTGTATCCAACTTTCCTGCTTCCTCTGTATCTGGCTGACCAGCCCCTGGCATCTCCTTGGCATCTCCTTTTCTTTCTTCTTGAGCCTAAATTCCTCCTCCTCCTTACTCTGCCTGCCTAGAAGATCTACCCATACCTCCTCTTTCACTATTGGTCATTTAGTTTTTTAGACCATTCAGGTGCCTTGGGCAGGCAAGGTAAAACAGCAACACATCGTTACATAATTAAACAAATGCCACACACCTTTCCATTGTTAAACAAATGTCACACACCTTTCCATTGTTAAACAAGTATTCTGCAACACACAGCTGCTTTCCTCATAGTGCCAAACTGGGAAGCAGCCAGTGATTTCAATACATCAAAGGTCTATCCAGACCAGGGAATTTATTCAGTAACCAAAAACCATGATCCACCAAGCCAAACAATATGAATGAACTGTTATATCTTCCTTTGCTGAAGGAGCCAGTCTGTCCAGGCTGCATAGTACATGGTTCAGCCATGGGAGGCTCTGTAAAAGGGAAACCATGGAGTGATTAACAGAGGTTATCGGGATGTGAAAGGAAGGTTGAATGGACCTAGGAATTTTAGGGCAGCACACTATTCCATGGTCCATGACATCCAACATTGTCCAAAGTCATCCATTGACTGCAGAGCATAGAGTGAACCTTACTGTGCACTCCGGCCTTTGAGTGACAATGGCAGTCATTGTGCACTCATCAGTGGCATTGTGCACTCATCAAATGCCACTGATAATGGCATTATCAATAATCTCCATTATTGATAATGGAGAGTGTGGCAATTTGAACATAACTGTCCCCATAAGCTCATAGGGAGTGGCACTATGAGGAGTTGTGACTTTGTTAGGGTAGATATGGGCTTCTTGGAGGAAGTGTGTTACTGTGGAGGTGGACTCTGAAGTCTCATATATACTTAAGCCACATCCAGTGTCTCAAATCACTTCCCGTTGCCTGTGAGTCAAGATGTACAGTGCTCAGCTCCTTCTCAGCACCATGTCCGCCTGCATACCACCATGTCACCCCACGATGATAATGGACTAAACCTCTGAAAATGTAAAACCCCCATCCCAATTAAATGTTTTTCCTTTATAAGAATTGCCGTGGTCCTCATTGTCCACTATGTTGAGAACTCAAGAACAATGGCAATGGGTTTTTGATCCTACTGCACATACTGGCTTTGGGGGAGCCTAGGCAGTTTGGATGCTCACCTTACTAGACCTGGATGGAGGTGGGTGGTCCTTGGACTTCCCACAGGGCAGGGAACCCTGACTGCTCTTCGGGCTGAGGAGGGAGGGGGACTTGATCAGGGGAGGGGGAGGGAAATGGGAGGCAGTGGTGGGGAGGAGGCAGAAATCTTTAATAAATAAATAAAAAAGAATTGCCGTGGTCATGGTGTCTCTTCACAGCAATAGAAACCCTAACTAAGATAGGGAGAAACTCTGCATGTGCTAGAGACAGAGTTGTATAGGACATCTCTATGCTTTCCTCTCAGTTTCTCTCTGATCCTCAAATCAAAACCAAATCTATTGATATTTAGTATAAAACAATCTACAGGAGGAGATGCCGTCATTGTGATGTTGCCTAATCTCGCAGCATGATGGCTACTAGGCTCTCAGTCACAGCCCTGGGCATGCCCTAATTGACATACAATTTCCTAATTCACATTACATCTGTCTCAGAGTACCATCCTGCCTATGAGGTTGTTTGGAAAGTGAACCTCAGTCGTTACCAGGAACCCCATCTGTCATTCTACACACCAAAGCAGATGGGGAGTCCTGCCTAGCCTTCCTCCTTCTAGGCTCCACCAGGGGCCAAATGCCAGTACAAGTGACCAGAAACCAGAGACTCTGTGATGCTGGCCCAGCTGTCCTAAGCTGGCCACAAATCTGTTCTATATTCTTCCAAGTGTTAAAGAGTCCAGGTACCCAGAAAGGAGGCACACAGCCTCAGACAGGTGAAACAGACCCAAGTGAGAGTCAGTGATGGTGCCGGATTCCTGGAGATGTGTGTGACAGTTTGGGAGGTGACATGCTCACAGTCCACACAGCCCACCCTCAGGGCTTCTTCTGAAGAATGAAGATCATGTCTGTACAGAGCCCACACAAACGCCCACAGTAGCACACTCCTCCCAGGCAATGTACATGCATGTAACCACATCCTTTAGCAAACAAAGGGACAACAGACACAGAGCAGTCACACACAGAGCTCTGCTCAGCAGCAGAAAAGGGACAAACATCTGCATGCCCATCAACCTAATTTAAGTGCAAACTGCTTAAAAAAAAATAGCCAATACTCAGATTTCCCAGCACCATTTGTTGAAGAAGCTGTCTTTATTCAACATTGGTTTTTGACGGCTTTGCCAAAGATTAGGAGGCTGTGCTGTATAGGTTTACTTCTTTGCCCTCCATTCCTTACCATTGGCCTGGGTATATTTCTGTGCCAGTGACATGAGGCTTTTATTACTGCAGCTTAAGAAGCGCAGCAGAGGATGGAGATGAATTAAAACAAAGTTTAATAAGAAGCCATCATGAAAAGCATCACTTTGTATGTTAACTTATAAATCAATTAAAAACAAAAGAATGTTAAGTGCCCAAAATGTCAGAGGTTTCAAAGGAGCAGGAGAGCCCTTATGGAATATGACTATGTTCCCATCTCTGTTGACATCAGACAGCTCACAGCCTGCCTTGGCAACACGGCCAGAATTCTCTTTCACACTGGCACACCTTAGACATCGTCCTATACCAGCATGAGGCCCACGTCCTTCCTTCCCATGCTGGCACTTTATCCTAGGGCAATACAGCCTGCATATCCCATTGATGGGCAGGTCTACAGTTGTACCACAGATGCCACAGCCATGACCACCACACTGAGCGCAAGTGGGAATACCTCTGCACAGAGGACCCCAGACAACCTTCAGCCTCCAGCAGTATTCCCTCATCAATGGAAACTGAAATCACAAGCATCCCATATCCCAGCTACGCAATTTCTGGTGGTCAAAAAGGAGAACCAGAAGCTGGAGAGATGGCTCACTAGTTAAGAGCACTTGGTGCTCTTCCAAATGACCCACTCTAGGCAGTTTAGAACTGTAACTATAGTTCTAAGGAAATCTGACACCCTTCTTCTTACATCCATGGGCACCTACACACATTTGGCGAACAAACACACATGTAAATAAAAAGGAAAAAAATTAATGGGACTGGAGAAATGACTCAGAAGTTAAGAACACTTTCTGCTCTAACAATGGATTCAGGTTCACTTCCCAGCACCCGCATGGTGGCTCACAACTATCTGTAGCTCCAGTTCCAATAGATCTGACATCCTCTTCTGACCTCCCTAGGCAACAGGCATATACATGAAAACATGAAACACACACACATATACATATGTATACATGTGTGTATGTGTGTGTGTGCAGGCAAAACATTCATAGACATAAATAAATCTTTAGGATGGGGGAGCAAAACCAACTAAAGAGGACAGTACCAGAAGTGGGCAGCACACAGTAAGTATGCACTGACCACACACAACCACAGAGTGGGCAAGCCAGAGAGACGGAACTAGGTATAAGGTATAAGTCTTGGAAAGACAATAAAGGTGTTGAACAGAAGAAGCAACCTCTATATGACATGCATAATACATGTAGCATCAGAGCACAGACTCCAGAAAAGCACAGGACAACTCTATGTTGTATTAAGATGACTGCACAGACCACACAAGGGAATAACAAACACCAGATTCAAATACTGCTAGCCCTGAGGGAGAGGTAAGCTGGCAGCCAGGTAGAGTTGAGGGAAACCCTACACAGCCTGCTTGGTTTTGTTCTGTAAGCAGAGTGGAGAGTATAGGAATGTTTGGTGTTATTTTCCATTTTTTATATGCTTTAAATATTTCATAAGTTAAAAGAGCAAAGTACAGGACAATATAAATAATACACTATCATTCACCCTCCTAACAAAAGAATACACACATACACACATATTTACATGCAGCAGCGAGTTGGGCAGCCCTCGAATATGAATGAGGATAATTCTCAATTCTTACACATGCTCTTTACACTGTTTAGATTTGTTTCCATGTACACTCTTTATATTTTCAATTTTTTTAAAAGTGTAAATATTTTAAGAAGATTCACGTGGGAGGGAGCCTTGGTTCACTGAGCCCAGCCAGTCTCATCTCTTCAAGGCCTTACGGGGGCAGGGCCCTCCTCCTTGCGGTCCTGATCTCTCCAGTATCCAAGAGCCTCCTTCTTATCTGTTCTCAGCTCTCCTTCTGGGTGAAACTCCTGGGTCTTGAAACTCTGCATTGACATCTAGGTTAATTCTATTGCCTAGCTAATACAAAGGAAACACTAGAAGACAGAAAGGCCCTCCATTCTCATGGATCAGGAGAATTAATATTGTGAAAATGGCCACACTACCAAAAGCTATCTACAGACTCAATACAATTCCAATCAACATCATTCTCCACAAACACATAAAAGAACCATTCAAAAATCTACATGAAGGCATGAAAGACCAAAGATAGCCAAAGCAATTCTAAACAAAGTCAATACTGTGGGAGGTATCACCATACCTGGTTTCAAATTATACCACAGAGTCATTACATCAAAAATAGCATGGCATTATTATAGCCAAATACACACAAACCTAGATAGATAAACGAATGAAATAGAATTTAGGACCTATATGTAAGTCCATATAATTGCAGTCATGTGAGTTTTTGCAAAGATGCCCCCCCCAAAAAAATACGATGGGTTTTTTTGTAACAGGCCCTAGGGGACTGCCCAGCAGGCAGCAACTGCAGGAAACTACTTCTATCCCAAAGATGACAGGAAACAAGAAGAAAGAGGCTGAGGCGTCAAAGACAATGGTGCCCACTTGGTGAGCATGCACACATTCAAGGGGTGTGGGGCAATGAGCACACCAATGCATTCACCAAAACCTAGGGCAAAAGAATGAATGCCAGAACTACATGTGTGCATGCTGCCTTGTGACTCAGAGGCCTCTGGAGGCAGTTCACATGCCTGCTTACCCTGCTTTCACAGTGCACCAGAGGGGCCTCCCCTCCAACTGAAGGAGGCAATGGAGGGCTTGATTGCAAGCTGAAGGATCCTCCTGCAGAGATAGGTAAGGGTCTATAATCTCAGGAGGGGAGGGGATTGGGGGGAGGACGGCAGCCCTTCTGCAGCTATGCTCTTAGGAGTTCCCCATAAGGAAGAGAGCTGTCAAGACTTATGTCAGCTGATGACCCCAGAGCCAGCATACTGACCGCTCTACCCTATCAATTTCCACCAAGGAGATCCAAATTGAACATCTAAGGCCTTACCTCTCCAGACGTTTGAATTATATATGATGTGGGAGCAGCCAGATCATGCATACAATATTGATTCAATTATTTTAAAAACAAATGAAATGCAGGCCAAGTGGTACCTGGGAAAGGTCACCAGTTGTGCAGAGAAAGCCCTGAGGATATAGTTCTGCCTTGGCTACATCAGACAATTAAAAATGACCAGTGTAAGGATGGGGAATCGCTCAGCGGGTAAGAGCATTTGCTAACTGAGCAAGAGAATGTGACTTCAGACCCCCTAGCACGAGTGAAAGCCAATGTACATATATCTCCATCCCAGTATCGTGGGATGGAGATGGGCGTATCCAAGAAATTTACTGTCCAGCCACCCTAGCTAACATAGTGAGCTTCGTATCTTAAAAAATAAGGTGGAGAGACAGCTCCGAGATTAAGGTCATTTGCTCCTCTTTCAGAGTAGCAGATTTGGCTCCTACCACTCAGATGGCAGCTTACAACTGTCCACTCTAACACCCTCTTCTGGCTATTGTGGGCACCATGCACATACATGGGGTACATACACACATGCAAGCAAAGTGCCTATACACATAAAACAAAAATAAATAAAATACACACACACACACACACACACACACACAATCAGTGTAGATTTCATTTACAAAACCACATTGACTTACCTAGGCTTTATAACCTCAAAGCTGTGGAAGAACCTGTGACTACTTTCTTCCCTGGCTTGTGTCTGTCCAATGAGCAGCCAACCCCCTATACTGCATCTTTTCTAGTCAGAGACAGTGGTGGAGGGGAGCTTCCCAGACCACAGAGGAGAACAGCACCAGGAAGCCCAGCCCACCAGAGCTCCTCTCATCTGCAAGTGTTAGGATGATCATCTCCATCCCAGGCTCAAGCCAAGTCATCCCAGCATGTCAAGCCAAGAAGGTCACCACAGCATGTGTGTCTGTGACTTTAGGATCCCAAGCCCTGACCGGTGAATCTCTACTACACAAAAAGTTCAAACGGTACCATGTGAACCATGGCTGCTAGCTCTCAGTTAGCAAGCCTAGCTTGCACTGTGTTCTCTCAACAGGATTTGGGGGAATCCCTTCACTCACAGCTGTAGGCAAGTCTTATTTAAACTTCAGCATGTTGAGCTTTGAGCTGCACTGTACCGTTTCATGAATACAGATCTGTCACTTGCATTTTGCAGGTAGACCCGCCGGGGTGGGACAGGGGCCTCAGCCTCCTCATAGCCCATCCAGGGCTACCTGAAGAGGAAGGGCACATTATATCAATGCGTGCTAGTGGAAAGACCACCTCAGAGGGGAAGATCACCCATTCTGGTACCCAGGGCTCTGTCCCAGCTCAGGTTTCCGAGAACAGTCTAGATGCCACGCAGTCTTTCAGAACTCACAGCCCAGGGAAGGACATCCATGCAGGGCAGAAACCTCGGTTTGACCTTGGAGACTGAGGTTTTTCCCTTGTGGATCTGAGAACGGGTCTTCCCTCTTCCTGGCCACTGTACCCTCCGTTGGGGAGAAGGTAGAGATCAGTGCTCAATGGGGAACACAGCACCAGAGCCAGGTGGACCTCCGGCTTATGGCCAGAGGCTGACAAAACCCTGCTGCTGGTCACTTGGAGCCTATGGAAATGAGAAAAATTCCCACTGCTCAGTACACTGTTGTCCTGTGTGCAACAACACACCAAGATGCGGACTACACAATGCCCCAAGTGTCACTCTTGATGGGCCTTTCATCTGACCTGCCTCATCCTGCTCTCTGGGCAACCTCACCTGCCCCCTGGAGTTCTGCCTTTTCTACAGTACAGCAGCATCACCCAGTGGGCAGCCTCAAGCTGCCGATCGCCCCACCATGTACAATAGGGGTTTTTAACTGCAGAGGCAGGGGGAAAACACTCAGGTCAAGCCTGGGTTGACCTGAGTCCTGGAGGCTGGGAGCTGCTCTTCAGCCTTTCACTACTATCAGTGGCTGTTTGAATTGTTTCCAATGTGGGTGAGGTGATTTGAATGGCCCCCATAGGTTCGCTTGCTAGTGGGACTATCTGAGAAGGATTAGGAGGCGTGTCCCTGGAGATGGGCCTTAAGTTTTCAAAAGCCGGTGCCAGGCCCAACACCTCTCCCTTTGCATGCTGCCTGCCGATCAGGACATAAAGCTCTCAGATACTGCTCCAGCACCATGCCTGTCTGCTTCCTGCCATGGTGATCACGAACTAACTCTCTGAATGGTAAACAAGCCCTCAATTAAATGCTTTCTTTTCTAAAAGTTGTCTTGGTCATGGGATCGCTTCACAGTAACAGAAGAGTAACTAAGACAGCAGGCAATTATCAAGAAGGATGCTGTAAATGTCAGCACCATGCAGCGCTTTTGGTAGGTGCTGAGTGTGAGCATGTTTGCAGGGAAAGTGGCCTCCATGCACTTCCCAAAGCAGTCAGAGGGTGTTTTTACAGCCCCACCTTTCCCATCACTAAGACAGAAGCTCCCGCTATCCTACATCCCTGACAGTAATTGGCACCACTGTCATTGTCCAGTGTTATGGGTTAAATGAGAAATGTGCCCATAACCTCATGTGCTTGAGTTTTCAATCTCCAGGTGGTGGTGCTGTCCTGGGAGGCTATGGATGCTTAGGAGGTAGGGGTGTTGTGCGATGTTTTATTCTTTTGGCTTTGGAGGGGAGTACGACCCGGCTCCCAAATAAATCACACACAGAGATATATTCTTAGTAATGAATGCCCGACCTTAGCTTGGCTTCTTTCTTGCCAGTTTTCCTTAACTTAAATTAACCTATCTACCTTTTCCCACTGGGCTTTTGTCTTTCTTACTTCTGCATATCTTACTTTCCTTCTTACTCTGTGGTTGGCTGGGTGGCTGGCTCCTGATGTCCTCGTCCCCTTGTTCTCTCATTGCTCCTCTTCTTTGTCATTTTTCCTTCCATTAATCCTCTCTTCCTGCCAGCCCCACTTATCCTTGCCCCTGCCTTGCTATTGGCCATTCAGCTCTTTACTAGACCATCGGGTGTCTTAGACAGGCAAAGAATCACAGCTTCGCCCATAAACAAAAGCAACACATCTTAAAATAACAGTTTCCAGCATAGGGTTCAGCAGGAAGAAGCGGATCACTGGAGAGAGAGAGAGAGAGAGAGAGAGAGAGAGAGAGAGAGAGAGAGAGAGAGAGAGATTTCTAAGTTATAGGCCTGCCCACTCCCAAGGGTCACTCTCCTCCCAACTACTGATGTAGCCTGAAGCTGTTTCCTCTGTCCCCAAAAGTGAACGGCAACCCTTAAGGTGCTCATTGTTGGGTATTTGGTCACATAGATGAGAAAAATAACTCCCATCTCATCTCTCCTCTTAGTGACTGCAGCGTGTATGAGGTGGCATCTGGCTGTAGCTAGTGCATTTTCCTAACGCATGTTCTTGAGGGTTGATGCGTATCATTTGACTTACATATGTTATTTGGTGAAGTGTATGTTCAAAATTCTTGTCGATTTGGTTTTTCCTTGGGTTTGGTTTCACTTTGGCTTTTCTTTTGTCTACCTTATAAGGAAAAGCAATGTGTTTAGCTTACAATTTTGAAGGCTGAAAATCCAAATGGCATGCTACATGGTCTGCAAGGGCCTGTCCTGCTGTGTCACAGTGAGAGAATGCTACTTCTCTCCTGTCCTGTCCTGTCTTTTCCGGTCCTCTCCCGTCCTCCCCTCTTCAGCTTTTCACACTGAGACTTCGTCTCTAACTGTTGGGTTTTCCTGTGCTTTATACGCTATGGGTACAAACCTTTTGTGAAGGTCAATCTTCATGGTCAACTGATGGGCACTGAACACAACTAAGAAATGTATCTCCAGCTGCATCTGCAAGGGCATTTCCAGCAAGGGCTAACTGAAGGGGAAAGATATCTCCCAGACTCAGAGCAGTACCTTCAGAAGGCAGCCCAGATGGAAAGGCTGTCTGCCTTCATTTCCTGCTAGTGAGGATGTCCAGCCTGCTGCTGCTGCTGCTGCTGCTGCTGCTGCTGCTGCTGATGATGATGATGATGATGATGATGATGATGATGATGATGATGATGATGTTGATGCTGATGCTGATGCCGATGCTGCTGGCATCCTTTAATGATATCAGAATCAGCTTCTTGAGTTTCTTCTTGAAGTAGGTGGGAATTAACGCGGAGACTCCCAACTGGATAATGTGCAGAGAGTGAGAGAGGCTTTGGAACACTCAGTTCCAAGTGTGACGTCTTCATCAAAGCCCTCCAGGCAAGGCTCAGAGATCCATGAGGAAGAGGAGGCAGAAAAACTGTAAGAGCCTGAGGTGATGGATGACTGCAAGGGAAACAGCGTCTTCCAGACATGGAAGGACTGCAGCACATCTGAACTCACACAGACCTCTGGCAGCATGCACAAGTCCTGCACGGGTTCAAGACCCTCCCTGCTCCCTGATAGAGAGGTGGACACAGGGTGCCACCCCAGCTAAGAAGCTATTTGCAATTGATACCCATTGGCCAAAAGAAAATCAGTGTTCTATAAGGGAGTGTCACTGAGGACCTCAGCCACACTTTAGGGCAGGTCCCATGCACAGGAGTAGTCTGCCAACACAAAAGAAACTGTGTGTACGTGTGTGTGCGTGCACATGCACGCATGTGTGTATGTGTGTTTACCTTTTGTTTCATTTTTATTTTGTTTGGACATTTTTTTGTTTTATTGATCTTTTGCTTGTTCTGATTTTCCTTTTGGAGTTTTTATGAAGGGTGTTGAAAGAGAGAGGTAGGTATCAAGTTGGTAGGTAGGAAGGTAAGGAGGTACTAAGAGAAGCTGGGGGTGAAAAAACATGATCAAAATTTTAAATTTTCTTTTAAAACAAAAGAATCCATGTTCTTGGTCTTCTAACCTGGATGTAGACCAGGAGCTCACTGGGAATCTTCCAGGCTGTCAGCATCAGATTGGGACTACTGAGGCATCCAGCCTCAGGAAATGATCAGCTGCCAGGTTTTCAGAGTCTCCAATGTACATCCAGCCATTGGACTGACTACCCAGCTCCTATTGGCTATAAACCATTGTAGTAAATCCCCCTTTATAACAATAGACATTCTAGCCATTCTGTTCCTCTAGAGAACCCTGACGAATACACCCTTCAGCCGAGAGACGATTGAAATTTATCATTTCATGCTCTTAGCAATGTATTTTGATGAGAAAAATTTATAATTTTAATGAAATTCTATTTATTAACATTTACAGGCCTGCATGTATTTTACAGCATTGCATTTAGGAGCTCTCCTGGCTCCAGTCTACAAAATTTCTTTTCTGGTCTCTTCTGGAAGTTTTATAGTGTCAGGGTGCACATTTAGGTTTATGATCTATCTATCATGCAAGGACTGAGTTGGGTTTTTTTACTCTTTCTCCCTTAGAGATACCCAATTACTCAGCACCTCTGTACAAGGGCATTCCTCTCAATGTTAACATTGAGCAGTTTTTGCACCTAAAGGGGTTTTGACAGCTAGACTATATATTGTGTCTGAGTAGAACTCTCAGAATTTTCTATAAATAGCTTTAAAACCACACATTCCCAGAGGAGATGGCTCAGTTGGTAAAATGCCAGCCGCTAAAGCATAAAGGACAGGCCCAGAACACACATCTGTAAGCCCAGCACTGGGGGAAGCGCCCGCCCCCTGTTCTCAGAGATTTGAATCCCCTCAGCAGCCATGGCATTTGATATAGAAACAACCGTGAAAGACTCCTAGGTTGTGACTAAGAGTCTTGCACTCAGTACCCCCAAGTCTTCAGATGAACTCATCATGTTTTCTGAGCTCAAATCCCTATTGTGAGCAGTCAGGAAGCCACATTCAAGCTCTCTACTTAGAAGTGATCATTAGCTGATTAGGTGATTGTTCTCAGTTTTATCCATCTAGACACTGTTTGCTTTGTGGAGAACACAAGTGATTTTCTAAACAGCATTTACTGAAGCATAGTTTGACAACAGCACTTGCCCATTTGATGTTCTCCTTTGTGGTCTAATTATCACACCTTCTGGGGTGGTTTATCTTCATTGTCAGCTTGATGAAGATTTAGAATCACCGTGGTAACACACCTCTGGGTATATCTTTGAGGGCATTTCCAGAAAGAAGGGGATCCTCGCTCTGAACGTGAGTTTAAATGAAAAGAAGCCAGCTGAGTATCGGCATTCATCTCTCCCTCTGCTTTCTGACTTTGGATGCAATGTGACCAGTTGTGGCAAGTGTGTTTCCACCCCTCCCCCCTCTTTCTCTGCTTCCTGGCCTTGGATGTGATGTGACCACCTGTCACAAGCTTCCATACTCCATCCCTTCCCCACCATGAAGCCAGAGTAGACTCATCCTTCATTTGCTTTTTCTGGGTGTGTTTTGGTCCCCGCAATGATAAAAGTAACTGATACTCTTTCTATCTGTGGTATTTGGAAGAGCTAACCCACATGATGAGCCAGGGCACCCCAATAAGCATCTCACCCTGTGCTATCTACAGTAGCTGCCCCAATAAAAAGGAAAAAGTGTCCCCCTTTCTCCATCTACCAGGGTGTGGAAACCTGCAAAAACTGGATCCAGTCCCACAAACGAGTCAAGAGAAAAGAGAGGCTCCCTCGTGGTATGGGACTCCCACAAGCTAAACACCTCCCCAGTCCCTCCACCGGTCTGTAAGGGTCTTCAGTCTGACACCCTGTTCTTTGTGTCTCAGCAATGCCTTCTAAGTCCCTTGGGGCTGTCACTCAAAATCGGCCCCTTCATTCAGCTTTGTGGACTAAGTTGACCACAGCCACAGAGTCTTCCCTGCTTGGCTACTCACAAGTCACCAAGACAGATGCTCTGATGTGCCACACCACCTCCCCTTCATCCTTAGAGTCTGTCCACCCCACCTTCGGGCACCAGACCCAAAGAAGCATCAATCCTCAAAATCCATGCTGGGAGTCATGTAGAGGGCCCTTCTCATCAAACCGCCTCTGGTTATCCACTTGTCCATGGCTGCAGCTGCTACAAATTCCACCTGCATCCCCTCACTTCCTTCCGGCAGTCCAGGCTGTACCACCTCCTGCCTGGGCACCTGCTACCACAGTCAGGCCACTTCATAGTCCACTCACCCTACCCATAGTGGCCCGTGTAACACCATGTAAACCCATGGGGTATCCAACTCCAACTCCAAATGGGTCTAAATAAAGCTCTCCTTGCCACATCGCCCTCCTTGTATGATGCTGCGTTGATTCTTCTGGTTCTGAGAGCATCAACATCTTTGATATTTCAGAGCCTCTGGACCAGCAATCCCTCTTTTTGAAGTACCTTTCTACCATCACCATACCATCCAAGGCTTAATCCTTGGGCATCTCAAAGACCTTTTCCAGAAAAGTCTTCCCACCTCCTACTCTGTGGCCTGAGATACACTCCTCTAGTCCCATCTCCAGCTTACCGCAGCCCTTGTCATGTTCAGGAATTGCCTGATCTGTTTGCTACTTATCGCCTAAATGCTCCTGAGGAAGGACCCTGGTAGATGGTCACATTGGGGGTATTCCAAGATATGTGTTCAGTAAACAAGTAGATGTAGAAATATGAGTGGTGGGGCTGCTCCCCAGCACCCCGGCCGCCTGCCCGGCTAGCTTATGCCCGAAATAACAACACACAAACTGTATTCATTTAAACACTGCTTGACTCTTTAGCTTTAGCCCTTTTCTTGGCTAA
>NC_022015.1:31640383-31642602 GCF_000317375.1 Microtus ochrogaster
TTACCAGGAAGATTCTAGCCTACGTCCATCCTGGGTCGGAGCTTCATCGTGTGTGCCTCAGAGAGCAGAGCTCTCGCCTCTGCCTGCAAGAGTGGAGCATCTCGTGTCTCTCTGAGAGGAGAGCTGTGGAGTCTCTGACCTCACTTCCTCTTCCTCCCAGCGTCTGCTCCTCCCACCTATGTTCTAACCTATCAGGTCAAGCAGCTTCTTTATTTAATCAACCAATGACCTTCCTCCATCAAGTAGATGGCTGCCATTTCCCCTTGGTCATCTGAGCAAGGATAGTCAGATGTGCTGTTCCCTCTTAGTGACAGTTTCTCTCACTAACTGACGTGTACTGCTCATGACTCATTCCCCCTAAAGGGAGCAGGACCTTAAATACAATCTTGCAATAAAGTGGGCTCTGTAGTAATCCTTAGTACACTCTATGGGGTCAAGAGCTGACCCTGAGGCCAAACTCTATGTTCCTAAAATATTGGGAATTTCTCTGGCCTTTACTAAACACGCATGGCTCTGCTAGAGGGCAGAGACATAGCTGGGGCAATGTCTTGATCCCTCACCCCAAGGTGATATTCCAGGTCAATGGGGACTGGTTGGTCACTGCAGCAAACCAGCACAATGTGAGCAACACTAAGATGCAGGGGACAGGGAGAAGTTGCACCTAGGAATGTACACACTCCCACAGGGCTCCATAGGACACTATTGGGGAAAGAGTAAGCTAAGGCTATGCTTAACTAATTAGGAGCTGCCCTATCTCCAAACACCCAGGCTCAACCAGAGATGCCAAGGAGTTTCAGAGGCACAGATGTCATCCATGTCAAACATCCGCACAAAGACAGTCACCCTCTCCATGATGACCTAGACTCCTGGTCCCTCTGTCTGGTAGCTGAAGGAGCTGGTATCCATTGTAGAGATTGTAGGAAGGATGGGCAAAGTTGAGCAGGCCAGGCATATACGACTCTTACCTTCATTCCTACCACCTGGGACAGTGGACATTGCAGAACCTCCTGCCCTTCGGACACTGTCATGGCCAGCCAACTGCCTAGTGGCCTCCACAACCCTGGGAGTTTAGTGCAGTGACTGACACTTCTTGCAGAAAAGTGTTTGAAGTAAACAGGTGTGGGAACTCTCATCAGCCCTTATAAGAAATTTAAATTAGATTTCGGGAAGAAACAATGATGAGTTTGACCCAAATATGAAGAAAATGAAACCATCTCATCACAACCAGAGCATCTCTTTGTTATTTTAATTACTAACCCATGTCCCCTGTACAAGCTAATGGGTTTCACAGTGACATTTCTACACACATACGTATAGTATTATGTCTGTTCTCAACCACCATTGAATTCTCATTTCCTCCTTCCCCTCCCCCTGATTCCCTTCCTTAATAATCTATCTTTTATTTCCCAACCATCTATTTCTCCTTGTTTGTTTCTATGTATAACAAAAGAGTGTGACTCTTGTCTTTCTGAGTCTGACTTATTTCACTTAACATAATGTGTTTCTGTTCCATCCATTTGTCCATGCATGGCTGAATAATACTCCATTTTGCATACATACCACACTTCCTTCATCCACTCACTCACTGATGGGAACCTACAGCAGTCCCAGAGTCTGCCCCTTGGTAAGAGGACTTCAGTAAACATGTGAATGCGGGTATCCATTTAGCATGCTGACTCCACTTCCTTCACATAAACAGCCAGGAGTGGAACTGAATTACATGACGATAGTGAGAAACTCCACACTAATTTTCATTCTGGCTAAATTAATTACATGCCCATCAAGAGTGTAACATGCCCATCAACAGTGAGTGTAACATACCCATCAACCATGTAACATGCCCATCAACCATATAACATGCCCATCAACCATGTAACATGCCCATCAACCGTGTAGCATGCCCATCAACAGTGTAGCGTGCCCATCAACAGTGTAGCGTGCCCATCAACCGTGTAACATGTCCATCAACAGTGTAACATGCCCATCAACAGTGTAGGGTGTCCATCAACAGTGTAACATGCCCATCAACAGTGTAGCATGCCCATCAACAGTGTAGCGTGCCAATCAACAGTGAATATAACATGCCCATCAACAGTGTAACGTGCCCATCAACAGTGTAATGTGCCCATCAACAGTGTAGCGTGTCCATCAACAGTGTAGCATGCCCATCAACCGTGTAACATGCCCATCAACAGTGTAACGTGCCCATCAACAGTGTA
>NC_022015.1:31642702-31651002 GCF_000317375.1 Microtus ochrogaster
GCATGCCCATCAACAGTGTAATGTGCCCATCAACAGTGTAGCATGTCCATCAACAGTGTAGCGTGTCCATCAACAGTGTAGCATGCCCATCAACCATGTTACGTGCCCATCAACAGTGTAGCATGCCCATCAACAGTGTAGCGTGCCCATCAACAGTGTAGCGTGCCCATCAACAGTGTAGCGTGCCCATCAACAGTGTAACATGTCCATCAACAGTGTAGCATGCCCATCAACAGCGTATTCAAGTTGCTTTCCCCCCCACATCCTCACCAGGGTTTGCTGTTAATAATTTTCTTGATGGTAGCCATTCTGAGTAAAGTGACATGGATTTTTTTTTAAGTTTTTTGAGACAGAGTTTCTCTGTGTAGCTTTGGAGTCTGCCCTGGAGCTCACTCTGTAGTCCAGGCTGACCTCGAACTCACAGAGATCTGCCTGCCTCTGCCTCCCACATGCTGGGATTAAAGGCCTATACCACTACCTCCCAGAGATGACATGGATTCTTAATTTTGAATTTTATTCAACTGATGGCTAATGATATTGAATATTTTTTATATATTTATTAGCCATTTATACTTTTTATTAGTGTGTGTGTGTGTGTGTGTGTGTGTGTGTGTGTGTGTACATGGTGTCTACACATTTATGCATAGGACCACAGGTGTGGAAGTCAGAAGATTGCCTCGGGGTTCTGTCCTCACCTTCCACCTTTTGTGAGACAGTCTTCTTTATTTCTGCTGCACATGTCAGGCAAACTAGCTCACAAGCTTCTGGTATTAGAGACGCATGCACTACTGCATCTGGTTCTATGTAGGTTCTGGGCATTTGGACTCAGGTCCTCTTGTCTGCACAGTAAGTGCTTCTTGAGCCATCTCTGTGCCATTTCAGCTGCCCCATTAATATTTCTTCCTTTGATTAGTGTCAGTTTAGATCACTTGCTCATTGTTGATTAGATTCCTTATTCTTTGATTGTTAACTTTTGGGGTTCTTGGTATATTTTGGATAATTCCCTGTCAGAGAGCAGAAAAATATTTTCTCTGATATCTAAGATGTTTCCTCGCCTGTTGTTTGTTTTTTTGTTTCCTTTGATGTTCAGAAGCTTTTAAATCTCCTGGAATTCTGTTTGACAATATTGAGCTGGAACCCATTAAGTAAACAAAACTGGCCATGAGTTTACAGCAATTCTGCTTCTGCCTTTGGGGCGTTGGGATTGCAAGTTGGTACTATCTTGTCATCCAGGGCATTCTTACCAATCTCCACTATTTTATCCAGCAATTTTTATATCTCTCCACCTAATGTATGACTCAGCAATTTGGTTCTAACTGATCCACCAAACAGAAATCAAATATACGCAAGCACACACCAAGCCTGGCGTGCAAAAAGGTCACAACAGTTCCATCTCTACGGGCCAAGACTCTGGCATCATCAGAACACCTATCAAGCAGTAATCAATAGTAGCTGTGGTTTTCAGAGTGGAGTCCTGGTTAGGATGAAAAACAAAGAGCTGCAGGCAAAGCGGCAGCACAAATAAATCTCCCAGTTGTGCAGATGAAAGAGCCAGATGCAAAGGAATGCAGACACCAGGCAGCAGGCTCTGTGATGCTTAGGAAAAGTCAAAGGACAATAGGGAAACCAAGACTGTGCTCACTAAGAGTCAGGACCGGGAAACAGAGAAAATCCAATGGGGTGGCAGAGATCATGTGACTAGTGGAAGGTACACAGAGCTGGGCATTTGTTAAAGCTCAGTAGCTGATGAGTTGGAAGAAGGAGGGAATTATTGCTATGTAAATTAGACCTCAATAGAGATAACATTTTTAAAGATCAAAATAATCTGGGCATGGTAACTCTGAACTGAGTTCAGATCTCCCAGCCTAGGTAAAATATCCAAATGTGCTTGGGATCCCAGCACCTCCAGAGGAACAATATCCAAGGTTGACCTCTGGCCTGCACACACAGATACATAGCACACACATGCATCTATGCACACAGAGCATGTGCCTACCAACAAACACACAAACACATAAAAATAATGGAAAATAAATTATTTTTAAAATGATTGAGGACCTGGGTGTGTTTTGGCTCACATGGCTTAGGTTCCTCGATATGTGCTGGATTATAAGTTAAAGCTAGAACATTTTAGCTATTTGTTGCTTCACTTATTGATTCACTTCAAATTACAATATAAACCCCATTTTAGGGTAACATGTTTATGACATATAATTTTCCAACTTAAAAACTACTATGAACATCTTGCTTGCAGATGGGCATATACAAGTCTCTTCCTTTGGGTCTAAAGGTCTGAACCACCATACCAAGCTTGACTGAATTCCTTTTATCAGCGGATTTTCACCAAGTGTTACAGGCAAAGTTGAGTGTCATTACCCATGCCCCTTTGCCTCCTGCTCCCTCTGAACTTGCAGCCAGATACAGTGGGCTTCTCCTGGGACATCCATAGCCTAGCCCCACTTGGCTCAGCAGGTTCCTGGTCCAGGATCCAATAGAGATGCATGGCTCTGAGACAGGCTTCCTTGGTGAGGCTCTGCTGCTACAACTTGTTGTTTTCCCAGACTCTGACCTGTCTGTCGCCATGGTTTCACACACACTTTGTTCTTGAACTTTCTTCTCCCTTTCATGTTTCTTCTCTAACAGTGTAAATAGAAAGGCTAGGGGTGTTGTGCTAATGGCATCATCTGAACCTTAAGAGATGGTGGATGGACCTCATGGTAGTCTCATTAATGTATCTATGACCAATCCTTCATGGCATCCTATCAGTTGCCCTTAAATTATTATTATATTATTATGGTGGCGGCGGTGGTGGTGGTGGTGGTGGTGGTGGTGGTGGTGGTGGTGGTGATGATGGTGATGGTTGTTGCTGAAGGGGGCACATGAAAGACATCTCCTTCCATATTTTTGTAGGTTCTAGAGGTTGAATTGAAGTCAACAGGCAGGTACTTTACCCTCTGAGCCATCTCATCCTCCCTCTCCATAGCCTACCCCTCTGTCAAGTCTGTCAATATGACATAGACCTAGACATAGTTAGGAAGAGAGAATCTCAACTGAAGAATTACCTCCATCAGACTGGCCTATGGGCGTGTCTATGGGGCATTCTCTTGATTGATAATTGATGTAGGAGTGGCCAGCAGCTGTAGACAGTGACATCCTGGGCAGGTGGGCCTGGATTGTATTTTTAAAAAGGAAGCTGAATATATGCCTAGGAACTAAACAATTAGCAGCATTTCTCGTTCCTACCTTAAGCTCCTGTCGCTGCTTCCCCCATATTTTAAGCACAGCAGCCTCAGGCAAACACATGTTTAGGGAAAGAAGGGTGTACAGTACCCTTGAACAGCTGTGGATGTCCTCTGATACATGCTGCGCCTTCCTACAGGCTAACTTCGAGAAGTTCACTGTAGACATCCACACAGAACTAGAACTAATGGGCTATTCCTGCCCTGTCTGTCTTGCACTTGTCTTAAGCCCTTTGTGGTGAGGGCTGTGGTTTTGTGTTAATACACAGTGTCTAGTTTGAACTTACTTTGCTTAGTGTTTGTTAACTTACGGCCAGTTTAGACAGGAAAGTTACTGAGCATTGAGCAACCTTCACACGCGCTGGGACAGACACCAGTTATCCACAAGTCTAAATTTTGCCTGAAAGCTCAAAATTCGTTATTGGCAACAAAAGCTGTTGGTTCTTTTCCTCAGAGTAACAAGTTCCCATTGCTCATTTGGAGAAAACATCTGACCAACAGGAAGCCTGGATTAAGACTTTCTCTGCCAGTTTCTCATTCAGATACAAATCATCAAGAAGAAAAACAAAGGACTAGGGAGGCAGCTCAGCTAGTAAGAACACTGGTTGCTCTTACAAAGGACTTGGTTTCAATTCCCAGCACCCACATGGCAGCTCACAAACAATTGTACCCAGTCCCAGGGGATCCAACACCCTCTTCCGGCCTCCACTAGCACCAGGGACACATATGGAACACAGACATACATTCATGCAAAACATTCACACTTAAAATAATAATCAGAAAAGGAGAAGAACATCACATCTGCTCAGCCCAAAACTGCCCATCCTGCTTGGAGTCAGCGATGGCAGTGATCCTAGAGACAGAAGTTGCTGCATATGGTTCCTCTTCTGCTCTGGGTGTCAGCACTGTGATGGTGACACCAGCACTGTGATGTCAGGGGTCAAGACAAAAATTAGTCACTCCAAATACTGCTGACCTCTGTGTTGTGAATGTGGCTCTGAAGAGGATGACATGGAATTCCATTGCAGAGGCTGCTCTGGTCCCACTGGGGCATCTGGACTTTCCCATGGATGTCTTTGCCCCATTGCTCAGCATCAGCAGCAATATTCACGGCAACTGCCATTTTCTCAATGCTATTATGAGCAATTTTACCTCCTTCCCCATGCCTTTCTACTTCCTTCTCCTCTCCCTCTTTCTCCCTTCCCTCCAAAGTTCATGACTGAGTAGTGAAAGGTCTTAAGCTTTCCAAGAGCAAGAGATTGTGTTATGCCCAGATTCGTGAAGTCCCCCAAAAACCAACAAGGAGACCGAGTCCTGTATGTAAAAGCAAAGAGCCTTTATACTACACAAGTTTGCAAACTCAGACTCTCCATATGTCCAATGTATGGGAATGATCAGTGAGCCCCGAGCTCAGTTAGAGTTGGATAGAGGTGGGGGTGGGGAGGTTTTAAGGTTTAGGATACCTGATTGGCTGAAATTTGTCTAGGGGTGTCCTGGTGAGTGTGTGCTGGAAAGTGATCCTATCTACAACAATTGGAACGTTAGGAATTTCCTTTGGATGGTCTGTTCCTGGATGGTGTCTGGGTAATCTCAGTTTGTGGTCCTTCCTGCAACCAGGTATTGCCTCAGGGTAAACTACTGAGACTCAGGCCTCTGTTAAGCTTATGGTTGGGTCCTACAATTGGAAATTCTGTCTATTCCAACCACACTGTATAAAGTTACCAGCTTTAAAACTACACGAGACACCCAACAGATGTTCCTCCAGGAAAAATAAAGATAGCCACAGACAGCCAGAGGCCATAGCCACAGCAGCAGACTTCTCCAATACAGCATTGGTGGGGAGAACAGCATGACACCCCTTCCCCTTACACCTGGATGCTTCATGGGCTCCTTTGGCTCTATGCTCTCCTCCAAGGTCCCTAATCCCTTGAAGATCCTGGCACGGATATCTTGGTTCACATGTAGGGGCCAGCATGTGTGAAGCACAGAGGGTCTTACCTTTACCCTCCTCTGTTGTCTGTGAGTTGTTTGACTGCTGAGGAAGGAAGAACAGCTACTAAAAGACATTTGATTATAAATGCTGTTGGATTAATCCAAGCTCTATATTTTGAAAATGTCTTGACTTCAAAATTTAAATCAAAAGATATGCTAATTTGCAGAAGAGGTTTTGTTTTTATTTCCACAGGAAATAAGAGACTGTGGATTTATCCTGAGTTTCAAAAAAAAATCAGGTTTGATCAAGGAAGACCTGGGGGAGCCCACATATGACTCAGTTTCTATCTGGAATCATTTCTGACTTAAAGAAGTCATTTGAGTTCAAGCTTGCCTGCTCTGCTTTTTCCTATAACCTTGAGGGCTGTGAGAAACGTCTGATTTAGCCAGTGAGAAAAGAACACTTTATGTAGTAGACAGTATACTGCTGATGACAAATCCCAGGAACATCAAGATAGAAAGTGAGGCTGCTTCTGAGCAGCAAGCACATGTTGGAGAGGAGGCTGCTCACTCAAGGACAGGAATGGTCTGTGGTTAGATACTGACTGACCATCTGTGCTGTGCTTTGTTCTGTTTTTGCATATAAGCAAGTTCAGAAATAAACTTTAGGCCATTTGGCTGCTTCAGCATGTCCAGACAGACCTCCCTATCTTCTTTTTCTTTCATCTGATTCTATCTTGTCTTCTGTTTCTTTCATCTGACTTTTCTTTGACCTTGAGGATCCCCTATCCAGGAACCCTAGCTGGTTTTGTAAGAGTGGGCTCCTACAGGTAGCACTCAGCTGTGTGGCCTCTTGGGGAGGAGTGTCTTCCTAGGGATACCTCAGATTCCAAGGGCTCTTGAGTATCAGCAGTCGCACAGTGTAAATACAAAAAAGAGGTTAGCTGCACAGCATGAAAAACAAGTAAGAAGTAATTCGAGTATAGGTGTAAAATAAGACATAACTTGAGTAAGAAGTAACTTGGGTATAAGTGTATAAAGTAATTATGGGCCAAGAAAATACTAAACATCTGTCTGTACATTTACTGAAAGATATTTTAAAAGTTAGAGGTGCCCAGGTAGGGCATCAACAACTGTGTAAATTGTTAGACTTTGTACATTTACTTATATTTAACCTATTTTAAAGGTTAGGGGTACTAAGGAAGAACAACAGCAATTGCTTCAGTTCTTTAAATGTGTAAAGGATGTGTACCCCTGGTTCCCTGCAGAAGGGAGTATGAGTCTAGAGATTTAAAAAGATGTATGTGAATGAATAAGTGTGCTTGTCTTAGTCTGTTTTGACTGTTACTATGTGTAATGATTTGTTCTGTCTCTTTAAAAGACAAGCCATGCCCACTTCCTCCCCTGTCTGCTGAGATAGGCTGATCTTCAGCTTGCAGCCTGACTCTCGCTTTTCTGTCTCCCTCTCAGAAAGGCAGCTTTCATGTCTCTCTCACTCTCTCCCTCCCTCCCTCCCACTCCCTCCCTCCCTCCCTGTCTGCTCTTTTCCATCTCCCTCTCGAAGAGACAGCTTCTGTCTCTCCATTCTCTCTGTCTCTCTCTCCTCTCTCTCTCTGCTCTTCTCCCCTTCTCCCTTCCCCCTCTATAACCCCCTTGAATAAATATCCAACCTCACTCTGAATGGTGTGCCTATCCATGTCTCTGTCTCTTGCCTGCCACCGCCGCCGCATGTCTCCCTGCCAGGGACCAGACACCGCTCTGGGACCTGCAGCCATCCTTGTCTGGAACTGGCTGCTCTCAGAACCTGATGTCTGCTGCCACATGGCCCACTGCCACTGCTTGGGGACCTACAGCATTTCTGCTGCCTGCCACTCGGGGGGGGGGGTGTTTCTGTAGCATTTTTAATAATCCATTTCACTATGTTGTTGCTTTATGTGATCATGTCTCTGAAAAGTTTAAGTGGTACCAGTACCTGTTTGTCTGTCATTACTGTCCAGTTTTGTCTATTGACCTTCTTTATTGTCCTGGAGATGAGGCAGGCAGCCTCTACCTCTAGCCTCCTGTGCATTGTTATTGGATCAGCTCCAGGACTCTGGGTCCCGAAAAAAACTTCTCTAAGGAGAGGCATGGCAAAGGCCACCTCCCTTCATTGTTCTCTGGCCCACAGTCAGTCAGCAGCTCCTGCAGAGGAGAAGGGGTGCACATGCTCAGGTAGGCAGAGATACCACAGGGAGACATGGTCATATGATCGGGGCAGCAGAGAATTGACTGCTTGCAGTTGAAAAACTGCAAGGATGTGAAACAGAGACTCTGAGATTGTGGCCAGAGAAGTTAACAAAAAAAAAATTTCTTTTTTCAGGAATCCTGGCAGTTAAGGACACTCTGTGCCCACCAGCGCTGTTCCCCCTCTATTCTTTCCTAAGCCAAGTTCTTCACCGTGATAACACTCGAGGTCTCTTCTGCTGGCCAGCAGTTTCTCATCTTAACCCTTCTCTGTCCTGATACTGCTTGGAAAAATGCTGAATTATACCAACCTGTATACTTTGGAAAGCATTGATTTTGAAGTAAAAGTTAAAGATGCATTATGTTTGGAAAAATTATGCCTTTGTTTTCACAGGAAAAAGAAAAATAATATGAGTTTCAACCGTTCAGATCCAATGGGTTACAAATACTTCTCATCTTTAAAGGAAACTGGGTACAAATTATTATTGATTAAGATAAAGAAAACTGCTGCTAGTTTCAAAAATTTCATATTGGTACAGGATTTTTATGTTAATGCAAATTTAAGTTATTCTTATTGTGATTTATACATGCATACACACACACACACACACACACACACACACACACACACACACAGGTTCTTGTTTGAAATGTATCTTTCTGGACCACTGAAAGAAATCACGAAAGGAGACATTGATGGAGATGTGTATGCTGTCTGAAGAACAAGAGGACAAGCAAGAGACTGAACTAAAATAGGAAAAGAAATATATCTATGAGGGGCTGGAGAGATGGCTCAGTGGTTAAGAGCATTGCCTGCTCTTCCAAAGGTCCTGAGTTCAATTCCCAGCAACCGCATGGTGGCTCACAACCATCTGTAAAGAGGTCTGGCGCCCTCTTCTGGCCTTC
>NC_022015.1:31651102-31683217 GCF_000317375.1 Microtus ochrogaster
GCCCTCTTCTGGCCTTCAGGCATACAGACAGAATATTGTATACATAATAAATAAATAAATAAAAAGAAATATATCTATGAGAAATGCGAGTTTAAAGGGAAACTATAATAAAGTTGGAGATTTTATCATGTTAATTCTGGTTGGTTTTCTTCATTAATAAGGCTGGTGATTCATCACTGAAGAATAGTTATGTTAATACTGGGATCATATTCTCTAAAGGTGAAAGGAAGACTGAGGTCCTAAATACAAGTTAATAATTAATCATCGTATTACAACCTTCTAAGTTACAGGGTTTTATATGATTGGCCTCCTATTAAGCGACAAGGTTAAAGCTCTTACCTATTCAGACTTTCACAGAGAAACCAAACACATTTATTAAAAACTATCAACATTAAGGTGCTGGAGAGATGATGGCTCTGTGGTTAAGAGCACTGGCTGCTCTTCCAGAGGTCCTGAGTTCAATTCTCAGCAACCACATAGTGGCTCACAACCATCTGTAATGAGAACTATACCCTCTTCTAGCCTACATGCAGGCAGAACCCTGCATAAATAATAAATATTTTTTTAAAAAAACTATCAACATTACATTTGTGGTCTGTAAATGAAAACTGCAATCTAACTGCTCCTATAATGGTTAACAATAGGGCAAAATGTTATATTATGAGTTTATATTAATTCTTGGGGTAAAAAAAAATATACAGGCCTGAGGATATCAATACAGACGTAAGAATTTGAAGGCATAAAAGCTTGGTGATTATATGGGTCTGAGAGGATATTCTGAAAGATAAAAATTTATAAGAAATAAAGGCTTGAGATATATATAGAAATTATTACAAGATTTCTTTCCCCTTCCATAATATTATTATACTAGGATTTCAAAAGTTCAGAATTTAACATTAATAGAGTTCTGACAAGCTAATAGAGCAACGATTGCGTACTGTTCGGGTCACAAGCTCACGATTTTAAATTTCTTTTGGTTGTCTTCTGAATATAGTCTTATTGCTGTTTAACCCAAATCTATAGTCTTTGTTGGAGCTCCAGGATGTGAGTCTACTCCTGCTGTTTTACAGATACCTGTTATCTCCTTTTTCTACAATGTGGATTTCACTACAGACTAATAATGCTAGTAAATCTAAAAGTTTTATGTCCTTTTATAAAAAGTTTCATACAAACTTTGGAAAATTGAGAGAATTATATACCTTGGATCCACTTCTCATAAGTCAAAATGGTTATGGTTCTCTCTCTCTCTCTCTCTCTCTCTCTCTCTCTCTCTCTCTCTCTCTCTCTGGTCCTGGAACTTTCCTAAATTATTGAGAACATGAGTATACAAGCTTCAAAAGAGTTCACAAATTTTAACTTCTGCACCCAGTTTGTATCTGTCTTAACAGGTTCCCACTTGGCTGACAAGCATATCCAAGCACCAATTGCTGATACCAACCTGCTCCAAATGACTGTGAGTCCTGAACTTGCTGAAACCTGATGTGAACCAGTCCAGCCAATGTGATTGCTGTCTTTTTAGCTTGTCAATGAACCAGACGCTTCTAAGTTCCCTCATTGTCTTTGACTATCATTCTAGCCTTCCAGGGCCCTGAGAACAACATCCTAAGCTCAACAGGAAGTAATTACAAAAATGAATACGTCATCCCTACCATCTCCCACCAGGATGTTAGATAAAAAGAGAATTTCTCTGTCAGTCATCACAGGGATTTTGGTCATTTATGCCTTGAATAATTGATAATTCCTATCTGGGTGCCATTAAACTAATGATACTAAAATCCTAATATCAACCTCTGGAACAAACTCATCTCAAAAATTTGAGATGATGTAGGGGCAAGGAATTTTGAAAGGGCACATGGAAGTCTTAATTAAAAATATGATTTTAAAAAGGGGGGAGTTGCCGGGGCAGTGGTGGCGCATGCCTTTAATCCCAGCACTCAGGAGGCAGAGGCAGGTGGATCTCTGTGAGTTCGAGACCAGCCTGGTCTACAAGAGCTAGTTCCAGGACAGGCTCCAAAACCACAGAGAAACCCTGTCTCAAAAAACAAAACAAAAACAAAAACAAAAAAGGGGGGGAGTTAGGGTTATACCCACAGTCACCATATATGCATTTTATTTTAAATTTTTAAATGGGATATCTGTGAGCAATCTGCCATGAATTGATTTGGGTATGAAAGCATCACCACATAGTTTACTCAGGTCTAATGGCTTATGAAAGGGTCCTGACACGGTTTGATTATAGGGAGAGGGCATGTTTGTGTGTTTTTACAGGATGAAATTGAAGCACAATTGGT
Organism: Microtus ochrogaster; assembly: GCF_000317375.1. Taxonomy (NCBI): domain Eukaryota; kingdom Metazoa; phylum Chordata; class Mammalia; order Rodentia; family Cricetidae; genus Microtus; species Microtus ochrogaster. The sequence goes on from NC_022015.1 coordinate 31,653,394, forward strand.
ATGGGGTGTGGAACAGAAAGATGCTGGTCCTGATCGGGTTGCTGATGATAACCAGAAAAGCCAGAGTGAGACCGGTTGTTCCTATGATCTTGATCCACCCATTTTACACCCTGCTGTTTGGGAGTGAAAGGAGATCGTAGTCACCGTCAATGATACACATCTTTTAGATCGACCTGCCACACAAGAGTTTCTGATTACTTGAAAATTTTCTCGTGTTGGATATGGTAAAGGAATTCCTGTGTGTTTGGAAAGAATATTGCTTTGGAGGGATGTCTTGGAGTATTTCCAAATCTAATTATGGGACATGATAAACAATGTACTTATTTTACAAAGTTATTGCTTCCTCAAGGTAATTGGGTAATTACCCCTCTACAATTTCCTCCATGCACGAAGGAACTGAAAGAGTCTGAAAGAGGAGTTGGTGGTGGAGACGATGCACTGGTATTTTCCCATTGAAGTATAGCATCACAGGGACATCACAGTACATTCTGGACTGGTCTGGAAGTCAAGACGATTATAAGGACTCTTATCCTTTGTCTACAGCAGAATCTTGGGACCAAGGACTATCTGCTGGAATTTGGTGATCCAGTACAAAATTTCCACAGACTTATATTTGGAAACTTGCTGCTGCCATGGGAAAAGTGGCAAGACAATCCAGTTCTTCAAAGCCTGTTTGCCCCCTGAAAGGAATTGCTTCGGCTTGTGTCAAAATGCCTTATGTTCTTTTGGTGGTAGGGATAAAAATCTCCACAAACGGTATTGTGTTTAATGCATCAATCATGTCCTGATTATATTTTAACTAACTGTATTTCTCAAGTAGATGATCATACCTGTGTATTAGTGTTAAAACAACCTTCTTTTGTAAAGCTGCCTGTGTATGTAAATGACCCATGGTTTGATAACAAAAGCTTACAAGTAACTGAAGAAATCAAGAAAGCTTTAAGTAGACAGACACGTGTTGCTGGATTAGCTGTAGCAGGATGTTCAGCTCTTGTTGTTATGCTTACTCCTATTGCTGTTGCTTCAGTGGCTTTGTCTTAGGCTATTCGAAATACAGAATTTGTTAACTAGCTAAGAACGTTTCTATGATTTTGGAGACACAAGAAGACATAGATGTAAAAATGGAACATAAATCAAATGCCTTGTATGATATGGTACAATTTTCAGGGGATAGGCTCCAAAGCTTAAAAACCAGACTTCAGTTGAACTGTCACGCTGATGATGAACGAATTTGTGTAACATCTTTTGTGTATGATGAAAGTGATATCGGTTAGGAGAGGGTTAAAGCACATCTATAGGGAATCTGGCATGATTCTACTGAGTCCTTAGATTTGGCTAAATTACATCAAGAAATATTGGATTTGAAAAAGGCTAAAAATGGATTTTAATGCACCAAAAGCAGTTGAAGACATTTTGGAAGAGTTTAAATAGGCTGTTCTATCATGGTCAGCATTTACCACCCTTCTTAGCAGTAATTGCAGTTATTGGAGCTTGTGTTCTTTTGGGCATAATTTGTTTGCCTATATTTCTCAAGCTGATTATGAACTCACTGTGGAAAGTGGACTTGGAACTTCACAGAGTAAAACTCAACACACTTTCCTAAAAACTTGACACCAAAGACTTGCAGTGAGAGATGGGTGAGTTTTCTTTGTCTCTTTCTGACCTAAGACAGGAGATGGATCTCCAGGATCCATTTTCCCATAACGGGTAAGACTAGAGTGTGGTAAGGAACCCTCAGGGAAGATGCAGTCTTTTGAGGGACTCTGAGAGGTCCTTAAAATATAATAAAGAGGCGGTAATGTATGGGAGCCCGTGTGTGACTCAGTTTCCATCTGGAGTCATTTCTGACTTAAAGAAGTCATTTGAGTTCAAGCTTGCCTGCTCTGCTTTTTCCTATAACCTTGAGGGCTATGAGATTTAGCCCATGAGAAAAGAACTCTCTATCTAGTAAGCAGTATACTGCTAATAACAAAACCTCGGGAACATCAGGACAGAAAGTAAGGCTGCTTCTGAGCAGAAGCACATGTTGCAGAGGAGGCTGCTCACTCAAGGACAGGAATGGTCTTGTGGTTAGATACTGACTGACCATCTGTGCTGTGCTTTGTTCTGTTTTTGCATATAAGCAAGTTCAGAAATAAACTTTAGGCCATTTAGCTGCTTCAGAATGACCAGACAGACCTCCCTGTCTTCTTTTTCTTTCGTCTGATTCTATCCTATCTTCTATTTCTTTCATCTGACTTTTCTTTGACCTTGAGGATCCCCTATCCAGGAACCCTAGCTGACTTTGTAGGAATGGGCTCCTACAAAGACCCCCTGGAAAATCTCCAATGAGAACATATGACCCAGATGATCCAATGTTTCGGCGCACCTCTGTTGCAGTTTCTTCTGAGTTCTACATACAGAACAGCCTCAAGACTGCTAACTGAGATGATCAAGCTTCACAGAATATTTAAGTCAGGACTTGGTCATTTTTCCAAATTTTCTTTGGGTACCCATAAGATTATCAGTGGACCCCAGATCATCAGGAAATTGCCTAGAAAACTATGCCCATATTCTCAAAAAATGGATGGTAGATGTTTGTCTTTGTTTAGAGTGTTGGTTACAAGTTGTTATGAATGATGGTCAGGAAAAAAAGCTAAACAAAGGAGATAAGATTCAGAGTTCTTGTTTTTAAAAGAAAAAAGGGAAATGCTGTGAGATAATATTCTGATACACTATAAAATTTGTCACTGGTATTGGTTTAATAAAATGCTGATTGACAAGTAGCCAGGCATGAAGTATAGGTGGGGTGACCAGACTAGGAGAATTCTGGGAAAAGGAAAGGCAGAGACACAGTCACCAGCCAGATGCAGAGGAAGCAAGATGAGAATGCCTCACTGATAAAAGGTACCAAACCTCATGGCTAAACATAGACAAGAATTATGGGTTAATTTAAGTTGTAAGAGCTAGCTAATAATATGCCTGAGCTAATAGGCCAAACAGTATGTAATTAGTATAAGCCTCTTTGTGTTTATTTGGGATGAATGGCTACAGGACCAGGTTGCAGAACCAGGCAGGACTTTCATCTACAAACCTCTGAGTCCAGAAAACTTGGCCCTTCAAAATTATAAGGGCCACCAGCTACAAGAAGTATTCTTTGACCAGCCCCCAAAATACACTGTTGTTGTTTTGACCATCAATCAAAACATTGAGGTAGAGGAAGATGAGATACCTTGGCTACCTGGGCTACTCCCATACTGGACATCTCTCTGACTTTCCAGGCTGAGCATCTTCCACCAAGAAGAAGGCATTCTTGAGGTAGACACTGTAGGCAGCAACAATGTAGACTATGAGGTCACTATGTGCTTGTTTCCCCTTCCATAAGCGGAAATGAGAGCAGACCTTCATCAGAGGGTATATTTGACACTTTTCCACATCTACAGCAGCAAGGTTCGGTGAGCTTCCACATCGGAGGAGTTATTTCTCCTGCGAAGGGAGAAGCTTGTGGATTTACTACCCAAAGATGTGTTCTCATTCTGAGACTACAGCAGTTCCCTAGTCCCAAAGTTGCTTATCTTTTCTTCAAGTCATGGCAGGAAAATAATGAGAAGCCAAAGAAATAAGAAAGAGAAGGAAAAGCCATGTGTAGCTTAATCCCAGAATTTAGGGACCAGAGGCATGTAGGTCTCTGTGAGTTTGAGGTCACATGGTCACATAGTCTGTTCCAGGACAGCCAGGCCTAAATAAGTGAGATCCTGTCTCAAAAAAACAAGAAGAAAGAAAGAAAGAAAGAGAGAGAGAGAGAGAGAGAGAGAGAGAGAGAGAGAGAGAGAGAAAGAGTCTATAGACTTTAGTGGAGAACGGAACTGAGCCAGCTGAGATTGGGGATTGGAAGCTAAACTGCCAGGCTGTTCTACAGATGCAGCTCAGATACTGGGCACCCATCCTCCCACCAAGACAGAGTGCTAGGTGGGGGGGGGGAGGTGGAACAAGACACTGCAGTGTAAAACTATGGGCCAGATAGATCTACAAGCATAGCTAGCCCCAGCTGAAGGAAAATCCACACCCAATTCCCCTTGAAGTCCAAGCCCTGGTGACTGTGGGTATAAGCCTAACTCCCCCCTTTTTAAAATCAAGCCCTGGAAGTCAGCTACTTGTACAACTCCTGGAGATTGTGGAAGAAAAAACGGCTGACCCCAGTCACAGACAGCCTGTAGTTGCAAAAACAAAACAGACACGCAAACAAAACAAACAGGCAGCCAAACCCCTGCTCCTGATGTTCTAAAACCAACTTATCTAGAAAACAGCTTACTTCTCTTCTGCCCCAAACAAAACCTGGCCCTTCTCCTCCTTCCTTAACTACACACACACACACACACACACACACACACACACACACACACACACGTGCATGCATACTCTGTATTTTGCACTCTCTCAAATCCTGTTACAAAGTCAGTTTGAATTTTCAGTTTTTATTTCCGCCTACAAACTTAATTGCTTACACCCACAGTCCTGTGACACATCCCTTCAAGCCCCAGATTCAAGTTCAGTTCAGTCAATTACTGGGACACAGCGCAAATCTAGAGACTACTGCTTCATAAGACCGCAGAGGAGACCATTCCTAAAGAAGAGAGCAGAAGTTGGCCTGATTCCTTGCCATCTCATTCTGGATTTCACCGGTAGCCTCCCAACCATCACTCCTCAGTGACAGGCAGACTTTCACTCTGTACAGAGACCCATGTGGGGTTCCTCAGTCCACAGTGATAAACAAACCCTCAACCTGTACAGGCCCCCACGAGGAGGACTCCCCAGCAGGAAGCCAGAAAGAGTGACCCCAAAGTCTCCAGAGCAACTACTAGCAGGCTGATCCTAGGCACCCAGTGTCCCCCTTAGACAGACAGTGATGGACTATACATCTGAAAAGATGGGGTGGGGAGAGAGAGAGAAGGCAGGACAAGTAGAGAGCAAGGGGGCAGGCCACAGTGGGGTACTGAGGGGTGGTGGAGTAGGGGAACAAGCTCCTGAAAACCAGGCCATGATAAGCCTAGCTTCTGTCTACAAACCCTCAACTCAGAGACTAAGAGAAGAGAGCAAGCACCCAAGAGCCAGCAGAGTTCAGAAAGCCAGGGTCACCAACAGGGTCAGGAACGGAAGCAAAGACACAAATGCTGAACAAAACACGCCAGTCCCAGCGGGGTCCTGGCTCACTGAAAAGATCCATAAACTATGGATCTGCTCTGTGGGGTGATGTGAGTATGGCCGGCTATGATCTTATTTACTGTTAGTTTCGTTACAGAGATTAACAGCATTCAGATTCCCTGGGAAGACACTGTCATCTTCAGAAGACACAGATAAAGGTGTATCCAAGAGGGAACCATGCTGCGGGCCACTTTCAAACAGCTGGACAACAAGAAAAGTACATACTCAGACAAAGAAAGCAAAGATAGCTGTCTAAGTTAGGGTTTCTATTGCTGTGAAGAGACACCATGACCATGGCAACTCTTCTTATAAAGGAAAACGTTTAATTGGGGTGGCTTACAACAGTTTCCGAGGTTCAGTCCTTTCCATCATGGGGGGACACATGACACGGTGCTGGAGATGTAGCTGAGAATCCTACATCTTGCAGGCATCAGGAAGTGGCCTGAGACACTGGAGATATGTTGAGGATATATAAGACCTCAGAATCCGCCTCCACAGTGACACACTTCCTCCAACAAGGTCACACCTACTTCAGCAAAGCCACACCTCCTAATAGTGCCACTCCTTTAGGGGGCCATTTTTTTTTCAAACAAACACAATGCCCAAGCTTAACTTAGGTGGGATCCAGCCCTGCTTCTGCCTTTCCTGGGAGTCTGGAAAGACTGAAGAAAGAGCTGGCGCTTCTTAAACTCTGATTCTCCTGCACACACAGACCAGGGCCAGTCTCACCAGTGTGGGATACGAACTGCACAGGGAGGGCTTCCAGGCCATCTCCACCATAGCGGGAGATGTCTGAGACATCTCCACTCCCGGCACTACCCTGGACACTTGCTGCCCAGCCTCCCTCTATCCCACAGTGAAGCACAGCAGGGCCAGCATCCCTTTGGGAAGCTCAGGACAACCTGAGTGCTTACCAAAGGCAGGAAGCTTAAAGCACTTGATAGCTCAGGCCAGGGCTGGGGGACAGCCTCCTCCCCTCTGAGACCATGGTAAATAGGCACACGGACTGAAGACCATGGACAAAGAAAGGAGGTCAAAGGTCAGAGAAGCCCTTCTAAATGACAACAGGACACGAGAGCCATGCCTAAAGTGGGCAGTCATCCTGGGAACGATGTCAGAGCTCTAGCCTGATTCAACTCTAGTTCCGCTGGGTTGGAATAAGGACAGATAGGGCAGAATCTCTGTGCTAGAGCTCCCCACATGTCCTAGTCACTGTTCTGTTGCTGTGAAGAGACACCATGGCCACAGCAACTCTTAGAAAGGAAAGCGTTTACTTAGAGGCTTGCTTACAGTTTCAGAGTTAGTCCATTATCATCATGGTGGGGACCACGGCAGGAGCAAGGTGACGTCCATGGCACTGCAGCTGGAGATAAGAGTTACATCCTGATTGGCAGGCAGAGAGAGAAACTGGGCTTTTGAAACTTCCAAGTCCACCCCCAGCAACAAACTTCCTCCACTGAGATCACACCTAGTCCAACAAGGCCACACCTCCTAATCCTTCTCAAGTAGTGTCACTCCCTGATGACTAAGCACTCAACTGCATAAGCCTATGGAAGTCATTCTTCTTCAAGCTACCATGCCATGATGATTCTGATATGGCCTTTAGAAGAAGGACCAAATGCCTAGATTGTCTGTGATAGTCTCTCAGAGGAATGAAGCATTCCCCAGATCAGGGCTGCATCTTCAGTGTCTTAGCACCAACCTGGACCTCAGCAGGTGATCAGAAATTACCCAATGGCCAAGGATGGATTTCAGATGATAGGGGTGTGGGTCCCTGATAAATATTTGCTGTATTGGGAGGTAGTTGTACCAAGTAGGTACCTGATAAATATTCACTGAATTGGGGATGGTTGACTGATGGTTCCAGGGCTCCCCCAGCCCAGATCCTAGATGTACAATTGACTTACACAGTATACAGCCCCCAAGGAGCCTCACTGGATCCTTCTGCTGGTTCTGAGTCACAGACTCCAAGACTGAGAGAGAGGAAAGGGAGAACACTGGCTTAGGACTGGAGGACACAGAGATGTTCCTCTTCAGCTACTACATGAGGTCCATGAAACTTGGAAACTGGGCAGCATTAGCTGAACCAGCCTGGGGGCCATGACCTCCATCGGCTAGTCTCTGGAGAGCCCTTTATCAGCCCTTCCCACCATGTGAGGTACTCCTACAGCAGCCCCACCCAGTGTTTAGATTCTCCTAACGAGAGCTGCCCATTCCCAGGCGTTGGCAATGCTGCTGAGAGAAAACAGGAAATGGCGCTTGGTAAATTGAGTCTCTTGAGGCCTTGGTTCTGAATTCTTTTCTTCAGAGACTGATTCTGCTCCTGTTAGAAGTTGAGGAAACCTCCTCTGTCGTTCACAAGGCCAATACCCACATCTCTTGAGGTCCACACTTCAGTTCAGACGACACCATTAGCACAACACCCCCTAGCCTTTCAACTCACATTGTTAGAAAAGCACCATGAAAGGGAGAAAAAAGTTCAAGCACAAGATGTGTGTGAAACCATGGCGACAGACAGGTCAGAGCCTGGGAAAGCAACAACAAGCTACAGCTGCAGAGCAGCACAAAAGCAGCCTGTCTCGGAGCCATGCATCTCTAGTGCAGGAGCATCCTGGACTAGGGACCTGCTGAGCCAATTGGGGCTGGACTATGGATGCTCCAGGAGAAGCCCACTGTATCTGGCTGTAACTTCAGAGGGAGCTGGAGGCAAGGGGACATGGGTAATGACTCTGAACAAGGGCACATGTACTTTACCTATAATGCTTGGTGGAATCAACTTACAAAGTAAATTCAGTCAAGCTGGGCATGGTGGCTTAGGTTTTTAGTTCCTGGGAGACAGAGGTCAGAGGGTCATGGAGTTTGAGGCTATATTGGGCTACATAACAAGATCCTGACTCAAAAATGCACAAAGCAAGGGTGAAAGTTAGCACCCAAGTTAATGGTAAATGTGGCAGCTCCTTGCAGTGATGAAGCATAAGAAGCTTCCACTTGCTGTCAGCTAGGAGCCAGTGACACCATTTGTCCCGCTGACTACTATGGCTAAATCCTCGCTCGGCACAGCCTACAGAGCAGCAGCCTTGTAAACACAGGAGCCCTGGGATTGATGGTAGAGATAAAACAGGGAGCAGGCCACACAGCAGTAAGTGCCCTACCTTATTTCCTCCTATCTCCTTAATTATGCTCAGGGCAGCCCAACCCCCCAGGCTCCACAGCAGGTTCCACCAATAGAGACTCAGCCTGATACCAGATGGCCAGGGCTGCCATTCCTCCGCCATCATGCCCCAGGTGGAAGTGTCAATCCCAAGAGGTGGCATAGGTCAGAGTCCTCCCACTGTCTCAGGTACATCCAACTGAGAGCAGATTCAGTATCCCAAGGAGGTGAAAATGCTGGCTTTCTGGCCAGAGACCAGGTGGAGGGGCCTGAGAGAAAGTGCTATATCTCAAGAAAATGAAATAGGTCAGCATAAATCTAGCGAAATAAATAAAAGATCTATACGCCAAGAACTATAAAATTCTTGTGAAAGAAATCAAAGGAGACCTAAATAAATGGAAAAGTACACCACAGCCATGGCTTGGAACACCAAATTTAGTTAAGATGCCAACTTTCCCTAAAGTGACCTGTAAATTTAACACAATCCCAAATAAATTTCCAACGCTGTTTCCTGTATTCGTGCAGACTTGCAGGCATCCTGATGCCACACTAAAATATGTATTATGGAAAGGCAAAATATTTTTGAACAAGAAAACAAAGTTGGCAGACATGTGTTGCCAGAGTCTGATTTACCACAAAGCCATAAGGATTAAGATGACATCGTGCTGTGAAAGACACAGATCAACCCGGAAACAGACCAGCACAGGAATGGCCAACTAATCTATGACAAAAGTACAAAGCTGAATCAGTGGAAAAGGACAATCTTCTCAGTTGATACTTCTGGAACAATTAGACCATCCACACGTAAGGAAAAATATGGGACCCAACCTACTTTACACTTTATACAAAACCAAGGACAGGAAAGACTACTGAGCAGGTAAAGGTACCTATTGCCAAGACTGAGGACCTGAGCTCACCTCCATAGGTGCTCACACATGCATTACACACATGCATGCGTGCACACATACACACTAAATTAAATACAAAAATAAATAAACCAAATAATCAGGCCATACGCTTAAATTAGAAACTATAAAACTTTGAAAAGAACACAGGAGAAAAGCTGGCTAGAAACAGGCCAAGCTAAGGAAGGGCGTTCACAAGAAAGAATAAGCCTCCATGTGTTTTACTTGGGATCTGGGTGTCGGGGGCCTCCCAGAAGAGTAAAGAGTAAAATAAAAACCAACAACAAAAAAAATAACAAAATAATAATTTAAAGGCACATAAAAGGAGAAAAAGACAGGTATCAGACTTCAAGGAAATGTTGCCACATAGCACATCTGATACAGAACTTGTATCCAGAATATATATATCATAAAAATTCTACCCAACTGGTGGTGGTGCATCATGCCTTTAATCCCAGCCCTGGGGAGGCAGAGGCAGGCAGATCTCTGAGTTCAAGACCAGCCTGGTCTACAGAATGAGTTCCAGGATATCCAAGACTACACAGAGAAACCTTATTTCAAAAAGAAAGAAAGAAAGAAAGAAAGGAAGGAAGGAAGGAAGGAAGGAAGGAAGGAAGAAAGAAAGAAAGAAAGAAAGAAAGAAAGAAAGAAAGAAAGAAAGAAAGGAAGAAAGAAAGAAATCCAGCCATCTAACTATCCAGTGTCTTTTCTCTGGGGTGTGTGTTTGTACGTGTTAAGCGTTTGCTAGTATAAGTGTGTAAATATACAGGTGTGTGTAGAGGTCTATGCCTTTTCTCAATAACTCTCCACCTTCATGTTTTGAGATAGAGTCTCTTACTGAGCCTGAAGCTCATTGACTTGGCTAAGCTGTCCAAAGAGTTTTGAGGAGTCTACCGGCCTTCTCACCTCTCAAGTGTTGGGGTAACAGGCTGGATTACACGCCACCATACTCAATCTATTACATAGATTCTGGAGACCCAAACTCAGGCACTCATGCATATGTGGCATGCACTTTACCAATTGAGCCATCTCCCCAGACCACCACCACCTTCTCTAAAGACAAAGGAATCCCATAGACACTTTCCAAGAGAAGATGCGCAGGCGACCCCACAAATGCACGGCTGACCCTCCCTGCTCTTTTCCTGGAACCTGAGCCATATAGGCAGCGCCCACCATGAGGTCACTTTTTGTGTTGGGGTCCCACTGTTTCTCAGATCTGTCCCTGTTGAGAAACTCTTACCAGCTGCCATGAGGGACAGAGTCACAGTGAGTCAGGTTCATAGAACTGAGCCGAGCACAACTTAGCATGCTCTTCAGAGTTCACTGCAGCACTTCCCTCCTTGCCTTTTCTCTGTGGATTGTGAGCTTTGGTAACGTGAGTTAGTAGGAAGGCCAGGTTTATAAAAGCCCACTCATCTGCTGAAGGACACAGGCTGTCTAAAGCTGTCCCTCTCACTGTCATGCGCTGGCCTTCCCCAGCTCACACTTAGAGGAAAGGTATCCTGGTAACAGCTCCAGGACACTCTCATTCAATGTGCTCCTCCCCGCTGCCACCATCAGCTGTCACAGAGAGGCTTTGCAGCAGGCGTGGGGACCTCAGGCAAAATGTGCATTTGTTTGGGCTCCCTGTTCTCCATGAAGCCACCTGAGGGGGAGAAACTAGCATCTGGTCAACCTTTTCTGCACTGAGTATTCAGTAAACTGCATCATCTCTGCCCGACCATGAGCAACCTGTACACACACACACACACACACACACGCACACGCACACGCACACACACACACACGCACACGCACGCACACGCGCGCACGCACACACACACACACACACACGCACAAACACTGTGCTGCAACAGGGCTATCCCTCTTGCTAAGAGAAATCACTACTGTATCTCCAATCCTGACCTTCTCTCACCTCTTCAGACCTGACATCCAGAATCTATCTGCTCCTCTGCAAAGCCTACACCTGGGTGCATGCACATAGCAGCAGTGTTGTCATCGTGAAGGTGGACATGGTTGGCTTGTGGTCTCACAAGAATAGTGGCCTGAGCTGAGCTCCTTAGCTCTCGACACACTCACAAACTAGGAGCCCACGAGGTGAGGACAGAGCCTGGAGGGGCAATATGTTTTCTGAGCGCCATCCCTTTCACAGTGGTACAGCCCTATGGCCATTCCACATCCTGGGTGTTTAATATTCCTCTGGCTGTAAATTGAGCATATGCTTATCCTGGGGAACCCTCCTGTCACCCCACTCCTGGGCCTGGGAACGGCCCTGGCATCACCACTCACTGCACACCTTTACAGCCTCATGCTCTGGTCTCTCTCTCTCTCTCTCTCTCTCTCTCTCTCTCTCTCTCTCTCTCTCCCTCCCTCCCTCCCTCATCCCCATGTGGCATCCTCCATCCAAGGCATAGGGCCCTACAATCATGCTGCTGGAGGACAGAGCTCAGCCATAGGCTCAGCATGAGCACAACACGGCAGCTGACCAGAACTGACACCATCTCGAGCTACGGGCTCACATAACCTCCTCTTCATGCCATTTCTCAGTCTCACAAGTTCCCCCACCTCCTCTCCAGGCTAGAACATATGGGCTTGGGCCATTCCTTGGCTCTCTAACACTAGATCACAGCCAGCAATGGATGCTCACAGCCAGACAAAATGCTGATTGGCCGTCCACAGAGCAAGGTGGCATCTGGACCCATGCTGGCATAGGCACTCTACTCTTACCCCTGTGTGGCGCCCTTAGGCTCACCCAGCTATTTGCAAAGTTGATATTGGTTAGGACGCATCAGCCAATCAGGATCGTCAGGCAGCCCCCTCTAAGACCAAAGCCCAATAACCTTGACTATGACCTCTGTGCTGTGAGTGTGCAGTCTCTCAGCCATGTGGAGTGACTTCAGGTGGGAGAACTCACCAGCCAGAGCCAGGGACAGTTTGCACGATTCTTTTGTGTCCAGCTTTCCATGCTGTGTTCTGACACTTCTCCAATAGCAATCTCAAGGGCATAGTCATTTCCTTCCTGGAGTCCCCTTGAGATACATAAACACATCAAGTTCAAGGCTCTGTGGTGTGAGTTGACCTCCATTTATGAGGCCTTTATGGGAAGAGGCCAGCAAAGACTCCACAGACTATCTCACTTAAACCTCCAAAAAGTAATTCTTCCCCTTTCCACCAATGCCTTCACTGGAGCCTCCAGATTCAGTAAGGTTTGTTAGGGGTTGATCCCGGGATCCCCCAACATTGCCTCCCACCCCAGGGAAGAAGGTACCCACAACATCAGGAGAGACCCTGAGAACTGGCCTCTGGGTCACTAGTGCCACCTGTGAAAACTATGACTGTGTCTCCTGAAACCCCTTCCAATCTAAGGACAGGCTGGCGTAGCCCATTACAGAAGGCAGAGGTGACACAAGGCGACTCCTGACACTATGTCTCGTGAGATGATATGGCTGCCATCTTGTTCGCTGGACCTGTCACACTTGAGCCAGTGAGTGAGAGTCCCTCCTTTGACAGAACCACATGTGGCCCCTTATCAGGCTTCAAGTCTTCCCAGCACAGGCACCGGACATATTTCAGTAGAGACCTCCCAGCCCCACTGCTCCTGGGGCACACCTGCGCCCTTGTGAGCCAGAGAGCAACAGAAAATAATGGCTGCGGGTGTGGGTAATTTGTTACACAGCAGCTGCTCCTGCACCACGGCCTGCAAAGCCTGAGGTGCAGTGCTTTGGATGAGAGACTAGAGAAGTCATCTTAGCAAGGTTTTGTTCTCTTGTGCCAAAGCGGCTGGGCTTTCCCAACATAAGCCAGCTGCTGCACAGCTCCCTTCCTTCCTACCGCAAAAGAGGAGAGGCCTTCAGAGGCCAGCAGAGGCCAGCCAAGGCCGGCAGAGGTCAGCAGAAGAAGCCGCCAAACCTCACAGCCTGGCCAGGCCAGGCAGGCGAGTGGTCCTGTTCCACTGTGGCCACACACAGCTGGAGTCAGTTCCCAGACTACTGGTGACAACGCAGCATCGTCGGTGGGCTTCCTGGGATACTCACTCCTATTTTTCCCTCCTTCCCTGTGGCAGCCTTAGGCAGTTTCGTATCGACAAGCTAAGTCTGCTCTGAAAGTTAGGCCTTAATTCAGTGCGGGGAAGGGGACTCTCGAAGCATTTAACACGGCAGCTTCAGCTGGCGCTCCATTTAGAGGACGCTTATTGTAATAACACGGAGATGTTTCTTCAAGGGTGTTTGACAGGCAGTCTCTAGAGGCCATCTTCTCACATCAGTATTTTTTCCCCCGCCTAGAAAAGAAGATGCATGGTAGTTATGTCTTTACTGTAGCAGAGGAAGATTTACTTTCTTAATAATCGAGACCTTGATGCAGCTAGGCCTTGCAGCACGCTGCAGTTAACGCTTGTTTTTTGTGGTGCTGTTCCGTCGTGAGGGTTTAATTGACAACTTGAGATTTGCCATTGCGCAGCCATGAAACATCTGGGAAGCTTGAGAGACACGTGTTTTTACAGCCTTAAGGCTACTCGCAATTTGATAAGCATAATAAGATATGGATGATCTAAATGCTTAAGCATTTAATTACGAGGAAATGGAAGATGTTTTGCTTTGTGTTGTGTGGCTTATCCTTTCATAAGTTTTCATTTAAGCATCTGGGAACAGAAGCCAACTTTGTCTTTGCCTGGTTCCACTGTCACCCTCTCCTTAAAGAGCAGTGCACAGCACACTCCAGGAAAACAGGATTCTGCCCTATGCTTCCAAAGCCTTGAACAAAATCTCCCGAGGCCTGTGGTAGCCTCCACTTCACCATGGCCCTGAGAGCATCCACGTCAGTAGTAGGGGGCTTCTCTTCTCCTCCTTAAACCCCAGAGCAGTAATGGTGTGGCATGGGCAGCCAAAGGCCTCTACATGGTGGAAACAAGGCTGCAGGCATAACCAGGAGATGCCCAGTGTGGGGAAACCAGGCATCTCTGGGTCCAGAGAGTGAGAGCCGATCTCCCCCCCCCCCATTAAGCACCAGCCTCGGCTTTACTCTTGATTTTTAAAAATTCAGGATATAAAAATCCAATGGCAACATAAGTTTTTAAATGTCTTTATATTTACAACCACAGATGTATCATTTGGCGAAAGTGCACCTGTGTGTCTACAAGACAGTACAGACGTTAAGCCTGCCTTTCCCTTCCCTACTGTCTTACATGCCCACTTCTCCTTTTTTTTTTTAGAATTTTTTTTATTTATTATGTATACAATATTCTGTCTGTGTGTATGCTTGAAGGCCAGAAGAGGACACCAGACCTCATTTCAGATGGTTGTGAGCCATCATGTGGTTGCTGGGAATTGAACTCAGGACCTTTCGAAGAGCAGGCAGTGCTCTTAACCTCTGAGCCATCTCTCCAGCCCCCCACTTCTCCTTTCTAATGCTACTCCCTCCATCCCTTCCTGGCCTCTCACCTCCCCCAGAGAGCCCTTGGTAGAAGTGGCATGTAAATTTGTCACAGACCTTCCAACATGAGTGCCTGACTATTCGGGCAAAGGCACATTTAGAGGGGCGTCTTCCTTGTTAATTCTAGGAAACATGAACCTGGCCAGCCCATTTTTCCAAGACTTACCTTTCTCTCCTAATAGCCCATGTGGCATTCCATTTTTAGTGTTAGGGAATCTCTTTGCCAAACTCTGCTCAGGATCCAGGGACAGGCACCAGCTGTATGCACAGGTTTCATTCTAGAACGCAGATTCCCAGCAGGGTTACCTACATCAGCGTGTGCACTGTCATTGTTGACAACTGTTATAAGCTAGAGCAACATTAAAAAGTGGCTCCAACCTGTCAGGTCAACACATGAACCCCACCACTGTCAGGTATGGCAACAGCCACCCCAGCCACCTCCAGTACCATCCTCGGCTCTTGACAGAACTGGAATGAACTCTGGCCCAAATGCCCAAGCACCACATTCCTCCTTTATCCCGGAATCTGAGACTTGTGAGCCTCGCCAAACAAACCCCCAAGAAGCTTCCAGCTCTGACCACTGTAGTCTGCTGATGATTCAACAGGATCGCCACTGTCCACTTGGAACTGGTACCTCTGGATGTCCCCTGTGGCCTCCACACTGGGCCTCCCTCCCAGGCAAGCCTGTTCTGGGACTTGCATACATGACGCTTGCTACCTGGTGTTTTCCAGGTGGAAGGAAAAGGATGGTTCCAGAACCTCTGGGCCAACACTGGGCAGTGAGAGCCGCTGAGTGAGCAATCCAGGCTCAGAAAGGCTTGCCAGATATTGGCAAGCAGGAAGAGGAAGATCCAGGAACTGTGATGGCCCATGGAGAAGGGCAAGGGCTGTCGGTCAGAGCAGGCTGAAGGGAGAGAGGAAAGAAGAGAGGTGGCCCAGCTGTGACATTCTAACCTCCAAGCACAACTACCCCGGCACACAGGGAAGGCAGCCACGAGTTCTCCTGACACAACCAAAGACTTTGGACCTGTGACCCCAACACCACCCCATCACCCTGATCCATTCCAAGGAAGGTTTTCCATGCATGACCCTGAACCCTGCACTTATATTTAAATGTGGTTATTTTCTCCCCCAGTGAAGTCAACAAGCAAGCACGGGATGCTGGGGGAAGTCCCCACAGAGCCCAATATGGGGAGCACAACCCCCCGACACTGGTGTCGCTTCTGATGACTCACAGGGACAATGAAATCTCACAAACACAAACCTTGGAAAGACACTCAGCAACATAGGGTCACTAGAGCTCATGATTCAGGCTGCCAGAGGAGAACCTGGTCCTCATCTAAACCCTAGGGGTCCTGATGCCAGATACTTGCTCAACATCAGTTCAGAGCACAGGTGGAGAAACAGCTGCTGAGATGTCACCCAGCCAGATCTCAGTGCATACGGATGCTTCCAAGCCACAGACGGGCCAGATGAAGTATCTAGCCTCTACTCCAGCACAGCAAGAGGCCCTGAGGCTTCTTCTTCTGTGCCCTGAATACACTGCCCAGCACAAGCAGAAAGAGAAGGCATGTGTCACCAAAACCTCTGGATTTTATGACAGGTGGGGTAATTCACCCCACACTCAGGACAGCACAGAGCTCCTGGCAGGCTGTGGAAGCGCATCACACCCACAGGGCCTCCTGCCACTATCCAGCCCCATATGGCTCTCAGATAAGCCACCATTATCCTGTCACCAAAGAGTCATGTTGACTCCTCTTCTTGGGTAAAATTTGATGTTGTCTGGTTTTAAAATATTTGGCATTGGAAGGTGTAAAATGGTGCCAACCTCCATCGGAAACCATGTTCTCCTTGGGCCCCCTGTGTACCTCAAAAAAACAGGACAAGGAACTTGAGAGATGGCTTAGTCATTAAGAACATTTGTTTCTCTTGTAGAGGATCCAGACTCAGTTTCCAGCATCCACACAGTGGCTCACAACAAGCACAGGCAAGAGCAGGGGACCCCCCACCCCGGTCAGAGAAAGAGACCGAAGGACAAACATATAAAACTTCCACAGAGTCAACACCTAGGGAGAGTAATGCCAAGCACAGCCAATTACCTCAGCTCCTCTCTCTTCCCAACCCTGCTCTGGCCAGTCCCATGCCAGCCAGAAACTTCAAGCATTCCTTGATGCTTCCTAGGAACTAGTGTTGGAGACATAGCCTTAAGAGGCCAGTGCCTCTCTTGGGAAGCAAGATTGTAAGTCAAGGACTTTCAAAATATATATACTAAAGGGGTCAAGGGTCAGGCATGGAGGTACAGGCCTGTAACCCCAGCACTAGGGAGGCTAAGGCAGCAATACCTTGAGTTTGTGATCAACCTGAACTACATATCAAAACCATGTCTAAAATAAATTTTAAGATAATAATAAATAATACAAAAACATAAAGAATACAAGGGATTTGGACAGATCTGTTTCCCTGCTACCTTCCTTCAGAAGCAGGACACACTCCGGAAATCTGGATGCCACCCTGACTTCCAGCATGAGACAGCCTAGTGAAAAGTCATGGACAGAGGGAGACTGTCTTGTTAGGCCCTGGGGCCGGGATGAGCTGGAGTAACTGAGCTACCTCTCCTCAGGCTCTAAGGACAGCAGGGAATGCCATAGCCAGCTTCTTCCAGCAGGGCCTGTCCTGGGCAGGGACAATAATACCTCCTGAAGCTGGGTGCTCCATTTTTCTACACATCTGGGTGCAAGCTGCCTTTGCCTTCCTTCCCCATCTGGCACCTGGAGGTGTGGCAGGCTCAGGGGATGTTTTGGAAGACAGGCCTATTTACCACAGAAAGCACAGCCGGGCTTTCAGACATGCACGCTGCACATAAATGCTCAAACCACAGGGGAGGAACAATTAGGAACGTGTCTCATACCTGAGAAAATGAGGGGGTGGAAGGAGCTGTCACTCTTGTTTTAGAACGAAGGATGCCTAGAGGAGAATCATGGTGAATGCCACCCATGTTGGGGACAGGAAGGGGAGAGGGTAAAGCTTGGTGGTCACCTTCCTTCATACTGTGAGGTCAGGTGGCTCTAAGCATACCCCAAGAAGTAAGCTGTGATAGACACGGGGATTTTTCTGACCACACTCAGCATAAATTGCTCATGTAGATGCAGTGGTCTCCACTAGGTCTGGAAAGACAGCTCAGTCGGTAAAGTGCTTACCATGGAAGCATGAGACCTGAGTTCAATACCCAGAACCCACATAAAAAGCCACATGTCACTGCATGCCTGCAATTCCAGCACTGGAGAAGCCGAGGCATAGGGGGAACCCCAGGGCCTCCTAGTCAGTCAATTTAGCCAATCTGGTGAGCTGCAAGTTCAGGGAGACAGCCTGTCTCAAATAA
This sequence comes from Microtus ochrogaster, assembly GCF_000317375.1. Lineage (NCBI taxonomy): Eukaryota > Metazoa > Chordata > Mammalia > Rodentia > Cricetidae > Microtus > Microtus ochrogaster. Next base: position 31,671,440 of record NC_022015.1, read on the forward strand.
CAAAGTAGAGACCAATTGAAGAAGATAGCTAATGTCAGCGTCTGACCTCCACACGCCTGCATGCATAAACACGCACTCACACACACACACACACCCCACACACCATGCACGTACGTACACAAACACAATAGCTCTAGATATTCCAAGATGGCCCAGGATTTGGACTACGCTCTGCAAGCGTGCCTGGAGAAGCAGCTCTTTCTGTCCCTGCTCTGTCCATCTTGGTGAGCCACCAGGGAGACAGCCACCTTAGCCAGCCCCAGCGGAGAACCAAGAACATACCTTGCTGGGAAGGCTGCCCAGGTTCTGGATCAGACAGCTTTGGCCATAGATAGCTTCAGCACCATCATTTCAGGGCCAGGCCAATCCAGTCCCCCACTTCCCGAGTTACCCTTTCTCTCACGTGGGCTCCAATCCTAGGGATCTCCCTGGGAGCCTTGCCCTGGCTCTCTCTGGTCAGGGCTCCTCACACCAGCACTCTGGACTGATTCACAGGGCTTTTGTTTCGATTATTATTCTACTGTGTGACCCAAAGCAAGATGGGGAGAAAAGGGTTTATTTCATTGTAGCTTACAGTTCGTCATGAAGGGAAGTCAGGGCAGAGACTCAAGGCAGGGATCGGAAGGCAAGAGCCAGAGCAGAGGCCATGGAGGAATGCTGATTACTGACCTGCTCTCTGACTTGGTTTTTAATACAACTCAGGGCCACCTTCTAAGGACTATCACTTCCCACAGTGGGACTGGCCCTCCCACATCCAACATCAATCAGGAAAATGGCCCATAAAGGCCAGTCTGATGGAGACAAGTCCTCACTTAAGGCTCCCTCTTCCCAGATGACTCTAGTGTATAACAAGTTAACAAAAACATAACCATCACAGCTCTCCACGTCTCTGACACAAGACAGCCTGACCCGAGTGGAAACCACAGATGAATGGCCAGTCTCAAGCTAGCCACCTTCTACCATACACCCCAACTCTGCCTGTGACCAAGAGGCCCCTCGCATGGCTGCTGCCCCCAGCAGAACGAGTATGAAAGTTTTTCTGGGAAGAAGTGGGGCTGGCCACCTCCATGCACCTCGCGCTCAAGCCATAGGTAAGTCAGCCTCTGAGAACAAGTGAAAGCAGTTCTACTTCCTAACCTCAGAGACTGTCCACCTGGGGTGTTTGGTCCAACCTGATCACATGTGCCTCCCTAAAACAGATGCTCTTGAGAAGCAGCAGGTGTCAGGACCAGCTGGAGGAGCTTGAAGGCATCTGCCACTCATCCACTGCTCCTCGGGAACCCTTGTCTGAAGGACTGCCCACTGATGAGCCCCCAAAAGTCAGGCAACAGTAAATAAAAATAACCACAGGCCCCGTGTGCTCATCCCTTTAAGGCAGCAGTGGCAGAGCCAGCAGACAGCATAGAGCAGAGCTGGGGAGGGGGGCTTTCCTCTGCAGACACCTGCTCTCATGGCCCTTCCCTAATCAGTGGGTGATGTTGGTCTAGCATTCCACACCTGGATGAACTCCAGCTGTGGCGGATGAAGAATGCAGAAGCTGCACACAGGAGGATCCACTGGCTGAGCTGCTGTACACGTCTACTCAGAAAGTTCTAGAAGACACAGACCATCAAAATGAGAAAGTCAGAGCAAGAAAGAGAGGGGAGTCGGTAAAGTGTCAGACACAGGAGAGAAGCAAAACTTAAAATCCAGAAAGGCGGGGTGAGGAACATCCTCAGGCAAGGGCCAAGGTGGAGCAGGAAACTGAAGAACTCAGAAAAGCCTCAACCAAATAAAACACACGTAGGCCTCACAAACGCTACATGGAGGCTCCAAAGAGCTCGGTTCCCCTGAAAGGTCACTGAGTAAGTATCTGGGACATTGTCTGTTGTCTTGGAATGTGGTGTAATTTTTCTAAATATGCTTTGGTTAAGCAGTTAAGGCTAAATTTAAGTAGAATGGACCAAGGTCAAAACGGCAGGCAGGCTTGCTGTTGTGGCGTCAAGCCAGCGGCTGGATGGAATTTGAAAAGGCTTTCACCGTGCTGCAGGAATCAACATACTGGGATTCGTGCAAGGTGATGCAGCATATGGGGATAAAGATGGGAAAGAGGCCGTAAGAATCTTTCTGGGAGATTTATGACAACAGAATATTCCACATTAAGAGAGCCTTAGACCTGACTACAAGATCTTGTCTTAGGAACGGGGTCAAAATATGAGGAGGATGAATTCTACCTTGAGCCTCATCTGAAAGCCATTATTCAGGAAAGAAAGGGTACGACCGGGCAAAGGAATCTCGTAGTTGAGATCTATGTGTGACTGGTCTAGGGTCATTCTTAGGAACTTGGTTTTCTGAACCCCAATTTAAGAAGTATTTGCTTTGTAGATGTATTTCTATAATAATCTATATATAATATGTAGTATTATATATATGTATGTATATATGTGTGTGTGTGTGTGTGTGTGTGTGTGTGTGTGTGTGTGTGTTGAGATCATTTTTAAAGTAGAATGGACATTCACAAAGACATCTATAAAGATGGCCACTACTATTTAGGGTTAGCAATTTGTAAAAGGTAGCTTAACTATCCAATCACAGGCATAACCCTGTGAATTTCACAATATCTTGGCGTAGGCAAGGGGTCTGTCTCAGGAGTCATTGTAACTTAAATATGCTTTTTATTGCGTAAGACTTTGGAATCCCTCAAACAGAATCCAAGGAAATTCTCTGGGCAGGGCTTCCCTTTCCCTGTCCCCTACCTCACGACACTTGTCTTTTCTCAGACCTGAAGTATTGATCATTCTGCCCAGTCCCAACCTTAATGACAAGTTGGCTGTGGGTCTTTGAGCATCATGTGTGTCAGGATGTAACTCACAGATCAGGAATGTCCATCCCCACTCAGCACCTGGAGGTCAGAATCTCGTGGCTGATGACCAAATCTTGCTTTACACTGAGCTGGTGAGAGTTCCCCAAGTGCTAATGTCCCCAGAGAGACTCTATTCGTGGACCATAGCCCCCTGCAGAAACTGAGATGGAAGCCCACACGTGCAATTAGATAACCACAATCTTCATGCTGCATGCTCTGGATGACTTAAATCTCCATGCGACACATGACAACGGTCGCTATCTCTGGGGAACTAGCGGCAAATTTTCATCAGTCTCTTGATATTTCCCTGAGTATTTCCTTGCTATTTTCCTCTCTTGGTCTCTGTTTTTTGTAACATGATACATGACTTCTGACACTGAAAGCTATTTCCAAGGGTATGGCCAACTTGCATCCCTGAGAAACTGTGCCACAGTAGAAACCATCACCCCTAGGGGACCCTGACACAGGGTTTAGCCTCCTTCAGGGAAGCTCTAGACTTTGTGAGGTATTGGGGAACTCGGTCTGGCCTTGGGCAAGTGGAGCAAATGATCAGAAACCATCGTGTTGGACTGGGGATGCAGTCGGTAAAGTGCTTGCCCAGCGTGCATGAAGACCTGGACCACACCCTCTGCATCACTTAATCCAGATGTGGCAAGGTTGGCTCCAAGCACGGCACTCAGGAGGGGCAGGCGGGAAGATCAGACATTCAAGGACGTTCTTGGCTACAAAAGTCCTGTCTCAAAAACTTAAAATTTACGAAAACATCACTGTCTCTCCCCACTGAGGGCAGAAAGCACTGGGCTTTACCAGCATTGAGGGTGTCCTGAAACAGGCCTGCAGTTCACTGTCCCTGACATCCCAGGGTCCCATGGGAACCTGTCCCCACCTCAGACTTTCACAGAGTCCAAGACAACCACGGAGGCCTTTCTCGGGCAACATAGGGACAACCATCTTTGATCTCCAACAAATAACAAATTGAGATTGCATGTCTCTTCCTGACATAGCTACTCTGGAGAGTCTCAGAGCAGCCTGGGATCTGCATCGGGACACTGCTGCCCCCTGTGGCCACAGCAGCAAACAGTACTGCTCCTCCCACCTCCCTCAGTGGAGCTGGCCAGCCCCTAGGGAACCCTTCCTCAGAGACCCCCTTGGGTTAGGACAAGACAGCCCCCTTGCCCACGCAGGACCTTTGCAAAGCCCCAGGAGCTTGAACACCAAGCGCCATGCACCGTGCCTTTCCATGCACCGTGCCTTTCCCCAGGACCCGCAGGGTTGAGGCAGATGAGGGAGATGTTGGGGTTGGGTGACCTCACCCAGCTCTACACACACACACACACACACACACACACACACACACACACACACACTGCCCTCACCTTCACCTTGCCTCCCCAAAGCAGTCCATGGAGGGAAGTGGAGGTACAGAGTGGATGTGTTAACTGACTATTAGTGAACTCCTACCCACACCCCACCCACAGGGATAATCACCACAGTCAAGGAAGAAAGTTTCCTTGCCGGCCAACCTGAGAACCCCCTTCCCTCTCCTATTTTCCCACGTCTCTGAATGATCCTACCTCCCTGACAGTAAACTGCAAGCAAGTTTTAAATTTAAAAAAAAAAAAATTGAGAAACTGGCAACAACAACCATGGACATAGTTTCTGCACTTCTGGGAATGAAATGGCTATACAGCAGCAAAGTCACCCCAAGTTAGAGGCCAAGATGAAGCTCGTGAAGAGGTGTCGCTCGCACAGGCGAGCCAGGTGCCGGTGACCTAAAATTTAAAAAGGAGGGCTTAGTCACTTTTCCTCAGGCAATGGAGACCTGTGCTCTGGAGTTAGCAAAAAGCTACCCTTGCTTGTTTGCCACTTTAAAACATCAAATTCACACAGGTCACACTGCCTCCCGGGCTGGTACCCACTAAATTCAGCTGAACGGTAGGTCATCTGAAACCAAGCAAAATGAAGAGCCACTCTCCAAGCTAGAGGTGCACAGCCCCACAGTGACAGACATCTGAACCCATGCTGGGGAGAGGTTCATATCAGAGGGCTTGCCTGTACCTGCCTGGGTTTCGGGGGCCCTTCCTGCCATTCCAGGACCTTCTGGAAAACTACGAGTGTGGGCCTTCCTATGTTCCTGTCAGCAGGCATCTCCAGCTGGAATGACAGGAATGCTGGGCTCCACTGGGACAGCACTCAGGGCGGACTGCAGCACCTAACTGCCAGACTAAAGGAGACACGCTGCCCCACCCCCGCCGGTCAGAAGCTCTGTGGCCAGCTGAGTCCTTTCCCATGGCCAGATCCTACTGATATCTGAGAGAGACAACCAGACACTGCTAGTGAAGTCTAACCAGTTCCCCTCAGGGAACCCAGGGGTGGGGAGGATGGGGATGACCTGGGAAGATGCCATGGTGCTGCCTCTCACTCTGCAGCTGGCCTAGACCAAGCTCAACTCATCTTGTTTGTGACAGTTTGAGGCTCAGCAAGACCATAGGAGCTGGAGATGATATGTTGAGGGGTCACCTCACCAAGGTCTGTCCACTCACCCGGGCTCCAGGCCAAGGGTCCCCATGTAAAGGTTTGGCAAGGAACCAAGCGAGTGTGTGCAAAGGTTTCGTCAACTGTCAAGAACTAAATAAATGCTGGGGTTGTTATTTCTTGCCAGGTTCCCCATCTGGGTTCTCTAATTGCCAAGCGCTCCTGAGCAGAGCAGATCTGGACACCAGGGCTCATTAGGAATTCCAGGCGATTCCATGTCTTTTGCTGACCTCGGCATTAATTCTTGCCCCTTTCTCCCCTCATTAAATCCTATTCCTGGAGCTGGCATTAGCTCCCCAGTCTCTCCCCTGATTAAATAATGACCAGAGATCACTCATTTTAGGTGTTCCCCACCTTCATAACACCACCAACCTGAGGCACCCATCTGTGGATGTGTCTGCTCTTGTGGGTGCTGGCTGGCCTGGCAGATGTCACTAAGCCACCCCTGCAATATCTTCAGGCAGGTGCCTCTCATGCCAATTTTTTTTTTTTTACGCTTGCAGCTTTCATGGGGGAGGAAGCTACACTTCTATAAATAATTAGGTTGGGATTTGATCTCCCCTGCAGTAAAAGGACACTAATGAACCCATTCTGTCAGCAGAGTTCTCATCTTGAAGGTTGGGATGGTTTGAGATGCTCTTCACTGAAAGCCATGGGAGCCTTGTTCTGGGGTCTGCCTAGCACCCTGCCTCCGCATTAGCCCTCTGCTGGTTATCCAACTAGTGTTTACTGAGTAGCCTTTCCCAGTCCCTGGTCTGGCCTCCTTGAGTGTTTCCTGGCCTGGATTAGAAGTTCCAGCTCGAATTTCTTGCAGGTACAAGCACAAATCATTTACAAAAGCAGTATTTGTAAATAATCAACAACCCTATTCAAATAGAGGCAAAGGACTTGAGCATCCCATTTGACAAAGAAGGTTGTGCACAAATGGTGAATGAGCACATGAAAGATGCCCCAGACCACCAACCTCCAGCCGGTGGGAAATGGTAAGTCTGTGGGAAGATAAAGAGAAAATGAAGCCTTTGTGTACTGCCGGGGAAGTAAAATGGGATGGCCAGTGTGGAAAACAACACAACCCTTCAGAAAATTAAGAACAGGGTTTGGGAGGTGGCTCAATGGGTAAAGGATGTGCTGTGCAAACATTAAGAACCTGAGTTCAGATCCCCCGCACCCACATACAAAGTCTGCCATGGCACATAACTGTGATCCCAGTTCAGGGACTGGAGACAGAAGGACCCTGAGGATTGAGGGTAGCCAGTCTAGCCAATCAGTAGGAGACCTTGCTTCAAAACATGAGGTGGAGGGGGCTGGAAAGATGGCTCAGAGGTTAAGAGCACCGGCTCTTCCAGAGGTCGTGAGTTCCCAGCAACCATAGGGTGGCTCACTACCATCTACAAAGAGATCTGGTACCCTCTTCTGGCATGCAGGCAGAACACTGCATATATAATAAATAAATCTTTTTAAAAAAATAAAATAAGGTGGAGTGTAACAGAGGACAACAGCTGACATCACCCCTGGCCTCTACACATGTGCACGTGAGCATGCACACATATGACATCACCCCTGGTCTCTATACATGTACACGTGAGCATGCACACATATGACATCACCCCTGGCCTCTACACATGTACACGTGAGCATGAACACATATGACATCACCCCTGATCTCTACACATATGCACACGTGAGCATGCACACATATGCATATGCACCCCCACTCCAGCACACATACATTGAAAACACAACCACGTTATGATCCAGAAATCCTATTTCTGGTCAGACACCCCAAAGAATTGAAAGTAGGACCAGGGGTGTTGTACAATCGTTAGAGCACTTGCTGGGCTTGAATGTGCCCCTTGGTTCAAATCCCCAATTCTGAAGAGGAAGAATAAAAAGAACTGAACACAGATTGAGCCTCATAGTTGTAAACCTTGTGCACAGCACTGTCCTTCACGGCCCAAGTACCCACCAGTAGGTAAGTGACAGGCAGACAGATAAGGAACATGTTGCTTTGCTCGGTTCAGATTGTCATAAGAAAATGCCATGAATTCAGTGGCTTACAAACAACAGCTCTGGAGGCTGAGGTGTCCGAGGTCAAGTCACCAACCATTCGACATCCAGTGGGCCTGCTGCCTGCTACCTGCAGGCACTTCCCCACTCTGTCTTCCCACGGCGGAAGACACAAGTGAGTTTCAAGCGATGAAGAGACCTCTTCTGCAGGGCGCAAACCACATCCATGAGGCCTTGATCCTTGTGGCCTAACTGCCTCCTGCAGGCTTAGTCTCTCAACACTAGCGCTTGGGGATCAGGTCTGAGGAAGACACCAACACCCAGGCCCATATATAACTGTATATTCCCTGTATATATCCATGCAGAGCAGCATTAGGCGGCCTTAAAAAGGAACGAAATTCTGATGTGCGAATGACCCTGGAAGACACGATGCTGAGTGATGTGTGCCAAAGACAGGGATTCTCCTCAGCTACGACCTTTGTTACTAAAAACTGCCCCGTGTCACTTACGGCCCAGGAGTCCTAGAACTGCGCATGGTGGCTTCAAGTCTTGCCCTCACCAATCAGGCCCATGTTGTTGCAAGGGCCTGGGAAGAGATGGCTCCAGGCTTCTCAGAACGCTAAGGATAAATGGGGCTATGAGTTGTGTGAGTGGGCTTTTGTTGCTGTGACAAAATGCCTTAAGTAAACAACTTCAAGAAAGAAAATATCGTTTGGGCTCACAATTTCAGAGGGTTTGAGCCACGGTCACTTGGCTCCACTGTTTCTGGGCTGTGGTCAGACAGAGCTTCACGGTGGGCCACATAGGGTGAAGCAGAGCAGCTCACCTCATGGTCAGGAAAGAGAAATCAGGGAACAAAAGGGACCAGTGACAAGCAAGGTAAGCCCTTCGAAGTCAAATCCCAGCAAACTTCTTCCTCCTGTCAGGCCAGACCTTCTAATGCATCCAGCTGTGAACTCAGTGGTTCACCCCGATGAAATCAGCGCCTTCCTGAAGCAATCGGCTTTCAACAGCGCCACCTGCTGGTCATCAAGCCTAAGCAAAGGTACTTGTTGGGCACACTGTATCCTCAACCCATAACAGTTAATCATAATAATCAAACAAATATATTAAATATGCATCAGCGGAGATAACAGGAAGCTGGTTCATTAGAAGAATCAAAGAGAGGGATGGTCAAAGGGTGGACTTGCAATGACAGAAATGGTTGTCATTCAAATACTAGTCTCTCTGGGGTCCTTTAGGACCGCGAATTTTCCTAGCATGCAGTGGCAGCCTGGGTCTTCCTTAGGAGGAGAAACCAGACCAGATGCTCTGGAGGGTTCCTTGAAGTTCTATAAAGAGAGGTCCACTCCAAGCCTCCTGCTAGAACTGCACATTTCAGTAGTAACTATTTGGATGGAAGCCTCACTCTGGCTCCTGTCATCCATATATCCAAAGAGTCTGGGATGTTTGGATGGAAGCCTCACCCCAGCCCCTGGCATCCATATACCCAGAGTCTGGAATGTTCGGGTGGAAGTTCCATCCTAAGCTCCACTCCCTTGGAGTTGTCTCAATCCAGACTCGCCCCCGAAAAAGCCCTCCAAACAATGACACCTCCCCAGGGATGCTCAAGACCACTCCCACAGGATACTTAAACTGCCACCCAGAGAACAAACACATGGTTTTCCAGTCTTCCTTTCCTGAATCCTCTCTGGGGGGCTGGAAAGTCATCCAGGAGCATTTGTATCCATTAAACCTGGGCTTTTTCTAATTTGATTTGGTCTGATTTGGATTATTGCCTCAGTGGTGAGGCTTATTGGGGTGCAGAAACTTTTCAGTAACCCCTGGCTGCATATGGCCACTTTGTTTCCATTCAAACAAATTACAACGGAATAAAATAGCATTTAACCAGGTCCCAGGAGTCTTGTTTCAAGTCCTCAACAGCTGTGTTGGGTTAGCAGCACACATTGAGCTGCACACAGACCTCTCCCAGCAGGCAGTTCTTCCTTGGGGCTCTGCAGCTCCTCAGGACCACAGAATCCCAGCCTGTGTGGTCAAGGTCATCTGGAGAAGAGGTGGGTTCAGTTCTCAGCATCTCTAGGGCACTGAGGAGTCCCAAAGGCAGGAAGCAACACAGGAGGGTCACCCTCCTGCCCAAGGATAGGCTCCTGGGATGGACCCAAATGGAAGCAGCAAATTGGGTCTCTGGCATGCTGGTCTCCCGGGAAGGTGACAGGCAAGTTCATAAGGCTGGCTAGAGAGAAGAGCACTGTTGTTCTCCTGGTGAGTACTCTCAGGTGACAGAAATCCATGTTTAGTGATTAAAACTCCAGTCTCATCCACATAAGGCCTAGCACTGACCTTTGGCCTCCAAACGCCTTCATAATTGCTTTTATTGTTATGCCAGAATTTTATCTCAGATGAGCGTTTCTTTTTTTGCACCCTATTAAAAGTGTTAATAAGCTGCATTTAAGGCCTTACCTCACAATTATGTTGAATAGGCTGAATAAATCAACACTGCTCTTAGTCCATTTAAGGGGGAAAAGTGAACTGCTGTGAACTTAAATATTTTAAAAGTCAGAGCTGATGAACATGTTAATGCTGTCCAAACTTAGCATGCTTAATTTACGGTGACAAACAGGAGGCCAGTCCCTGCAGAGCCCTGGGGGGAAGAAGCACCAGAAGGCAGGAGCAGCCAGCAAAATGCATTTGGCAGAGGCTTCTTGGAGCTTCCTGGGTTCCTGGTCCATGGTGTCTCCTTAATTACACTCCAAATTCAGATGAGAAATCCCTCTTTCGTGTGTCTGTGTGTAGGGTGGAGAGGGGTGCCTCCTGCAACCCAGGCTAGTCTCGAGTTTGCTCTGTAGCCAAAGATGACCTTGAACGCCTGCTCCTCCTATGCCTGCTACCAGAGTGCTGGAAGGACAGTCCTGAACCACCACACTAACCTGAGAAGCAGCATCTTTAAAGCCCCTGGCGAGAGCTGGCGAGATGGTTCAGCACCAACATGAAGACATGAGTTTGGATTCCATGGACTGCACAAAAGACAAGCACAGCCAGGTGTGCAGCCTGTAACTCCAGCACTTGGTGGGGGCTCGGGGGTGGCAGAAATAGGAAGATCACTGGGGCTTACTGACAGCCAGCCTAGGATTCAATCAAAGGGATATGGCAGAGAATGATAAAACAGGACACCTGCCATCCTTCTCTGGCCTCTGCAGGCATGTACACACAGATGCAGGGCACACCCATGCACACACATACTTGTACACAACCACCACACATATAAATACCATGCTTACACACAATAACAACAATAATAAACAAAAGCCCCTGGCAGGGGTTTCCATGGGAGCCATGCAGCTCTGGACACGTTCTGCCAGCACTTTATGAAGCTCAACTCATTCTCGACTGTCTCCTCTCTCTTCCCACTAATACAGAAGGAATGTGCCCTGAGAGTAAAATCCAAATGGACTCCCAGACCAAATGGCTAACATACTTGGCCTGCCACATCTTTAGTACAGAGCTCAACAGGCCAAAGTTGAGGAGCTGGAGAGATTTCATAATGGGTACAAAGCTTGCTGTGCAAACATGAGGACTGAGTTCAGATTGCCAGCACCCATGTCAAAGCTGGGCATGGTTATGTATATATAACCCTAAAACCCTGTGCAGGACAGGCAAAGACAGGAGGACCCTGAAGCCTACTGTCTAATGTAGCTAAAATGGTGACCTCTGGGTTCAGTGAACAACTATCTTTAAAAAAAAAAAAAATAAGGCAGAGAGTAATAGATAAAGACAGTGTGAACCTCTGACCTCTATATTTGCACACACAAATGGGCAGGTACCTAGGTGCATACATAGACATACATCAAACACACACGGGGGTGAGGCATAGTCGGAGACTGGATAAGTATCCCAGTGGCAGAGAGCTTGCCTAGTGTGGCAGTTATTCTTCATTGTCAACTCAACTGGATTTAGAATTATCTAGAAAACACAATTCAAGGTATGTATGCAGGAGGAGGAACAGAGAAAGCAGGAGAAGCAGGCGGAAGAGAAAGAGCAGGAGGAAGAGGAGCAGGGGTAGGAGCAGGAGGAGCAGAGGGAGGAGCAGGAGGAGCAGGAGAAAGAGCAGCAGGAGGAGGAACATGAGGAGGAGCAGGAGGAAGAGGAGGAGGAAGAGAAGGAGCAGGAAGAGGAGTTGGAAGAGCAGGAGGAGAAGAGGAGCAGGAGGAGTAGAAGGAGCAGGGGGAGGAGCAGGAGAAAGAGCAGCAGGGGGAGGAGGAGCAAGGGGAACAGGGGGAGGAGCAGGAGGAGGAGGAGCAAGGGGAACAGGGGGAGGAGCAGGAGGAGGAGGAGCAGGGGGAACAGGGGGAGGAGCAGGAGGAGGAGGAGCAGGGGGAACAGGGGGAGGAGCAGGA
>NC_022015.1:31683317-31695348 GCF_000317375.1 Microtus ochrogaster
GGGGGAGGAGCAGGAGGAGGAGGAGCAGGGGGAACAGGGGGAGGAGCAGGAGGAGGAGGAGCAGGGGGAACAGGGGGAGGAGCAGGAGGAGGAGGGAGAGAAAGAAATCTGAGCAATAGCACTTGTCTCTCCTCTCCCCGACAACAGGAGCAGTGTGACCAGCTGCCTCATTTCTGCTGCCCTGCCTTCTGTTATGGTGAACTACACATCCAAACTGAGTAAAAATAAAGCCTGCCTTCCTTAAGCTGCTTTATTCGGGCATTTTATCACAGCAATGAGGAAAGTAACCAAGAACAACTAGCATGTACAAGACCCTGGGTTTCAGCCCCAACACAGCACAAAAGGACAGAGTCAGGTCCAGGGTGTGGGAGTTCAGTGCGAGAGTGCTAACCTGGCACTTGAAAAACCCTGGGAGATTCCCTTACTACAAAATCTGGCGCTAGGTTCAATCTCCAACACCAAGGAAAAACTAAATAAAGCAGAGTGGCTGGCTCCAGGCTGTGGGGAAGGGATACCAGGCACAGGCCTGTCCATGGGGTGGGTCCCATACTCTCACCTGGTGAGGATCTCCAACTCTGAGTAACTTGCCTAAGAGGATGGAGGTTGGGGGGATGTGGTGGGAGGTGAACAGGGGGGAGGACACAGATGACGACACTGCATGCTTGATACAGGCTGGGGCTGTGGAGCTTCTGGACAGAGGGACAACTGGATACATTGTAACAGGCATGTGTCCCATTCCCCCCCCCCCCAGCTGACACTCTCAGGAAAAAAAAACAGCTTAGTTGTTTCTTTGTAAATGTCAGTATTTTGAGATATATAACATAGTCCTTAACTCTGCCACTGGTTAATGGGATCTTTGTTTAGTTTTATTTTGAAACAGTTTCAAGAATATGTAACCCAGGCTGGCCTTATACTCACCATCCTCCTGCCTCAGTCTCTCAAGAGCTGGGATAACAGTATGAACCACCATGTGAATCTCCTTCATTTTAATACATAAAACAGTATGTGAGCAAGTTCCTGTGGTGTAAAAGCAGTGTTCTGAGAAGTTCACCACTTTTCTCCAGGACAAGGACCGTTTCTGAGACAGTAAGACAGAGGATCCACTCTGAGAGGTGTGACTAAACTCTGCCCAGCAGGGGGAGTTAAAGTCAAGCGCAATTTTTTTCCCAGCAACTATTTCATAGCAGTGGTAAGGTGCCATTAACAAGGTCCAGGAAGCTTCCATACCAGTACTGGATCTCTCACCCCTCCTAAGATCAGAGGCAAAGACCTTTGCCATCAACTCCAGGACCCAAGAGCTACAGGGGAGGGAGGGGGAGATGTGGGGCCCCTAGAAATCCTCTACCTTCAGCACAGGTAGGTCAACAGTCAGTCCTGTGTTGTCGTCTAACAATGACAGCATGCATAACTCTAGGCTGCCATTCCCCTTCAGCATTCTGTAAATGTACTCAAATTGCTTATGCATTGCTATTTATTGTATTTATGGAGTCTCGATTTTCCAAGTACATTATTCTCTCCTGACTCTATGAGTTTGAAATGACAAGCGTTGCAACATTCAACACAAAATGAGCTCCGAATTAGAGATGTGAGTCTTCAGATGTGGGGATAGAAATGTCCAGAAAGCCATTTGAAGTCTGCGTATTTAAAATGTCAAATAATAGTGAGGGTTAGTGGAATTTAATGAGTTACAGCCTCATGTTCTTTAAAATAGTTTCTGCCACAGAAAGGCTACTCAGACTGTAAAAGCCCCAGGGAGGAGAGCCTTGCGTGCCCACACCATGAACACTGCCTATTTCTAACTACAGGCTTTCAAACTGTTCACTGGTCACATCTAACCAGGGGTAACTCAGGTGCCTGGCCAGTCACTCGAAAAGGTCTTGCTCAGTTCCCAGGGCAGCCTCTGGCCCACGATTCCCAAAAGGTCTGCTGCTATGTTCTAGGACATGTGTAGCCCTGGAGAAAGAGTCCCTACTGGGCAGGAGAATGAGTGCACACTAGGGGACAGCTGGCCTGCCTGCGAGTGTAGCAGGTCCCCAGAAGCATCAAATCAAGCAGTCCACAGCCAAGAGAGTGACCAGGCACTAAAACAAAAGGTGGTCTGGGGCTTTTCAGTTCTGGATTTAAGAACATGGCATTCGGTCTTACCCAAGAATGTGTGGAACTAACCCAAGTTGGTCCTGTTGCCCTGAGGGACAGAATATGTGTGGCTTTTCCAAGCAGTCAGGGCCACTGGCCAGTCCCCGATGTGTTCAGGTCCCCTCAAGGCTCCCTCATACAAGGCTTTCTCAAAATAATTTCCCAAGCAAATGATGGTGCTACACACAGCAGACAGGCAACAGGAGTCTAGTGCTGCAGGACTCTGGGCAATGACTTTGCTCCAGCACCATTCAGCGCAGGTCCCTGGCAGTACTGAACAGATCTCTAAGGGACTGGGACTCATTCTGAACCAAGGGTAACACATTGTGCTGCAGCCAGGCCGTCTCCTTGTCTACACTCCACAGGCACTCCCCTAATGTTGGTCCACCAGAGTATACAGGGAATGAACAGCTGACAGACCAGCAGGCAGATCCACAGGAAGTGTATACGTACACGTCCACAAGGAATAACTCGTTTTGCAGAGCTGCGGGAACACTTCTCTTGGAAAAGTCGCTGTCATCTCTGTGGAAACCTTGTGAAGCCGTGATTCTTCCCTTTGAAATGGGAGTTGACTTCTGTACAGAGTGACCTTGATCCGTTTCCCCTCTACCACTAGAAGGTCACTCTTTGTTCTAGCAGTAAAATTTACAGAGTCAATCCCGTAAAATTGAAGACTTGCACTGAGTGGGAAGACAGCATGCCCCACCTTTGCTAACAAACAAATCTAGGCGTCCCCAAAGCTAGTTATCACCAAAGAGATTAGATGAGGAGAATGGGTGAAGCCAGGATTTAGTAACTTTATCTAATTGTTTGGATTGCCAGATACTTTCTCTTGAACTCTGGCTTTTCCTGGGTTGGGTCACCTGTTCCTGTTCTGGGGTACTACTTTGTCAGGTTCTACCTGCCCTCTTTGTGATTTTGATATGCATACTGTCATTGTCCTTGCCTATGGAATTTTCCAACTAAGTATGTAAAAAACTAGAAACCTCGTGGAGATCAGCCTTTACTCTTCTTTCTTCTTATTCTTCTCCACGCCCTTTCACTTCACTTTCTCCCCTCGCATGAAAAATAAGGAACACGGAGGTAACATATTTGAGTTAAGTAAAAAAAAAACCCTCAGATCCTCGCCTGCCATAGACATTCAATTCTGAGCCCTGAGGGGGTATTAAGGCTGGTACTCAGAGCCCCTATACCCCCAATGTCCACTATGAAGTAGGAGGTTGCTCAAGGTTTGGAAACACTCAGTCTGAGGCCAGAGGCAAGAAGCCTATTATCCAAGCAGAGCTTCATAGAGGCCAGGAGCATGGCTGGAAAATCCAGGAACCCAAAGACTAGATGCTTGGGCCAGGCTCAGTGCTAGGAGACCCAGGGCACAATCCAATCCTGCAGGGAGCAGAGGGTCCCCACCACCCACCCAAAAGGAAGATGTTCCTTCAGTGTCTCTTGGTTGCTACAATCTAGATAGTGCTTGCTCACTGTGGCCTTGCCCTGGAATTGGTCATCTCGTGCTACCTCAGACCACAAGATGTCCCATCCTCAGGACTCCTCATGCTTGGCTTTGGCCTTAGTGAAGGATCCAATCCTGCACTGCAGCTCTGCACAGGTCGGGCCGTGAGAACCTGCAATTTGGTAACTCAGCTTTGAGACAGTCTGGTGTAACCCAAGGACCTCAAACTCACTATGCAACGAGGGTAGTTTTGAGCTCCTGATCCTCCTGCTTCCACCTAAGTGCTGGGATTACAGATGTGCAACATCATGCCCGGTTTATGTGATGTGGAGATCAAAGGGCCTCATGCATGCCAAACAAGCATATTACTAACTGAGCTAGAGCCTAGCCCATAGCTTCTTTTTAAGTGTTTATTATTTATACTCATGTGTATATGTGCAAGTCTCTGTGTGTGAATACGCACATGAGTCCAGATGTCCGTGGAAGTCAGAGGCATTAGGTCCCCCGGAGCTGGAGTTTCAGGGCATTGTGAGCGGTCCACAGCTTCTTTCCTCTTTGACAGATTCTCTAGTGTCAAGGCGAAAGAAAACTTCTAAACCTTTTGTTACAGAGCCTTTTGGAAAACTCACTAATGGCACATTTCTGTCTATCTAGGAATTCTAGAGGAAACCAGATTCCTCTTAGCAAATGAAACCCAGATGGAATATTGTAGTGTTTCTTTAGAGGCCACAGCAGTGGGGACATGTAGCTCGGTGCTCAGGATCCCCAGTCCAGTTCCCAGTGCAGAACTGTGTGCCCTTTCCCCAGCTCATCAGACGCCTCAGAATCCAACAAATCCAATAAACAGTGAGCATCTTATTCCTTTTTTTCTTGCAGGGGACAGCCAAATGACCCACACCTGAAACAACGGATGCTAAGGAGGAGGAATATGAAGGCAAGCCCGAAGTCACAGCAGTACTGCATCTCACTTCAGGCCTCCTCCTGTTCATCTTGCAGATAAATTAGTTTAAATAAAAAAAAAAAGTTACCTTGGAAAAAAAATCCTCTTAAAATGAGATACAAGAGCGCCACCCTGTGGTGAGTCTCTTTCATCATCTCTATGTTTCCTTCTAACAAGGTCACATGTATGAACGCCTGTGGCAGCAGCACATCACCCAGAAAGTGCATGTGACATCTGAAAAGGAGAGCCTCTCTGAGGCAACCCTGACACCCCAACCAAGGAAGGTCCAGGGTAAGGGGTCTCAGAGAGGGTGATCCCACACACAGTCCTCAGAAGAGGCAGGTGCCAAGCTTCAGGGACAGCTTCTTCCTGGCTTAGGCCTGGTCTTCACCAGGAACCCTGGAAGTGCTGCGGCCCTGATCGCTGGTCACTGACCTGGAAGAATAGGGACAGATTCTAATGGAGAACAAGGGCTACTGGGAAGCTGCTTCTGTGTCCTCTGCAATAGAGCAGGCCAGAACTTGATGCTGGTTGATATACTGGTGAAACCTGAGTGCCTAGCTGTCCCTCGAAGGTACCCCACTAACAACCAAGCCCACAAAGATGGACAAAGTCCAGAACAAAAAAGTTGACTGGTGGTAGTGGTTTTTTTTTTTTTTTGGTCTTTTTGTTTTGGCAAAACAACATCATACTGTTTATTACAGGTATTACAGGTGTGCCTTTTATCCCCCACTGACAAAAATCACTTTGATTCTGCATTGCTACGCTGAGAATTAACATGTAATATAGTCATTAAACATAACAGCATCATTTTGGGGTCAGTAGTATTGTGCCCTTGTTGTTTCCCCAAGGTCTCAGCTTCATGAGTTAAAGTCTTGATGTCTCCCCAAGTTACTGGCTTACTCTTCTTCTTAGGGCGCCTCCTCTTGATGAGTTTGTCATCTACCTTCGGTTGCTTCGTTTGTCCAGTGGTCTCTGGGGTGCTCTCCTGGTTGGATGCCTCAGGACGGGAAGAGCCAGCCGGCACTTCGCTCGTTTTATCGGGGCCACCAGGCACTGGCGGAGTATCAGAAGGTCCTGAAGGTACTTGGTATGGATTATTTGGAGTAGAACAGGGTCCTGGTGTGGGATATGATCCTGCAGGGGCAGTATATGGTGCTGGTGGTCCCCAGGCTTCCGGTGGCACAGTACCCCATGGAACAGGCAGTGCTCCTGACACTGGAGGAAGAGCTGTGGGATGCTGCCCTCCCATTCCTGATGCCCAAAGTCCAGAAGACACAGATCCCCGTGGACCTAAAGAACCAGCTGCAGCTGGATCTGGGGGTGCACCATATGGCTTAGGTAGCTCTGGAAAGGGCATATTTGGTGTAGCATATGGCCCTGTGGGACCAGGGCCCCGTATAGCAGGGGCTGGATAAGGACCACTAGGTTGGGGACATGAGGGTCCAGGAGGAAGAAAGGATGCTGGGGTTCCTGGTGGTGGTCCAGTTGGAGGAATGGAGGGATATATTCCTGTTGGTGTTGGTCGAAAAGGCAAAGCAGAGGGTGCTGCACTTAGTGGAAGTGCAGACAGCACAGCTGGTGGAGCACTTAGGTTACTCTGAGGGCCAGAGCCTAGCCAGCCTTGAGGAGCCGGGCCAGCTTTTATGTTGCTCACATATGCCAACAAAAATTCATCTGACATTCTCCCAGCAGGACCTAAACCTGAAGCATGACGCATAGTGGTGATAAATCCGAAGAGACAGGCAATGGAGAAACGACCTGAGCAAGCTGACGCTTAAATCTGCTTCATAAAGGAAACTTTGTCCTAAACAAAACAAAACAAAACAACTGGTTGGTTAGATCCCATTTTGAACCTTTAGTTGTCTGGTTACTTTTCCAAAATGAAGAAAAGGCCTGGGAAAGGCTCAAGTGGTGGAGACTGGATGGCTGGGACAGAGAAAGGAGGGGCCAGTCTGTAGGGAATGGGGTAAGGACAACATCTACAGAGCAGGTATGGAGAGAGATGGTTCTAGAAATGTCTCCACTCTTAATTCTGGAAAATAGTCTTGTAAACTGATTTTAAAGAAGTAACCTAGTAAAAGTCTAGTAGAGTGGAAATCCCCAAATTAAGAAAGAAGAACATTTACAAAAAAACTAATGTTGGCTTCTTCCTGACTGGTGAGGCAGTAAATTATTTCCACTTGCCATCAGGAAGTTCAAGACTGGGCCAATGTCACCACTCCTACTTGGCATCAGAGAAGTCCCAGCTAATAGGAGCTAAAAGAATACTGAAGGGAAAGAAAATGTAGGGAGATGAACAAAGGAAACAAAGTCTCTATTCCAATTATTCAGCTGTCTGTGTGGAAAATTGCAACGAATGGACAACAGAAACACCTCCTGGAAGATATAAGTGATCACAGCCAGGCTGCATGAGTCACCACACAAAAATCCCATGCCTTCCTGTGTACCAGTCCTACAAGAGTGCAAAGCACCAAAAGGGTTAACATCAGAATTCCAAAATCATAAAAACAGAGCAAAATCAGAGGATCGACACTACCTAACTTCAAATAAGGCTATATAGTGACAAAAGGCAAGACAGCATTATACTAAGTGAATAAAAACAATGGGATAGAATAGCTAGTCCAGAATTAGGATCACACAAGATCCTTTGATGAAGGAGCTAAGACATAGCAATGGTACAAAGAAAGCCTATTTCACAAAAGGTGCTGAAATCCCCAGATGTCCACAGACCAAAAACAAGTAACTCAGCCAAATATGGACTCCTCTCACAAAAGTAGATCAAACAGATTACAGACCTAAAGGCCAGGCATAATAAACACAAATATTTAAAAAGAAAAAAAAATAGACAAGACCTTTGTGACCTCAGGTTTGGCAATGAGTTTTTTAGACACAATACCAAAACCACAATTGTGGAAGAAAACTAAGCTGGAGTTCTCTAAAATGTAAAGCTTCCACTATGTGAAAACTAGAGACAAAATATACAGTGTATTGCCATTGTCCATGATTATCACCACTCCCCAGGAGGGGAAGATAAGCCCCTATTGATAAAGATACCATGCACTGAAGATAGCTGTTCAGAAAATAGGCCCAGAGATCCCTGACCTAGAACTGACCTAAATGCCCCCTCGTTGAGGGCTAGCTTTCATGGTACAAGAAGACACTGTGCAAGCTTCCAAAGGACGGAGTTAACCAACAGTCCTACCCAGCTGTGACACTTATGAACCACATCGATGACCAGCAGGTCACAATAACCCTATGGGTACAATAGTGGCGCACAAACCTTGGCAGTAACCAGTAGCTCTCTAACTGGACTCATTCAAAGAGAAAGAAATGAGGCCTAGTACTGGAGACCTAGCCAACTACTCAAGTACCTGTGAAGTTATAGCTATTTGAGGAGAATCTACAACCACAAATTTACTAAACCACCATAATCCCTAACAATAATCTAAACATTTGTCTGTTTTTATACCCAAAATGTAGTCTTCAACCATCATCAAGGAAACTTCTGTTTGCAACAGAGTCCACTACAGAAAAGCACAACCAATCAAAATGCAGTTGTAGAGCCCAGTCCCAGTGAATACATGTACAAAACACTCCTGCACCTAAGGCTCAGAGAACATTGTAGAAGAGGGGGCAGAAAGATTGTAAGAACCAGATGATCAGGAAGTTAGTTGGCTGTAAGAGTGTGTCTTCTGGCAATATCAGAAGCTACATCCGTAACGTTTCACCAACATGACTTCCCAAACATGAGTTGAAAAAGGACAGCACCAATGGACATGCCAAAGTGGACAGGGAAAAGCCCACAAAGCCCCAACCCTACACAAAGAACTAGAGGCAGCTGAGGAAAGCTGGCAATGGGAGAGGTTGTCTTCCCTAGGGAAGGGCACACTAACTGGCTGTCTAGCGCCAAACGGTCAGCCCTGAAAACATATATGCAGGTAGCATCATATTATATTAGGAACATATATCTATACACATATATACATACAATAGCAATTAGTTTAAAAGGAGGTCATAAACTTGAGGGGGAGTGGGAAAGGGTACATGGGAGGGTTTGAGGGAGAAGAGTTGCAATTATAATCTCAAAAATTAAATAAAATAATATCCCTGGTAAAGAGTTAGTGTCAACAACCACAAGGAGCCCAGAGAAAGGAGGGTGGTTGGTATACTGGCTTATTCAGCTACTCTAACAAATTGCCCATGACTTTCATGACTTTCAGCAACAGAAGTGTGCTCTTCCTCAGCTCAGGATATCAGACGTTCACAAGCAGCCTCACTGTGGGCTTGGCTAGCCTTCTTCCAGGAGGTTCTAAAGTCCTTCTAGCCACAGAGACAACTAGACTACATCACTGTGGTAGCACCGGGAGTCTCCATCTCACCTGCTCCGCTGTTTTTCTCCCTTTGCCTCTACAGTAAGATCACTTTCCAGGGTACCCGGGGTTACAGATAACCAGGTCATCATCTCAAGACCATCAACTTGGACTGGAGAGATGGCTCAGCAGTTAACTGAACCCTGGCTGCTCTTCCAGAACAGCCTCTACAAGAACTAGACAGATGTGATACACAGACATAATGCAAACAAAATACCCATATGCATAATAAATAATTTTTAAAAATCTCTCAGCTTGATTATATACAAAACCTCATGTGCCAATGAGGTCGCACTCACAGTTCAGGGAATGGAAGCATTGATCCATCAGCTTCAACAGACAGCACGGGAAAAGGGTTAGCCTATGAAGAAATGGCATATCAGATCACAAGGAGGCATAACGAGGCCTAAGGCTCCCTGGCTGGCTTCAGTGTCTAGGTAAGGTTTAGAGGTGCTCTCACATTTCATGAGGAATCATGGGAAGTTTCACTAACAGTAGTATCAGACAGATACTGGGGTTGTGTTGTTGTTGTTGTTGTTTTGGTTTCCCTGTGTAACCTTGGCTGTCCTGGAACTCACTCTGTAGACCAGGCTGGCCTCAAACTCAGAAATCTGCCTACCTCTGCTGGGAGGAAAGATGTGTGCCACTACTTCCCAGCTTGATGCTGGGTTCTTACAGTGACTCTTGCAGATGGTTGACAGGGGAGATAGGGATCACTAAAGAAAGGTCAGTCAGACATTCTAGCTCAGAGAGAAGCTAGGGCAGAAGCTGCCAGATAGGCTCTGTCTCCCCAGAGAACCAGTGGGCTTGGCTTCTGCTTCTCAGCTCAGACCTGAGAGCTCAGACCAAGAGGCTTAGCCAACCTAATTTTCCTGCTTCAGCAGTACAGGGGACACTATGCCTTCCCCTCTAAGTTGAGACTTGATTTCCACATCAAAATAGTAATAAATCACAAGGAGTACAAGGGGCATGGTTTTCCAAGGACATGGGTTACGCTTATCAAAACCAGTCACAAACAAGATGCCTGGCTCAAGGACAGCTGGGTCTCCTTGTGAAGACCTAAGCCCAAAAGTCCCATCCTTGAAGCAGACACAGAACAATCAGCCATGCCTCAGAGGCAGTCGTGGCATTTTCCCGGAACCCCAAAGGGCAGAGACATGGTCTGCTTTGTGAGGATGACTGGGCCAGGTCATCTATCAAGGATCACACACACACACACACACACACACACACACACACACACACACACACACACACACCTGCCCTCCTTCCACTCATTTTTCTCTCCCTTTTCCTTCCTCCCACTCCCCCATCTCCAGCAGCAGGTGAGGGCCAAGGCTAAAGGTCAGGGTCAGGGTATGTCTATAGCTTAGATGCATCCTAATGACCTCACTGCCCCCTCAAAGACTGATAAAAGGTTTCTGTCCAGGATCTTACAGTGGGTTTGCTAGTGTGTTCAGATTCTGCCAGCTTACAGGGGTAGGGCTCAGTTTCTGATCTTGAGGAATTTCTGTTCTCAGGATGTTTTTTGTGAAAACAGAATTCCAATCATCCACCCATCCATTACCTTGGTCTCTTCCAGGATTTCAAGGTGGCACTGAGCTGTTTCCCCTCTCTCGACCAGCAGAGGGCAGAAGTTCCCTGATGAGGAAAGCACCAGCTGCCAGCTTTGTGCTTAGGGAAGCTCCTCCAAGGGCTGGATCAGGCATCTGGTACTTCTATGGAGATACATACACATATACATACATACATGGACTGGGGACCCATAAATGATTCCCACCTCTCTGAAGCTCAATAACAAAATATCTCCCAATGAGGCCACAAATAAGGTTTACGTAGAATTTTAGTTTACTTTCTGGTGCCCTCCTACCTCCTTCTGCTAGGCTAGACGTGTTACTCCTAACTACTGATGATGGAGAAGCTAGTTCAGAGACGCTAGAGAGGCACTGGTGGCACACACTTGTGTGTTAGCATATACCTGTGTGGTGGTACACACCTGCAATCCCAGCATTGGAAAGAGAGAGGCAGGAAGGGTTGGGAATTCAACAGCACCCAGGACTACAGAGTCCAAGGTCAGACTGGCCCACCTGAGAGTAACAAGAGGGGTGGGGAAGAAG
Source organism: Microtus ochrogaster (assembly GCF_000317375.1). Lineage (NCBI taxonomy): Eukaryota > Metazoa > Chordata > Mammalia > Rodentia > Cricetidae > Microtus > Microtus ochrogaster. Next base: position 31,694,331 of record NC_022015.1, read on the forward strand.
CGTGAGTCTGGTGGAACAGAAGCTTCAATTCCCGACTTTGTTGGGATCCTGGCCTTGTCCACGAGGGAGACACTCTCTATATTCACCTAGTTCTTGCATGGGAGTGTGGTGGTGGGGATTGCTGCTTCAGCTGGACATTCATATTAGGGTAAATCCCAGGAGCTTCTGTCAAGTTCACAAGACCAAGTCTCCTGGACATCCACTGTGTTAGTTCTAAAGGCTCAGAAGAAAGGGCATGGGGCCACCGTGGGGTTAAGTTTTGAAGAACACATTCTTGCATACCTGTCTCTTCCTTGTTCTGGATGGGTGGAAGACTCTGAGTCACTAGGCTTGGTGTGGGTTCTGTTCCTGATGGTGGCATGTTTCTCAAGGTGACTCATGGGGTAGATGGCAGGTGCTTATATGGAGAGGGTGCCCTAAAAGGGCTTTCCACAGAGCAAGCAATCAGAGCTGAGGCAGAAGAGACAAGCCTGTGCACTGGGGCTCTCCTCAGAGCAGCCCTCACTCCCCAGATCACATCAATCAAGCTGACATTTCCTCCCACGAGAAGATGAGACAACGCACATTGTTAAGGAGCTCTGATGTACAAAGAGCTTTTCCCAATATACAGGATTCCTAAGTTACTAAGATAAATGGGGGAAGATTTGACATTTATTGTGCATAATTTAAGTTCAAATAGGTTCCCAGTGAAGAAAAATTGCAAGTTGCTGAGCTGGGTCTGTGCCTTCAGCTCCATGCCTTCTGCTGCCATGCCAGGTCCGCACTGCGCTCAAGCTGCCTTGATCTTATAATTCAGAGAACAAAGCCATATTGCAGAATGTTGGGAAGCTGTATTTTTATTTTTGAAATTAACTTATCCCCGTCTGTGAATTTTTTTTTCAGAAAAGCACTTAAAATGAGCAAGTGTTTTCCTCTCACTTTAAAATACGGAATTCAATTTTTTTTTTAAAAAAATGCATCATACCGGGCGTTGGTGGTGGCGCATGCCTTTAATCCCAGCACTCGGGAGGCAGAGGCA
>NC_022015.1:31695448-31698308 GCF_000317375.1 Microtus ochrogaster
CAGAGGCAAGCGGATCTCTGTGAGTTTGAGGCCAGCCTGGTCTACAAGAGCTAGTTCCAGGACAGGCTCCAAAGCTACAGAAAAACCCTGTCTCGGAAAAAAAAAATGCATCAAATAGCTGTCAATGTTTTAAAAAAAAAACAACAACAACAACAAAAAAGCCAGGTATCTATCAAATTTAGAGAGGAAGTTTTCCCAAGCCTCTAGGCCAGCCTCCCAGAGACCTGCTGTGTATGGATTCGATGAAGTGTGAGCTCTGCTCCTAATTCAGGGCCTGTTCTGTTGCTCCAAAATATGAACAGAGATGCACCTGAATACCCGTATATCAACTCAGGGTGAACAAACCAAGCTGCACCCTACTATATCAGCAAGGACAGGAGATCTCAGCACGTTGCTTCCCTTTCAGATATGGCAGGAACAGCACCATGGAGGGCAGCAGAGGGGACTGATGCACTGCCATAGGTTAACACCATGGCCTTGGGAGTTGCTGAGTTAATGCAGGTAAGAGGTAAGGCAAGAGCTTTCTACTGACACCAGGACTTATGGAACTTTGTGCTGAGTCTCCATTCCTAGGTAGGAAGCTAGGGTGTGGGGAGAGGTTAGCAGTTAAGTGCCTGATTCATACTCCAAGCTCTTCAATGGCCTCTAACTTGCCAATGACATACATGTATAGATACCAGAACATCTTGAAAATCCAATGAGTACAGATTAGGTAATGTACCCGCTTCTGATTCCTTAGGTGACACCTAGAGATTCCAGAAGTGTCACTGGACTTTGGCCAAAAGCAATCTCAGGGATTCCAGGCAAGCAGACTGGCAACTGGGTTAACAACCCCAGCAGAGTATAATTGTCCCAGGGTTCCTGCCTCTCCCTGTCCCCAAGGCTTCTCTATGCTCACCCTTTCTCTTCTCCAGGTTCCTGACCAGCCCCAATGAGCTCCAAAGTCTGAATCAGGATGGTAGCTTAGACTGAAGCTGATGTAGGCATATAGCTATGTGAGTCAACCAAGTTTCTACAGCCATGATTAGGCCATGATTGACAGTACTACTTCTTCCACTGAATTCCTATTATCAGGGTTATCAAAAAGCCTTGGAAACGGAACCCTTTAAGAAACTGGAGACTCCTGCTAACCATGATCCTCCCTGCGGACCTGCTCTGGCTACCTGACTACCCAGAACAAGGACTCAGACCAAGGTAGCAGCATCCCGGGTGTTTCATCCTCTACAAGACAGGTGTGCTGCAGGGGCCTGACCTTCCTCCTCCAGGTTCCATTTCCTGCAGCGGAAGCCTCTTGGAGGGTGTTCCCCTGCGTGTGCGTGTGTGGGTGGAGCCAGTTCCTTCTGTCTCCATGCTGTTCCCCAAGGGAGACAGTCTCATCTGAATGACACCTACTCCACTCCTACTTCAGACACTGAACTTTCCATGCCTAAAGTTAGACACATGCACCCCTCTGTCCTCTCATTCCTTCCTCAACCCCTATCACCCATCAAGCTCACTGATGTGTCCCCCCCCCCCATCCATAGCCTTAGCACCTACCTTTCTGGCTAAAGCCCATATCTCCACTCTTTGCTGAGCTCCCGTGGACTCCCTCCTGTCCCGCTCCTTACACGAGACAGATACAGCTCAAAGATGGCCTGCTCCTGATGGACTCTGAGCTCCTGTGCACAGAACTGCATCAGTCTCACTCAACAAAGTATTTGTTCCATTCACTACTTACAGCTGCTGTGGAGACATTAAGACCAGAGAAGGCAGGGGCTAGAGCACAGTAACTTAAAGTCTCTAAGGTATGACTCACAGTTCTCATGAGGACAGGACCAACTGAGGGAGGAGAACAACAGAGACAAGAGAAGGAAGTGAGGATAGAATGGGGGTGAGGAACAAAGGCAGGTACCATCCTACTCCATATTAAAGTAAGCAGTCAAAAATGATGAGGCTGGAGATGGCTCAGGGGTTAAGAGCACTTGCTGCTCTTCCATAGGTCCTGATTTGGTTCCCAGCACCCACATCAGGCAAATCATAACTTCCTGTAACTCCAAAACCGAGGATCCAACTCTTCTGGCCTTAGTACAGACATACATAAATTTTAAAAAAATATTATATTTGAGGCTGGGCGGTGCTGGTGCAAGCCTTTAATCCCAGCACTCAGGAGGCAGAGGCAGGAGGATCTCTGGGAGTTCGATGCCAGCCTGATCTATAGAGTCAGTTTCAGGACAGTCAGGACTGTTACACACAGAAACCCTGTCTCAAAAAACAAAAACAAAAAAATAATTAAATTTGGTCTTTTGAGACACAGGGTAGAGGAGAGAGCCTCAACTGAGAAAATGCCTCCATAAGATCCAGCTGTAGGCAAGCCTGTTGGATATTTTCTTAATTAGTAATTGATGGAGAAGGGTCCAGCACATTGTGGGTGGGGCCACCTCTGGGTTGGTGATACTGGGTTCTACAAGGAAGCAGGCTGAGCAAGCCATGATGAGCAAGTCAATGCGCAACATCCCTCCATGACCTCTACATCAGCTCTTGCTTTCAAGTTCCTACCTGTTTGAGTTTCTGCCATGACTTCCTTTAATGATGGGCTATAATGTGGAAGTTAAGTCAAGTAACCCCACCCGAACTTGCTTTTGGTCATGGTGTTTCATCACAGCAATAGTAACCCTAGGATAGTGGTTCAAGTCTTTAAACCCAACACCCAGGAGGCAAAGGCAGAGGAGTCTCGAGTTTGAGGCCAACCTTGTCTAGAGAGTTCCAGGACAACCTGGTAAGGCCCTGTCTCAAACAAAGAAAAAATTTCAATTAATTTGCCTTTTATTTATTTATTTATTTTGGTTTTTCGAGACAGGGTTTCTCTGTGGCTTTGGAGCCT
>NC_022015.1:31698408-31700756 GCF_000317375.1 Microtus ochrogaster
TCCTGGAACTAGCTCTGTAGACCAGGCTGGTCTCGAACTCACAGAGATCCGCCTGCCTCTGCCTCCCCGAGTGCTGGGATTAAAGGCGTGCGCCACCATCGCCTGGCTTAATTTGCCTTTTAAAAAAGAAAATAAAACGATCAAAGTCAAACCCATCCAAAGTCGCTGTAAGGAGTCTAACCCCATTGACAGCAGCAACACAGAGGTCAAACTGTGACCCAATACTTCAAAACAAACCACAAGAGCTAGTTCAGCACTAATCAACATCTAGTGATCTGTGACTACACCAATGGTCACAGTGCAGCTATGCAGAGGGGACTCTGAGATCTGGGTAAGGACAGTCCATTTAAGAGGGGAGGAAGCTGAGGTTCTAAGATGTGATCTTCACAGAGTCTGTCTGGTATCTAAATCTCCACTCACTGTCACAGTGCTGCATTCAAGATAGAGCTTGAGCTGGGGAGGGATGCACAGAGCAGCAAGAGCCTGCTCTCCAGATTCTTCAGATAGAATGTGGTGCAGAAGCTGTGTGTGCCAGCTCCAGAAACGGAGTGACACCCACTCTTCCCTACTGCACTTCAGTGATGTCAGGCTGGTAGCAATAAGGGTGGTAGTGCTGGCTATCTCCTCCTGATACTCGCCCTCCCTTGAGCCTTCTCCTCCCTCTTCTTTATACTCAAGAGTTCATTTCACAATACACACTGCCCATCACTAATTATGAGGGCAGCTACCTACAAGTCTGCCCATTCTGTCTGCCATTCTTCATAAAGATGCTGGCCAGGCCCGACAGTGGTGGTGCATACCTTTAATCCCAGCACTGGGAAGGTAGAGGCAGGTGGATCTCTAAGTTCGAGGCCAGCCTGGACTACAGAGTGAGTTCCAGGATAGCCAGGGCTGTTAAAGAGAGAAATCTTGTCTCAGGAAAAAAGATAAACAAATAAAAATAAAAAACAAACAAACAAACAAAAAACAAAACAAAAGATGCAGCCCAGGGCACATGGACACACATCTGACAGTGGGAGCCATTTTAACTTTTGCATGTTTTAAACATGCAGCTACAATTTGGCAGAATGGAATGTTTCACAACCCTGGTGTTACTTGAAATATCCATGTTCTACATGGAGTCCGAATACATTTAACTTAGGCCCCAAATCCACAAGCAGTCTCCTTCCAAGGCTTGGAATTCCTTCCTCATTCCCTTTGGCTGCCCAGGGTCAGCTCCTCCCCAGGTTGTCCTCCCAGGGTTATACGTGTGCTCTTAACAATCCTGAAGCTCTGGGGTGTCACCTGCCACTACTCCCACACCTTCAATGCCCATGTCTCCCCTCTTATTCTTTCTTCTCCAACTGTCTCACACACCCAGACACCTGCAGCTCATTTCATTCTCCTACTTACCGCAGACAGTTTCTTTCAGAAGCAACCCTAGGTGTTGCTAACGGTAGGCTCCGTTCCATCATGATTCTCCCTAACTCACAGCCAGAGTCAGCCATTTCATCAGAATCCAACTCCTGAAAATGGCTTCCTGTTCTGTCCCCCTGCCCCTACCTCCTTGCCTCCACTACTATGACTAGCCTTCCTCGGCCATTTTCCCCGGTTTCTTGCTGCTCCTTAAACATATCAGAAGCTAGGTGTGGTGGAAGCCAGCCTCAGGTTACATGACAAGACCCCAACCAATGTGCATGTGTGTGTGTGTGTGTGTGTGTGTGTGAGGGGGGGGTGAGGGGGGAGAAGGAGGAGGGGAGGGAGGGAGGGAGGGAGACTTGAGATTGCATAAGGATAAATTCAAAGAACGATAGAAGAAAAGGTCAGGGTGGACCTGCGTGTGCACTGACTGTTCCCACTTTTAGCAGCTGCCTAAGACTTTGCAGGGCTTACACTCTTGTCTCCTCCAATTGCTCTCTTAAGACGCCAGCTCTCCTGTTCCTATATCCTTTCCCTCCTTCGCTGCTGTATTTCTCTGTGCTCTACCTGACTGTCCCCATGTTTTTCGTATTGTCTCTTCTCCGCTGAGGAGTAAGCTTCACCAGGACGGACGAATCAACTCTACACAAGCAGCATTCCAGGCAAGACAGAGAGAACAGGCAAGAGCCTGCTAAAAAGGCAGATCAGCATTTGTGAAGTGGAGAATGCTCTGATTTGGAACAACTGCCCTCTAGTGGTGCAATACGCCCACTGCCAACCTCACAGTATCTGAAAACTGATTTCGAATACGTCAAGCCCACCAGCGAATAACTCTTCTGTATGCTAGAAAAACACACCCAGAGCCGGGCGGTGGTGGCGCACGCCTTTAATCCCAGCACTCGGGAGGCAGAGGCAGGCGGATCTCTGTGAGTTCGAGACCAGCCTGGTCT
>NC_022015.1:31700885-31721376 GCF_000317375.1 Microtus ochrogaster
AAAGCAAAAGACGACAACGGCTCCATGGGGCTATACTACGAGATCAAGGAACCTCTGAAGGTGCACTCTCATGCTAACGGTGCGCAAAAGCTAAGAAAGATCCTGGGGCAAGAGAGCGTGGGAAATGGGCAAAATTACGCACTCAGGTGCTGGGCTCCAGATGCTGAAGACTCAGAGGCCCCGCCTGCCCACGGCCGAGCGCTCTCTATTGGCAGATTCACGGAGGTACCGAGTTCCCGTTGGTTCAGCAGTGGGAAGGGCCCGGGCCTACGAGCAGAGAGTCCAGCCGGCCGCAGAAGCCAAATCTGAAGCCCTTAAAGACGCAGGGGTGCCGCGTCCTGGCCCTTAATACAATTCGAGAAGGCCGCCTGTACCTGTCGGTGGACTATTCCAAGACACTCTTTCCACGGCCCGCAGCGACTACGCGGTTCCAGCCTCGAGACGGCTCGCGCAGACGCAGTCGGCGCACGGTGCGCCCCCGGCAGCCCCCGCGGCACTGGCCGTCGGAGGAGGCGGAGGGGGATGACGTCATCCAGCGGGGCGACGGGCATTGGGCGCCATTTTGAAAAGGGAAAAAATTCCCTCCCCGGCGGCAGCGGGAGCGGCGGCGGGAGCGGCGGCGGCGGCCGGGGCTGAGCGCTCGGAGCGCCTCGGTCGGCCGCGCTCGGCTGGGCGCGTCCCGCCCGCTCCATGGCAGGTAAGGGCCGTGCGCGAGCGGGCGGGTGGACGGACGGTGGTGGGACGGGGCGGGGCCGGCCTGACGGGCGCGCTCTGTTGCAGGAGCCGGAGGAGGCGGCTGCCCGGCGGGCGGCAACGACTTCCAGTGGTGCTTCTCGCAAGTGAAGGGCGCTGTCGACGAGGACGTGGCGGAAGGTGAGGTCCGACCAAGACCCGGGCGCAAGGTCACTCTCGGCCGTCGGCCCGGATGCGGCGGCCTTTGCCTGCCTGGCCGGCGCTGTCCTGGGAGACCCTCGGCCGGCCGGCGGCTGAAGAGAGGGAGGGGCGGCCGTGGGGAGCCGGCTGGGGACGCCTGCGTGGGGAGAAACTGCAGTGGAGGCCCGCCTCGCGGGTCTGTTGGGGAGACGGCACTGGACGCTAGTCTCGGGAGGCTGTGGGGAGATGGCCGTGGACGCCGGCCTCGGGGGTCAGTGGGCAGATGGCCGTGGAGGCCAGCCTCGGAAGGCTGTGGGGAATCCGAGGAGATTAGGCGGGAGACACAGATCAAGGCATGCGGGGTAAGGTAGGCTTGTGGCCACAGGTCTCTGGAGTCTAGGGTGTACAACTGTCTTGATTGCAGGCCCCCAGAGACTGTAGGGAGACAGGGCTGTAGACGCTGAGATTGAGCTAGGAGCTGGTACTATAGGATGAGATGAGGCCCATTGGGGGGGAGGGGGGGAGGCGGTAATGGTCCTTAGTCTTGAGGCCCTGTGGGTTGAATCAGGTCTGAGACACTGATGTAAGGGCCCATGTAGTATAAAAGGGGACCATGGACTCTGTTCTCCTTGACGCTTGTACAGGGAAAAGGAGATCCATGTAGGGTTATTGGTTTCTGGGCCCCTTCGGTGTGAGCCTGGACTCTGAGACACTGGCTGCTCCGGTGCTCTCCCCGGTGGCCTAGGTGTGCCAGGCTGCCCGATCCTGTCTCGGGCCAGATAGACACTGGTCTTGAGCAAGAGGGACTTACTTGGCCATGAGGTCTCCTGAAGCTCTGCAGTAGTGGCGTTCCACTGCTTAGTGTTTTCTCTTCCTCCACTGCTCTTTCAAAGTCACTTCCCCAGACTGCGTTCTAATTTTTGTTTTAGTTTGGTTTGAGTTTGTTTGGTTGAGAAAAAAGTTCTTGGTGCTATAGCCCAGGCCTTGAACTCCAAGGCAATCCTGTCTGCCCCCATCCTGCCCAAGTGCTGGGATTTCTCAAGGACATACTTTTCTCCTCTGCAATATTATTTGTTTATATTGTGTGTTTGTGGGTGTGTTCGTGACCCTACACAGGTTGAGGTTAAAGGACAACTTGTCAAGAGTTGATTCTTAACCAGGTGAGTCCCAGGTGACTTTACCTGCTCAGCCGTCATACCATCCCCTCCTCCCCACTTACTCCTTCAAATTTACTTGTTTTCTTTTTTGTTTTTGTTTGTTTTTTGAGACAGGGTTTCAAGTAGCCCAAATTAGCCTCACACTCCCTGTGTAACTGAGGCTGGCCTTGAATTATCTCCCCACACGACAGCCCTGGCTGTTCTGAAGCCAGGTTTGTACACCAGGTTGCCTCAAACTCTGCCTGCCTCTGCCAGAAATTGAAGGTGTCAACTACCTGAGTGCTAGGATTGAAGGCGTGCCCTGCCACACCCGGCCTTGGCCTTGAATTCTTTGGCGCGTCTTTCCCCTAGTCACAACCTTTGTTGTGGGTCAGTAGGCGGGGAATTGAGGGAGCTTGAGGGTCGTGGAATAAAACCATAGAGACCTGAGCATTAATGTTTTATGTCAGTCCTTGCAACTTGTTCAGCCATCTAATAGGCATGGACCTTTCACGTTGTTTTAAAAGGAGTCTGTTCATCCACCCACCTTCCTTGCCACCAGCAGCCTCTACTCGGGTGTCCTGTCCTGCTTCTTGTTTCCCTCCCTCGGTGTCTCGCTTGACTCTTGACCCTTGAACTTCTGGAGGCCTATGGTCCCAGGGGACAAGACCAAACCAAGTTGTCTTGGCCCATAACTGCTCTCCGAAAGTTGCAGAGGTACATGGTTTGAGATTGAAGCCAGATGACTTTTATGTGAAGTAGTTTATTGATTTTGTTTCTTCTGTATTGTCATAAACTATATTACTGTGTTTCATTTTGCATGTGCCAAGTAGGTGATAGGTCAACCTTTCTCCTGTGATTTATTGTAACTGTGGTAATAATGGTGAGTCAGCCTTAATTTCTGGTTTCTGTGTGGTTTTATTTTTTTTAACTGATAGGTTAAATGAATTTATACTGACTTTATAGAAAGTTTAAATTTATAGAAAATGGCATTCTTCGGCCGTAACACACACCCTTAAATCCCAGCACTCGGGAGGCAGAGGCAGACGGATCTCTGTGAGTTCAAGACCAGCCTGGCCTACAAGAGCTAGTTTCAGGACAGGCTACAAAGCTACAGAGAAATCCCATCTCGAAAAACCAAAAAAAGAAAGAAAGAAAAGAAAGAGAGAGGGAGAGAAAATGGCATTCTTTCCTATAGAAATCTTGGTAGAAATATTTTGTTGCTCATGTTAAAACTGATTAGATTTTTTGTGTTGTGTTTTAAGTTTTGTGGGTTTTGTTTGTTTGTTTGTTTCTAGGCAAGGGTTTCTCTGTAGCCCTTGCTGTCCTGGAACTCTGTGTTCCTGAGTGGCCTTGAGCTCAGAGTTCTGCCTGCCTCCACCTCCCCAGATTAAAGGCTGTGTTCACGTACCACCTCTGCCTGACTTTTTGTTGTTGTTTTGTTTTGTATTTTTTTAACCCCTATTTTAAGTAAAACTTGAATTTTAGTTGGCACGTCTTTTGAATGTGTGTATAATACTGTGGTAATTACCTGTATTTTTCTTTTTAATTGTATGTTCTGTGTTTTAATCCAAATACTTCTTAGTCCATCATTTATAATATTGTTTTTATCAGACGGAACTTTGGTGTTGTTTGAGTTATCAGTGATGGTTTAAAAAGGCAAAGGTATTGGAACTAGGACTTGTAGCAACAAGAATCACTACCTCAGTCCTATCCAAACTCAAGCTTGAAGAAGAAATGTTAGTGAGCGATAATTAGAAGGTGGCATTTCAAGGGGTTTATTTCATGTGCTGATGCCTGGATTTGAGAACCTAAGGTATGGCCAGATTATCTGTTGAAACTTGTAGCCTATGAGGTTTTTTGTTCAGCTCTGCAAAATTCCATGTAGCCCTGCTCCTGGCTTGTCTTTCTGCTGTCCTGGCCACAGATAGATGTGTCCTAGAGATTAAGTCTGAGGTCTTCTGACCTGGCAGGCAATACCCAGAGAGCATGAGGGACAGAGGGCAGGGTGTAAATAGGCAAGATAAAAGGGGCTTTTGTTTCTTTTTGGTTTTGTTCTGTTTTTAACCTAATAACCTCTGATACAATATTGAACTGCATACACTTTATTTTTATGTGTATAAGAATTAGAGCAGGCTGGAGAGATTGCTCAGTGGTTAAGAGCACTTAGAACCTTCCAGAGGTTCTAAGTTTAGTTCCCAGCAAATATAATGGTGTTTCACAACCATCTATAATGGGATCTGATTCCCTGTTCTGGCACACGGGCATATATACAGACAGAGCACTAATAAACTAATAATACATAAATAAATACAAATACAATAAAAAAAACAATTTTCTGTGAGTCAGGTCACCATTTCTGCTCAAAGTCATGGTTTCATTGTGTGGTCTGTGAGTTTCATAGACCCGCAAATGGAAGCAAGCTGGGCGCGCAGGAAAATTAGTAATTGTCCTACTGTTGGCCAGATGGGAGCGTGGCTGACAATAGTGATTGGCTTTTCTTCCCGTGTTGGAGAGTAGACTAGAAAGGAAGAATCAAAATGGCAAACTCTGGGGACTTACAAGTACTAGGCTTTAGTTACTGCTTTGGGGTTGGTTATTTGGGCAGATTTTGTGATGTGCAGTGACTCACAACTAGCTCCTACTCTATCCCTGAACTTGGTGAATATTACATGACATTACAATCTTCTGTGTGTTTGGACTTGGTATACTGAGTTCTCAAGACTAGAGACTGGCTGCTAGCTCCCCTTTCCTAGGCCTTGCACAGGATCTAGTCAAAATGCAGTAATAGCTAACATTAATGAGTGGTTTGTGTGCCAGAAATTGTGCAGAGGCACTACCTGTGCCAGTTAACTTTACCTTTACCCATCTGAAATGCTGCTCTTCCCAGTTTCAGATGTACAGACAAGGCTCAGTCAGCTCCATAGCCATACCAGAACAGAGTGAGGGTGTGGAATTATGCTCCCTGTTTCCAAAGCCTGTGTGTGCCTTGCTGTTCTGGGAACCAGTTTTACCTAGTGCCTTGCTGTTCTGGGAACCAGTATTAGCTAGCCCTGGGGAAGCCCCTTGTGGAATCTGTCCATTTAGCAGACATTGTACCACTAGCAGTTGAAAACACGGGGAAACTTCATGCTTTAAAAAGGAATGCTTATAGCCTGGTGTGGTGCACACACCCCAGCACTCTGTGAGACGCGCAGGCAGATCTCTGAATTCAAGGCCAGCCTAGTGAGTTCCAGTTTAGTCAAGACTACACTGAGAAACCTCTTCTTGGAGGAGTTGGGTGATGCTTATCAGATAAAACAAGGTCAGTAGTAAAAAGTTCAAGTGTCTCCTCATTTTCTCAAGCTTAACATCAAAAAGTAAGCCTCACAGACAAGTAGTACCTGGAGCCCTATAAGACAGACTACTTTTTTGGTTTTTTTGAGACAGGGTTTCTCTATAGCTTTGGAGCCTGTCCTAGAACTAGTTCTTGTAGACCAGGCTGGCCTCATAAAGATCCACCTCCCTCTACCTCCCAAGTGCTGGGATTAAAGGCGTGTGCCACCACTGCCTGGTGCCTGGCTACTCCTTTTAAAACAAGTTTTCAGTCACCTCACAGGGAACCTGAAGGCCTCTCCTTTTTTGTGTTTGTTGCTTTTTCAGAAGAAACTGATGAAGGAGAGGAGAGTCTTACATTGAATTTGGTGTTTTTGAGCTTCGTATGACAAGATCAACCAGTGGGATAACAACTAGTTTCATTTCAGAACTTGAAATTTTAAGTGTCTTGTCTTTGTTTAATAACTTTGTTGTAATAATTTATTTTTCTTCATTTTTGTCATTTCTACACCTTCCTCAGCCTCTTCCAATTCCTCCTATAACCCCCACTACCTCTCAAATACTTGACCTCTTTCTTTATAACTGTTACAGACACACCCACATACATAAGGAAGAATAAATACAACCTATAGAATCTATTTAGTAGTGTTGCTTTTATGGGTGTGTTTAGGACTGGCCACTTGGGGTTGGATAACCTGTTTCTTTTTAAACTATATTTGGAGAGCAGACGTCAGAAGACAATTTAGGGGAGTGGTTCATATGAGTTCCAGGAATTAAACTTGGTTCATCAGTTTTGGTAGCAAGTACCTGTCCACTGAGCTATCTTACCAGCCCTGTCATTTCTTAATTAATCCATGAGGTATTGCTTTAACTTCAATGTTAGCTTTTTTTGTTGTTTTTTTGTTTTGCTTTTAACCTAAGTTAAGGTAAAGGTCTATGTGCTTAACTCCAGGGTGAACCCTGGTGACTGATTATAAGTGACTTGGCAAACTGGGTGATCCCGCATAAAGAGAGAAAGAGAGGCCCTCCTTAGTGATCATGTGGTGTTTTGAAAGAAACCTGGAATGTAACAAATGAAGGGAAATTGGGCTAAAGTCAGAAAGTAACTATGTTTCTTTGAAGGAAAAAATCTCAGCCCTACAGTGGGGCGCTGCTGGTTAATCCCAGCACTCAGGAGGCAGAGGCAGGCAGATCTCTGACTTCCAAGCCAGCTAGGGCAGTTAAGTTACACAGAGAAACCCTGTCTCAAAACCAAAAAAAAAAAAAAAAAATCATAGATAGTTAAATGTGGGGAATGTGGAGATATTTAATCACAGTCTTTATGTGTTAGGATTGATTCTGCATGCAGAAAATGGAAATTGGTGATTATCATGGTCTGTGTATTTTTTCCCTTTCTTTTTCAGTGGCACAAGGTGTTTGGGAAGTTGAATTATTTCCTGTCTAAGTTCTGCACACTGTTGCAGCGTTTTCATTCTGCCTGTAGGAAAGTGTGTCAGGGAAAGCATCAGTGAAGGAGTGATCCAGTAGTAGTAAGTTTGCAGTGGAACTCAGCGGGGGGGGGGGGGGATCAGACACCTCCTCTCCCTAAGATCCCTGCAGTTCTTCTTCCTTACTGGGTCAACCACTTGAATCTTTAAAGTTAGCTCTATGATCAAAGAGTTGGCCTGGTCACAGTTACATAATCAGGTGTAGTTTCCAAGACTGTGTTTACCATTAAATGAACACTGTTTTTAGTCCTTGATGTGGAATTTTCTTTTTAAAGGGAGATCCTGGGTTCGGAGTGTGTTCAGCAGTTACCAGTTGTGAGGGCCCTGCTGAGCCTTGATTGTCTAGAAACCACAACAAAAGATTTATGATCAGAAAAGTGCAGTATTTTTGTTACTGGTTACAGTACTAATCTGGATGTTAAATAACCAACTTGAAATATTTGGATGTAACTGTATTTAAGCAGGGGTTCCTTTTCCCCTCTGCAGTCTATTGAATCCTGTCTTCTGGACTATCGTCTTGACCTTTTTTCGCTGTTAACCCTGTGGTGTTGCGATCCTTGCGTCATTGCTCCTCCTTCTTCCTGTTCAGGATTATTCTTTTCCTGTCTATTCTCAACAGGCCACTGATCCTTCTTATTCCATCACATTGCACCTTGTTGGTAGATCCCTGCTCTAGCTGCTCTTCAAACCTGCCTGTGGACTGTGGCCTGTCCTTTTACTTGATGTCATGTTGGGCTTGTGTCTTCAACTTGATGCCACTCAGTACAGAAAGGCAGGATGCATGGAAAGGCATTGTGCATAGATGTGGGTACAAACCCTGTTTCCATCCTCTTACTAGTTCTGTGTCAGCTTAGCAGAATACTTCTATTTCCCCATCCAAAAAGTGGGGACTTTACCCATAATGAAAGTCCTGGGAAATCAGAAAACATTGGCAAGCAGGGACACACAGCTGGTTCCTAGGGTTTACCATAGAGGAGCTGACCCTGTGCTGCTGTGGGAGGCATGGGGAAGGAATAGTGGTATAAGGCTAAAGAAGTCAGCACAGTGCACTGAAGGGCTGCCCATGGTTGGCCTGGGAAGTGCAGAAATGAAGTTTAGTCAGTGGGTAGGGCATTGCATCCTTGCTAGATCTAGGATATGTAGAGAACCAGAGAGAGTGAGCACTGCACAGAGGAAGGTAGAGGTGGAGGGGAGGAAATCAGGGCATGAGAAGAAGAAAATTATGTGAGGTAAAGAGTGCTTTGTGGAGAGGCTGGAGAGCTGCCTCAGTCCTTAAGAGCGCTGGTTGCTCTTCAAGAGGTACTGAGTTTAGTTCCCAGCACCCACATGGTGGCTCACAGCCATTTAAAATGGGATCCAAAGCCCTCTTCCAGCATTCAAGTGATGAACATACAGACAGAACACTCACACATACATACATACATACATACATACATACATAAATAAATAAATAAATAAATAAATAAATAAATAAAATCTTTAAAGGCTGGAGGGGGGGAAGGGCTCAGAGATTAAGAGCACAGACTACTCTTCCAGAGGTCCTGAGTTCAAGTCCCAGCAACCACATGGTGGTTCATAATGATCTATATTGATATTTGGTGCCTTCTTCTGGTGTGTAGGAATACATGCCAGAACACTGTCTACATAATTAATGAATGAATAAATCTTTTTTAAAAAAAAGTTTTGTGGAAAGGTATAAGAAGCATGGCTTTCTGAGATGTAAGAGAATCCGACTTGGGCCTTTGGCAAGCAGAAATGCTTAATAACACAGTAACTATATGAGACTGGCTGTGGGTGGAGGAGCACAAGTTCTAGGGAGAAAATCAAACTCGGGAATTTGTATAGGTTTCCACAAAGAGCCAGATGGTAATAGTTCAGGCTTTGCACTCTGGACTGTCCTTTCACTTGGTCTGACTTTGTTTGACAGTGTCCTATGTCATGTGTTAGACTTGTCTCTTCAGCTTGATGCCAGTCAGAGTACAGAAAGGCAGGACACATAGAAAGGCATTGTGCATCAATGTGGGGACAAACCTTTACTTGCTGACCTCAAACCTTCTTACAGAAGGAAAGTAGCTGCAGCTCATCAAAAGGACCAGGCCTGCTGCTGCTCAGGTAAAAGTCTACCTTGCTGACTTCACTATAAATCCTGATTCTCAGACGTCTTACTGGAGACCCAGAAAAGCCTGTGTGAATTAGACCTGTCAATATTTACTATATCTGAAACTAGAACAGCTTAATTTTTTTTAAACCATCAATTAATATTTTTTTTATTTTTTTAATTTATTTATTTATTAAAGATTTCCGTCTCTTCCCCGCCACCGCCTCCCATTTCCCTCCCCCTCCCCCAATCAAGTCCCCCTCCCTCCTCAGCCGGAAGAGCACTTAGGGTTCCCTGACCTGTGGGAAGTCCAAGGAACCCCCACCTCCATCCAGGTCTAGTAAGTTGACCCAGAAAAGCCTGTGTGAATTAGACCTGTCAATATTTACTATATCTGAAACTAGAACAGCTTAATTTTTTTAAAAAAAAAATTACTGTTAATGAAAAAAATTATGAATTAGGTTTAATGAAAAGAATGCTATTTATTGTCTTACACTTAGAAATTCCTTTAAATGCTTATTAAGAGACAACTGGTCCTCAGATCTGTTACCAGGTTGGGTCTGTCACAGTTGGTTGTTGAAGTTCATGAAGAAAATTTGACTTCAAAGTGTAGTTAGCAAATGGAGACGCGATTACTCTTTCTAGGGAATGGTGGTTGTTCTACTCCTTAGTTTGGGTTTTGTTCTTTAGCTGTACCTTGGTATCTGGACCATCAGGGTTTGGTTTGTGTTTGTTTGTTTTTGAGTCAAGGTTTCTTTGTGTAACCCTTGCTGTCCTGAAACTCTCTCTAGACCAGGCTAGCATTGAACTCACAGAGATACTCCTGCCTCTGCCACCTGGCCATCAGGGAACTTGTCGGGTCAGGCTCCATAGTTCTTGCTCTTGTGGAAATGGGGCTTGGGACCAGCAGCAGTAGATAGAAGCTCTCCAAAGTTTAATGTATTTTTGAAAACCTGGTTTTATTACTGACGACAGATTTTATTCATACTTTTCTCTGAAGTAAAAGACTCACTTCTCATTTTCAAAAAATCTACCACATGTCAAAGTCTGAATAACCAACATTGGTAAGTGGTTCCAAATGAAGATAGCATTCCGTGGAAACAATGGCAATGAGGTGCTTTTCCTGGAGACAGTTGTTTATGAAGAAGTAGCAAACAGGCTTTGTGAAAACACAGAAAAGGCTGGCTACAGTGTGGGAAGCAAGTCAAGTCAGAAGTTCCAGTCAGTGTTCATGGGGGACAGTCCTAAGGAAAAGTGGCTCCTTCCCTTTTCTTTGGTCACATGGATGTCCTGCAGAGCTTGAGGAGTGCTACTGCAGCATGGTGCTGGGCTGCACGCCTGTGGCCTCTACTCATCTACAGAGGGCAGCAGTGGTTCAGCAGATCACAGATCTGTGGAATTGTCAACAGAGCTTTGACCCTTGGGGCCTCCAAGGGTTCCTAAAGGTTTCACAGACCAAGCTTGAGTCCCACTGCCGTGGAGGAAGCTAATAACAGTGGAATGACCAGAGCAAGGCAGGTTTGAAGAAATCGCATCTTCTTGTCTGGCTAGATTTTATTGTTTTTGTTCCAAAACACAAAAATACAGTGTTATTTATGGAAAACCAAATGGTAGAGCTGCAGAAAGGCTAAATGAAGCCTCTCTTGGTCCTCCCACTGTCCTTGGAATCCCTCCTAGGTCACCACCTGTAATTAACAGTATAGATATTCTCAGCCATCCTTTGTACTTATCTATCTGTTTATCGTTTATGATTAATTTATTTATGAGCAGCAGCTCCTCGTGGACTCCTAAATTCTGTTTGTGACTTTCTTACTCGTGTGTAATTCGAGTTTCCCTTGGCAGGTAGTTTTGTGTTTGACTCCTGAAATCCTGGCCACAACCCTTAGCTATAATTGCTTCATTAGTGTCATTTCACATGTAAAGAAATTGATTCCCAGGAAGTGTGGGCAGGTCACTTTTGGCTGCTGCAGAGCTGCAATTGTTCCAGTCAGGATCACATCTGTCCAGATGTGTTTACCCACTGTTTGTGCTCAGATATGCTAGACCACCGTTATCTGTGGCTCCAGTCATTCTTCATGGTAGCTAGCTGCATTGTATTTTGTATATAGATGTCTAAGTTAGCATTTCTATTATTGTGAAAAGACACCATAACCACAGCAACTCTTATAAAGAAAACATTTAGTTGGGGTGACTTGCTTATAGTTTCAGAGCTTCAGTCCATTTTCATGGCAGGGAGTATGGCAGCATGCAGGCAGACATAACAGTCGTATATCATGCAGGCAACAGAAAGTCGACTGAGACTCTGGGTGGTATCCTCAGTGTAGGAAACCTCAAAGCCTACCCCCCCACCTCGTAATAGTGCCACTTCCTATGGGGACCAATTACATTGAGACTACCACAGTAGGTGACCTCATTCATCAAACTGTACTCGGTACTACAAGTATTACCATAGTACAATATTGTATGTCTTGTTCATACAAGATTGTACCTTTAGACATCAACCCACTGAGAAGTAGGCACGTATCAGTAACTATGTGAAATGGTAAAAATTCATTTGCTTAGCATTATAGAATCGCTCTTTGCTTATGTTTAGAGGGCAATTGGCATCTGTGTAAAAAGATGAATCCCAGCGAGGCACGGTAGCACACTTCTTTAATCCCAGCATTTGGTGGGAGCAGAAGCAGTCACTGAGTTAGTTCAAGGCCAACCTGATAAGTGGAGAAGAGTTCCGGGCCAACCAGGGCTATATAGTGAGACCCTGTCTCAGTAGGGAGAAAACCCAATAATAATTAGGTAAGTAAATAAATAAAATAAAAGACATGCAACCCCGTGGTTCCATGTAAAGGAATCCTACAAAAATGTGCTGGCATTTCACCAAGAAATACTTTGCGGTCGTAGAGCCTAAAAGCAGGGAAACAGTGAACTGGTGAGAGCAACATGGCATGTTGAGTGACAGCACTTGCCAATCAGTGAGCCTGTAAAAACTGGCAAATACCCAGGTCAGGGTAGCACTGGCAGTTAACATATGTCACATGTGAATGAAGATGGGGGTTGCCATTGAGAAGGTCTTTGCTTTTACTTTGCTGCACACCAAGATGCCTTTCATTTTACAAATAGCAGCTAAGCAGTGGCAGGTCTCCTGTGAACTGTTAGTGAAGATCTTTGTGGACTGACAGTCCATTTTTCCAAGGCACACTGGCATTTGTAAATTGTTCTAGGCCGCTACTTTTTCATGTTTGAAATTAAGGTTTATTTTCTCTTTTAATTACCCTGCTCTGGGCTGGGTAACTAGAACAATAAAACAGCTGTTTAAAAAGCTCATTGTTGATAAAAGCGGGTGGTGGTAGCACACACCCTTAATCCCAGCACTTAGGAGGCAGAGGCCAGCCTGGTCTACAGAACAAGTTTCAAAACACCTAGGCTACACAAAGAGACCCTGTCTTGAAACAAAAAAACAAAAAAAGTTGAGTTACTTATATAAATGGAATCTCTCGGTTCTTTTGTATATAGGAACCCGGGCTGAAGTACTGATCGCTTGTCACATCTTGATGTACCCTATGTACTTGACAGTAAAAACACTAGTAGTGATGTAATGATAGGAATAATGCAGGCACCCATATATCTTCTCTCTTGTTAACTCTGACCCCCATAGTGTATTCTGTGCCACTGTGTATTTGTACCAGAAAGAATGGAATTCAAAATTCAGTAGTTTTTTTTTAAAATAGTTTACATCATGAGAATGTTTGTGTGCAGGTTTCTATGGTTTAGGTAAAATACTGCGAGTGGGGAAAATTTTAATGAGTGAAAAAGTAAGCGCTGTATATTTTACTTATTTTTCAGATACTAGAGGTTGAACCCAAGGCTTCAGACATACCAGACAAACATTCCATGCTGAGCTACATACACCCTCAGACCTTTTTGTTTTTATTTTGAGAAGGCTCTTGCTGAATTGTCAATAAGACAATTCAGCCTTGTTTCTTGGATCCCAAGTAGCAGGAACTATGGGTGTGTGCCCCTGTCTTGAGCTAAATTATCACCTCAGATGTTTGTTTGTTTGTTTGAGTCAAGTTCTCACGTGCCACCACCTTCCAGCAACAAAAGACTTTTTTTTTTTAACCCAGGACACAAGAAGTGATTATGATCTTAATACCAAAACCCAAAATAATCCACACCCTAGGTCAAGATAGTAGTCACACCTTAGTCAAACCCTTGTCAGTACCTTCCAGGAGCAAGAGTAGGCCTGCACTCCCTGACCACCAGTCAAGGTGGAACAGATCCACTCCTGTGGGCTCCCAAAATCAGTTTTACTACAATGTTTGTTATTATTGAACTAATTTGTATGTCTTCTTATATTTTTATTTCTCCTGAACTTAATGGTTACCTCATACTTTTATACAAAACTGGTATCCCAGCCGAGCAGTGTTGGCAACGTGCCTGTAATCCCAATACTTGGGAGGCAGAGGTGGGTGAATCTCTTGAATTCAAGGCCAGTTTGGTCTACAGAGTGAGTTCCAGGACAGCCAGGGCTGTTACACAGAGAAACCCTGTCTTGGGGGGGAAAAAAAAAAAAAGCCAAAAAAAAAAGTTCCCCATCTCAATTTTTTTTTCTGCCCTCATTTTGCCAAATTGTAACTTTTTAAGATTTTATTATTTGGGTGTATGTGTGTATGAGCATGCCCTCAGAGTGTCAGATCCTTTGCAGCTGAAATCACAGGCAATTTGTGAGCTACCCCACATGGGAATCACACTCTGGTGCTCTGAAAAAGCAGCAAGCAGTCTTAACCCACAAACCATCTCGAGGCCAATTAGTTTGTAGCATCCAGCACTTTTTGGTGGATGGATTTGACTTTATATGTTCAAAAATATTTTTATTCCTTCTTCAACCTTAATTAAAACATGACTTGGTATAGAATCTTAAGTAGAAATTAGTTTTTCATTGAGTTTTGAGGCTAGTTATTTATACCTCTACCCACAACCGAAGTGTGGCCGTCAGACTCTTCCTCTTGTGTGGTTGGAATGTTTCCTACTCTGGAGGATGGCCTTGTCCAGCATCTGTGCCTCAGTTGTGTGGGCTCATCAGCTCTTCAGCCTGCAGACCTTTGCACCTAGGAGACTCTGGTCCTGACCCTCTGATACTCTTCTTTCTCTCTCATCTCAGAACTGTCAACTGGGCCATAGCCACTGGAACACACCCTCCAGCTGTGTTTTCCTTTCTGTTGCCCATCTCCTTTTGCCTCGCAGTTTTTAGGATGCTTACATTTCAGGTAGAACTGCCTTCTAGTCAGGCAGGAGTGACAGTAGCTGCCTCCCAGCCCTGGAGCTCATCCTAGATGTGACAGGTTGTCTGTGCCCCCAGGAAGACACACTAACATGGTAAGTGCTTTTAGTGAATGGTGGTCACTTTTGGTCTCTTATTAGTGGACTTCTGTTCTTAATGTTTTCTTTGTTTGGTTGTCTTTTTTCACATCTGAAGATCCTGAGGTGTGTGTTTTGTTTTAAAAGTAGAGCCACTATGAAGACAATGTGAACAAGTGGTCTTGGAGGACTGACTGTCTGCATTCTGAACTTTAGCGTTTTAGTGGTATCCTGGGGTGGGGGTGCTACATTGAGGTCACCCAGCATCTCAGGAACAAGAAATGGGACTAGCCCCAGGAAATGCTTCTCTAACTAGACTATCTGGCCTTGGAGCACAATAGCTGAAATTGCCTCAGTGGAGTACTGTGGATGGTCAGAAAGGCCTTCTGTAGCAGCTGGACCACCACTTTTACAGTTAAGAACCTCAGTGGTCTCTGACACCACAGTGAAGTTGCAACCAGTTCTGTGTGAGCACTCTAATAGGCAAATTGAATAACCTCAACAAAGAATATAATTTAGAAATTGATCGGTACCCTGTGTTAATACCATGTTTATGATTTTAACATTGGTCTCCTATTGTAAAATGGCATTCATCAGAATGAATTGAGGTTGATTATTTAAATTTTACTGGTTTTACAATCTGTTCACATTTCATGTGTGCATTTTAGCTTTCGAGCTTATTTAATCTTTACAAAGAGTGTTTCCATCTTTAGGATTGTAATGGTCTTTCCTATCCCTTTAAGAGACAAGCTCCGCCCACACCCTTTCCCCAATTACCCCTCCCCCTTCTCCATTCCCCCTCCACCCCAGTCCACCACCTAGGCAGGCAGATCTTCCTGCTTGCCTGCAGCTGGAGTCTTTCTTTTCCATCTCTACCTCTCTCCCTTCTCCCCTCCCCCTCTCTGTCTCTGTCTCTCTCTCTCTGTTCTGCTCTTCTCCCTACTCTTCTCCCTCCTCCCCTTCCCTTTTCCCTCCATAACTCACTAAATAAATAATTCAACCTCACTTTGCATGGCGTCCCTATCTGCTGTCTCACCTCACCTGCCATGGCTGCAGCTCCTCATGGAACTGGCTGCCCTGCCACACGGCTCCATCCCTGGGACCTGGCTGCCTTGGTGGCCCGCTTGGCCCCATGCCCGCTGCCACCACTCAGGGAATGGCACCATTTTATTTTTACCATTACACTCATGCCTCTGCTTTCCAAGAGCTGAGATTACAGATATGAGCCTCCAATGACCAGACTGGGGTACTTTGATTAGCGGCATACACTTCACTCCTGCATTGAACCCAGTGTTTTGTGTATAGCAGACAAGTGATCTACCAATTAGCCACAACTCTAACCTATTACCCTTAAAATTCTCAAAATAATTTAGTATGCTTGAATGAAATTAAAATTTTTTCTATTGGTCTAAAAAAGGACTAAATCTGTGTCTTTTATACCCAGAGGATAGACACTTACATAATTAATGATGTTTTAGCTGTCAGTGATTTTCAGCTTAATTAAAACAAACCAAATCTTTTAAGAGAGGAACTCCCAAGTCTATCCAGTGCTGAGAAATAATTTCCATTAAGTCACAAATTATGTACGATCCTTGTTATGGTTTAAGTAAAAATGCTGCAGGTTCCCTGAAGGGCGCAGTGGCAGAAATGCTGCATATCCCCGAGTGGCAGCAGTGGGCAGCAGGCCACAGGCCATGAGAACATGCCGCAGGTCCCCAAGCAGTGGTGGGTAGCGGGCATGAGACCACAGCAGCCCACCAAGGCAGCCAGGTAGGCAGGGAGCCACATGGTGGGTGAGAGTACTCGGAGGAGCAGCCAGTCCCATGAGGAGCTGCAGCCCTGGTGGGTGAGAGACAGATGGATATGGATAGGCACACCATGCAGAGTGAGGTTGGATATTTATTTAGTGGTCTATGGAGGGGGAAGGGAAGGAGAGAAGTGGGGAGGAGAGTGGCAGAAGCTACCTCTGAAAGAGACTCAGGTCTGCCTGCCTTGGAGGTTGGGGGAGTAGGACTGGACAGACCGTTGTGATGAGGATTAGGAGTTCAAGGTCAGCCTGAGCTGTGTGAGACCCTCTCTCAAAGAAATGAAAAATATAGTCCAGTACTTAACCAACTGAAGCATTTTGAGGAAAGTAGCCCCCACAGTGGGATCAGCATATGGTCAAGTCAGCTCTGAGATGTCTACAGGAAAACTACTGGCAGTTACTTGATTAGTACACTGTGCAGTGTTAAGAGTGTTCTGTCAGAAACAGACAGATGCATTTCTGCCTTTCCACTGTGTTAGAGTTTTTTGAATAACAATAAATTCACAAGGTGTAGTAGTTTCATTGGTTGCAGTTTGCCAAATAATCCTGTTTTCTTTGACAGCTGAGATAAACTGGTTCTTTTGTTCCCATTGTAATTACTAATATTAACACTCAAATCATGCATTACGCATCATTAGTAATATCTCTATACATACATGTAGGCTACAGAGGTTAAAGAGGCCCTAGCAGAATTCAGGAAGTTGCAAAGAAGCCTGGGAAGCAGAAGCTGGTGGAGAGGCAAAGAAGCAACAGATCATACTCAAACAGGGGCCTGCTGAAGATACTGCCACCACCTTAGGATCAGAGTTAAGCTGCAAAAGTGAGGTTTGGGGAGGCTGGAGACGCAAAGTATAGAACCAGATCCAGGTAAATATATGGGAAGATGGTTGATGGCAGGTCCAGACGGTACTGGGTTGAATGGAGAGACAGCAGTTGGAGCAGGTTACATCATAGACCAGGCCGACCTGAAATCCCTGAGGCAGTCAGGAGTTTTCTGCTTTTGGGTGCCTTGGTGCACACCCAGGTGATCAGATGACAGGTTGGTATGGCCATCGCATCACAGTGTAAGTTGCCTACCTCTGTATAGGTTCCATTTGAGGGAGCTGCACCTTTTCCCCAGTCTGGAAATGCCAGGCTTGGCTTTCCTGGTGATGACTTAATATGCTCTTGTGCTTCTGTAGTCCTCATTTACTTTGATAAATTTACAGGATGGCACCCTTTCTACTTTTTATCAGCTCAACTTGAGTCTGTGGATGGTACCAGGCAGATGGTGTTTGTTTACAGTGTCCACCCAAGTACAGAGTTTTCCTACATTCTCATAATGGAATCAAATACTGCTTATAAAATGGAGTCTCTTGGGATGGGGCATAGCCTAAAAAGATCCAGGTCTTTGGTTTTTGTTTTTAAAAACAAGGTTTCTCAAAAATCACTTTTCCACAGTAAGGAGTAACTTAGAGCAGGACACAGTTTGATCTCATCTTACAATTCTTAAGAATTGCATCTATTCATTTGGGAGTTCTTAATAGTGGTTTCAACCTTTGGTTGTTCTTACTTGTAGAGAAGGTGCTTACAGCTGTGTTCTAGTTGCCTTTCTGTTGTGACAAACACTATGACCAAAAGAAACTTGAGGAAGAAAGGGCTTATTTCAGCCTATAGGTTATAGTTTATCATTGAAAGTTACCAGGGCAGAAACTTGGGGGCCGGGGAAGCAAAACGAGACCCTGGCAACTGCCATCCCTACCCTGCCTGCCACCACTACCTAGAAAAAAGAAAATGCTTTACAGTCTGGCCACAGGCCAATCCGATTGAGGCAGTTCTTAGCTGAACTCCCTCTCGTCATGTAATTCTAGTTTTTTGTTGACAGTTGTTACTGACCTGAAAAGCTGTAGAGTATTTATCTCTGCAAACTTCCTACTTTAGTATAGTTTGGGGGACAGAAACACAAAGATCTATCTACAACATGACTGGCCTCAAGGCAACTGTAGAATTGTAGTAAATCAGCTATCCTACCGCCACATGAACTACAGAGTCCATCCACAGGATATGCCCAGACTGCCTCAGATTGTCTCCGGCCTTGTTGTCATTTAGGCAGCAGGTGACACAGCTGAAATGTGTAAGACTATCCTCCAAATATATCTCCAGATCTACCCTAGATCCTTTTTTGGACGATACGACAGCTTCTCCCCCCACCAAGGAACGGAGCCTATTTCTTTCCCACCCCCAACAGGGACACACGCCATTCATTTGCTCCAGAGACTCTTGCCACACCTTAGAGCTGGAGAAGAGCTCCTATTTCAGTTTGCTGATCTTGAACAGGGTGGCCATGGTGCCTGGGCTTACCCAGCCCACAGCTGCAGTTTCTTAGCTGTAAGAGTGAGCTCCCAGAGTCGGAGCTCCCTTGTAGCCTCTAATGACTTATCAAGGAATCTTCCTGCTTCTCACATAAGAGGCAAGGCCAAACTCCACCAGCAGCTGCAGTGAATGTGCGCTGCCCAATCTTGGCCACTTTCTCTTCAAGAGCAGAGGACGGAGTCTGCAAGGTTGAGTGTGATACTACACTACCAGGCCAGCAATGCTACCCATGACTGATATAGGCCTTGCAGTGAACTTAGTGACTTCAGGGACACCCATAAAGACACAGAGGAGACACTGGGCCATGGAACATATTTTTTTGTTTGTTTGTTTGTTTTCGAGACAGGGTTTCTCTGTGGTTTTGGAGCCTGTCCTGGAACTAGCTCTTGTAGACCAGGCTGGTCTTGAACTCACAGAGATCCGCCTGCCTCTGCCTCCCAAGTGCTGGGATTAAAGGCGTGCGCCACCACCGCCTGGCGGGAACATATTTCTTGACCTAATGTATTATAAGTCCTGATTGTATTATATTCCTGATGTGGAATATTTACTTAATGATGCAAAGGTGTGTTGCATTCTAACTCTGTGAAGCTGTGTTACTCTGCCTGTCTAAAATACCTGATTGGTCTAATAAAGAGCTGAACGGCCAGTAGTGAGGCAGGAAAAAGGCAGAGAGAATAAATGGAAGAAATCTGGGGAGAAAGGTGGGAACAGCTGAGAAGAGAAGGAAAGGAGGATGCTGGGGACCAGCCACACAGCCAGCCATGGAATAAGAAGGAAAGAAAAATACAGAAATAGAGATAGGTAAAACCCAAATGCATAAGGTAGACAGGATAATATAAGAAGCTGGCTAGAAACAAGCCAAGTAGAGAACGAGAGGAGAGAAAACAGCTACAACCTACTGTCTCTAAACACCAAAGAACTTTTTCAGTGCTTATTTTAATTGGTCTTTGAACCCATAATCTTTACCTCTGGTGAACCTACTCAAGACTAAAAATTTTTATGTATGTATGTCTTAAAAAATTTTGAGGATTCTCACTGTCTCATTATATGAATGATACTGATAATAAATGGTACAGGACACTGTACAAACTGTCTGTAGTTTGTACAGAGGCTAGCTGAGTAATATAACTGTTTTGATACTTACACTTCTTTATTTCTGTTTTAATACCCGTGCCTTCTGTTATTATTGTGTAAGAATCAAATTTAGGAAGCTGGAGAGGTAATGCAATGTTTAAAGAGCACTGACTTCTCTTGCAGAGGGCCTGGACTCAGTTTCCAACACCCACATGAAGGCTCACAACCACTGTAACTCAAGTCTCAGGGAATATGCCACCTTTTTTGCTATCTGAGTGTACTACATGCATGAGGTACACATACATGCCTTCAAGCAAACGTTCCTGTGTATTAAAAAATATCATTTATTTATATAAAGTATTTTAAAATTAGGTACCATTTTTTAATAAGCCCAACCAGGGTGCTTTATGTTGTTATCCTTAAAAGTTATTTTCCAGGGCCAGAGAGATGCCTCAGCAGTTAAGAGCACTGGCTCCTCTCCTAGAGGTCCTGAGTTTAGCTTCCAGAAACCACATGGCTCATGATCATCTGTAATGGGACCTGGTGCCCTCTTCTGGCAGAAAGGTATACATGAGCTCATGTACGTTAAATACATACATACATACATCTTAAAAATAAAAATTTCCTGCCGAGTGGTGGTGCCACGCTCCTTTAATCCCAGCACTTGGGAAGTAGAGGCAGGTGGATCTCTGTGAGTTTGAGGCTACACAGAGAAACCCTGTTTCTAAAAACCAAAATAATAATAATAATTTTTTAAGATCATATCCTACTTTTCAAATAAAAGCATTCCAGTCTAGACAAGTTTGTGTATGCTAGGACACCAGGTATTGAGTCAGTGAAACCAGACCTCCAGAGTTCACATGTACTGGTGAACTCTTTTTTTTTTTTTTTTTGGTTTTTTTTTGGTTTTTCAAGGCAGGGTTTCTCTGTGGCTTTGGAGCCTGTCCTGGAACTAGCTCTGTAGACCAGGCTGGTCTCGAACTCACAGAGATCC